>NC_050097.1:33389609-33692639 GCF_902167145.1 Zea mays | reverse complement strand
AGAAGTGTGCTTTAGAAAAACTCAGGATAATTTTGTAACAACTCTTGTAAATAGAATTAAACTGTTCTTCAAGGAACTTTGTACATACCTTGTAATATATTCTTACCCTTCGATTAAGGTGCTTTGATGTGGACGAAATCAGTTTTTTGAGCCGAAGGCGAAAAAACACCTTCCCTTCTTTTCGTACACAACGAAGCATAAAAGGCCGCTTCCTCTTTTTGCCGAAGCCTTTCCTTACATAACAAAACATAAAAAACTGCTACTCTTATCTGCCGAAGCTTTTCCTTACATAACAAAACATAAAAGACTGCTATTCTTATCTGCCGAAGCTTTTCAAAACATAAAAGACTGCTACTCTTATCTGCCGAAGCTTTTCCTTACATAACAAAACATAAAAGACTGCTACTCTTATACACAACGATTCATAAAAAACCACCTCTTCGAAACTTTTCTTTTACATAACAAATCATAACAAACCATTTATCCGAAACTTTTCTCTGTGCCGAAGCAACCATTTAGGAACACAAATGCTATGAATGAATGCTTATGCATGCAAATGCCATGATGTAATGTGCAAATGAATGTCCGAAGCGTATATCCGAAGCCACACTCATCCATCATTTTCTTAGGAGCAAACACACGTCAGCTCTGCATTCCCTTAGGAACGACTTTGGAGCATATTTGCCTTTTACTTAGGCAGTATCAGCGTTGACTTTTCGCTGTAAGCTCTGCATCCCCCTAGGGACGTCTTTGGAGCTTCTTCGTCTTTTACTTAGACGGTATAAGCTCTGCATTCCCTTAGGAACGACTTTGGAGCTTCTTCGCCTTTTACTTTCGGCGGAATCAGCGTTGACTTTTCGCTGTGAGCTCTGCATCCCCTTAGGGACGTCTTTGGAGCTTCTTCTCTTTTTTAGTTTCGGCACTCGATGGTGCGCTCTCAGCTTTTACATTTACATTCTTTTGGGGGATTTTGCTCTTATAAAACTAAAAAGGAAATTACATATGATGGCCCCATTAAAAACCTTTCTCCCCCTTTAGAAAGGAAAAGGGTGCCATGAAAAAGAAAAGAAAAGTCAAAATTACATCGAGTTATACATAAAACCGCCGAAGCTCATCCGCATTCCAAGATCTTGGAATTTCATTGCCATCCATGTCCTTCAGTCTGTACGAACCAGGCCTTGACGAAGATGCTACTAAGAAAGGCCCTTCCCATTTCAGTTGCAATTTGCCCACTGTATCCGGATTGGCCACTCTCCGAAGCACCAAGTGTCCTGGCTCAATATTTTTTAGCCGGACCTTTCTATCTCGCCATTTAACTGTTTCAGCCTGGTACTTATTGATATTCTCCACGGCCTGAAGCCTGATCCCTTCTAAGGCATCTTTTTCCACGAGACAAGTATCTTCGGGACCTGATTCTGCCGAAGCTACCACTCTTATTGATCCAGCTTTGGCTTCTTCCGGGGTTATTGCTTCGTCACCAAATAACAACTTAAATGGGGTAAAGCCTGTAGATCTTGATGTTGTTGTGTTATGGCTCCATACCACTTTGGTAAGCTGATCTGGCCACTTTCCCCTTGGTTGATTAAAGATTAGCTTCATTATTCCTGTCATTATGATGCCGTTGGCCCTTTCAACAAGCCCATTCGACTCCGGGTGCCTGACTGACGCAAAGTGGATCTTCGTGCCAATTTGATCACAAAAATTTCTGAATTCTTCGGAGTCGAATTGTGTTCCATTATCTACAGTTATAGCCTTCGGCACTCCGAAGCGACAGACAATATTCTGCCAGAAAAATTTTTGGACAGTGGCCGAAGTTATTGTAGCTAATGGCTTCGCCTCAATCCACTTGGAAAAATATTCCACAGCAACTACAACATATTTCAGATTGCCTTGAGCCGGTGGTAATGGGCCCAGCAAATCGAGGCCCCACCTTTGCAATGGCCAGATGGGTTGTATTAGCTGTGTCAAAGACGAAGGTTGTTTTTGATCTCTTGCACATTTCTGACAACCTTCGCACTTTTGAACTAACTCAGCTGCATCCGAAGCTGCCTTCGGCCAATAAAATCCTTGACGGAACACTTTTCCAAGTAACGGCCTGGATCCGATGTGGGATCCACAAAGGCCTGCATGTATCTCCTTCATCAACTCTATACCTTCGGCTCTAGACAAGCACTTGAGCAACGGGGCACAAACTCCATGCTTGTATAACTCCCCTTCTATAATGATATACGGACGAGCTCTTGCCTCTATTCTTTTATTATAAGCTTCGTCATCTGATAGGAAGTTGCCCTGAAGGTAAGAAATTATTTCAGTTCTCCAATCTTCACTGTACACAGGAGAAATAGTAAGAACTGCTCTTTCAAGTAACTCCACTGAAGGTGCCTTTATTGTTTCGAAGAATACATCCGAAGGTAGCGGCAGCCCCTGTGCTGCAGACCTGGCTAACAAATCAGCATGTTCATTTTGCCCTCGAGGGATATTCTTAACAGAAAATCCTTCGAAGGAAGCTTCGATCCTTCGGACTGTGTCTAGGTATTTTTCAAGCTTCGGGTCTTTAGCCTTGCAACTTTTGTCAATATGACCCGAAACAATCTGAGAATCAGTTTTAAGGATCGCCCTCCTGATCCCCATCGCCTTTAGTTTCCGAAGACCCAGGAGCAAGGCTTCGTACTCAGCAATATTATTTGTGCAGCTGAAGTCCAGTCTTGCTGCATAGCAAGTTTTAACCTTGGACGGTGAAACCAAAACAGCAGCTGCTCCTGCTCCGAAGGTTCCCCAGGAGCCATCACAAAACACTGTCCATGCTTCGGCATCTTTATTCGCTTCTTCGCCCTGAGCCCCTGGCGTCCAGTCGGCAATAAAATCTGCCAATGCTTGAGACTGGATCGAGGATCTGTGCACATAATCAATGTAAAATTCATTAAGCTCCGCAGCCCATTTTCCAATTCGGCCAGTAGCTTCTTTATTTCTCATGATATCTTTCAACGGCTGCGAAGAAGGAACAATAATATTATATGCCTGAAAATAATGCCGAAGCTTCCTGGATGCCATTAGAACGGCATACAACACCTTCTCCAGTTCTGTATAATTTTTCTTTGAGACACTAAGGACCTCAGATACAAAATATACTGGGACCTGCTTCTTGATTTGTCCATCAAACTTCTCCTGCACAAGTGCCGCACTTACTGCTGAGTGCGAAGCTGCCACATACAACAACAGAGGAGCCCCTGGCATTGGTGGAGTTAATGTTGTTAGATCTATCAGGTATTGCTTGAGTTCTTCGAAAGCTTTTTGTTGAGCTGGGCCCCATTGAAAGACTTCAGCTGATTTTAGCACCTCGAAGAAGGGTAGATTTCTTTCCGCTGATCTGGATATAAATCTGTTAAGAGAAGCCAGTCTTCCTGTCAATCTTTGGGCCCCCTTTCTTGTGGTTGGTGGCTCCATTCGAAGTATAGCTTCGATTTTATTTGGGTTAGCTTCAATTCCCTTTGTTGAAACCAAGCATCCAAGGAACTTACCCTTCTTTACTCCGAAGACACATTTTTCTGGATTCAGCTTCAGACCAGCTTGTCTGAAGCTAGCGAAGGTCTCCTGCAGATCAGCAATATGGTCTTCTTGCTTCGTGCTTTTTACAATAATGTCATCAACATAGGTCAACACATTTCTGCCTATCTGAGATTGGAGAACCTTCGCAGTCATCCTGCTGAAACTCCCTCCAGCATTCTTAAGCCCCTCAGGCATCCGAAGATAGCAATATGTACCACTTGGGGTTATGAAACTAGTCTTCGGCTCATCCTCCTTTTTCATCCAGATTTGATGATAACCTGAGTAACAATCCAGGAGACTCATGAGTTCCGAAGAAGCTGCTGCATCAACTAAAGAGTCTATCCTTGGCAGCGGGAACTCATCCTTCGGACAAGCCTTGTTGAGATCTGTGAAATCAATACACATTCTCCACTTTCCATTGGCCTTCTTCACCATAACAGTGTTAGCTAGCCATTCTGGATACTTCACTTCTCTGATAACTCCTACACTTAGGAGTCTTTTTACTTCGTTGCGAGCCCCTTCGGCCTTGTCATCAGACATTTTCCGAAGCCTCTGCTTGCGGGGTCTGAAGGATGGGTCAACATTGAGCGAATGTTCAATAACATCCCGATTCACTCCACAAAGATCATTGGCTGACCATGCAAAAACATCTTTATTGTTGAATAAAAACCTTATCAAGGTTTTCTCTTGATCTTCAGATAATTGCGAGCCCAATAGCACCTTCTGCTCTGCTATATCCTCACACAGCAGCATGGGCTTCGGCTGATCAGCCGAAGCTGCTTTTTCCCTCCTGAACCTGTACTGTTCACAAGCTTCAACTCCATCTATATTATGGATTGCCTTGGAATCAGTCCAGCTTCCTTCGGCCCTTCTGGCAGCTTCCTGACTCCCATGAATAGCAATAGGCCCTTGGTCCGAAGGTATCTTCATGCAGAGATAAGCTGGGTGAAGAATTGCTTCAAAAGCATTTAGGGTACCACGACCAATGATGGCGTTGTAGGGGTATTCCATGTCAACAATATCAAACACAATTTGCTCAGTCCTTGTGTTATTAACAAATCCGAAGGTTACCGGCATGGTAATCTTCCCGAGTGCCACAATCTGCCGCCCTCCGAAGCCACAAAGAGGGTGCGTAGCATCATGAATCTTGTCTTCAGGCTCTTGCATCTGTCTGAAGGCTTTGGCAAATATAATGTCAGCTGCACTGCCTGTGTCAACTAGGACATTGTGAACCAGAAACCCTTTGATCACACAAGAAATGACCATAGCATCATTGTGAGGATAGTCCTTGAGCTGAAGATCTTCCTGAGAGAAGGTAATTGGAATGTGAGACCATTTTGACTTAATGAAGGGTCCCTGCACTCCAACATGCTGCACCCTTCTCTGAGCCTCCTTCTTCTGCTTTTTGTTAGCTGGCTCTGAGCAAGAACCGCCTGTTATCGGGAGCACCAGCTTCGAAGCCGAAGCAGCTCCAGCTTGAGTGTTGAACGAAGCCATCAGCTCAGAAAGGTGGAAGTGAGTTGACCGGAGGTGGGCGCCAATGTTGGGGACTTGTTCTCAAATGCTAAGAATTAAGAACAAGGCAACACAGAAAATGTTAAACATTAAAGTCCTTCGTCCTCCATAGCGTTATATCCCTTCGGAATATAAAGCATCTCGGACGAAGGTTACGAAGGACATACCTTCGTAAGCATAACAGCGAGGGACGAAGTATTCAAAAGAATCACGAAGTAAAGGACAAACATTTAAATGTTATCATAGAATCATTTGTATCTTTACTAATATGAACAAATATAAATGATTTCGAATTGCAAATGTACCTTCGGTCTTGAGGAAGGCGAGAATACAAGTGCGATGTGAAGGCTAATGACAGGCTCGCGTGAACAGTACAGAGGTACTGTTCATCTATTTATAGGCACAGGTCGCAGCCTGTGACAAATTACAATTATGCCCCTTACCAAAGTTTACAACATTGACTCAGACCTATATGCATAAAAAGGTCATTTTATCTCTATGTCGGTTTGTAACGCCGAAGCTCCATGAAAAAGGGACCTTCGGCCGTCTCCTGGAGGCGAGTTCAGCCGAAGCTGCTTCTTCGTGTAAGACCTTCGGCGCACCGAAGCACGACCCCAACATTTCCTGTTGAGTGCTAAAAAGAATGAAAAACTGGCTATTCATAATATATACTTCGAACCCTTCACGCAATATACATACGTGCAATCAGGCGCTGAAAACACAATACAACATATGCAGAGATCAACGTTTACCAGATTGATGATTTCTGTAGCTGTAATTAACGCGCTCCAAACTGAATACCGGGTAAGATTCCGGGTATGTTATTTATTATCGTAAAACCGAGAGAGTATATACTAGACAATGAGCCTTTTGATTTATAAAGTGAGAAAACACCTAAGTGATTTGAGCCATTTGATCTTATACTTGTGAGTTTATTTATAAAGCGAATGCAGTTCACTAACCTTTGAATTCTAAAACATGTGTTCTCATTCATCAACCTCCACCAAAAGACAAGGAGACATACGTTGAACACAAAGTGTCCGTGCGGACGGTCCGGCTCTGAGGCCGGACGGTCCGCGGTGGTGACGCGGACAGTCCACACGTGCGCAGAATCAGTTAGAGTTTCGAGTTTTTTGCGGGATTTGTTAGCTAAATCTGCAGGATTAACTCCGGAAACGACTTGTAACGGGTCCAGACCTCCTCCTTTATATAGATGAAGGACTACGACCGATTGAACCCCCCACAATCGATCAAATTAAATATACTTATCGTTTTTACCTTATACATTAGGAATAGTTCTAGTTTAGCCCTAGTTTAGTTTTCTTCTACCTCAAATTTTCACCTCTCTTCGGCTCTACGTTGACTAGAGACGTCTTGAATGGTCTGCCAACGCCAAGACACACCCTAGGATCTCTCCTCCCCGACGGGGTCCCTCCCGGGAGGCGAGATCTAGGTCTGCTGCGAAGAAGAAGACCCTCTGCGCCATCGCGGACCGTCCGAGTCCCAGACACGGACCGTCCGGACGTACGCAGAGGAGTCACTCCTGCGTCAGGTCACGGACCGTTCGGCCCTGTGCCGCGAACCGTCTGCGCCTCCGCAGAGAGCACCGCCAGACAGTCTTTTTAAGTGTTTGGCGCCCGTATCGGCGCTAACAACTGAAGTACTTGAAAACAAATAGATGATGCAATGACCCTGCATTTGTTATTATTTGACTAGTCCAAGAAAATATATAGCTATGTTTTATGCTAAATGTACAGTGCTTGAATACACATATTGTCGGCGTTTCGGACCCGGGGGGTCCCTGGACCGACGAGTGAGATTGTCGCTGCGTGCCCCTGCCCAGATGGGTTGGCGCGGGATGGAACACAAGAGGTGGGGCAAGCCATGTATTATCCTGCACCAAGGGTGCCGCTTGTAGTAGGGGTTACAAGCACGTCACGAGAGGGAGAGAGAGAGAGGGAGCCTGTTCGTTCGCTCCTTCCCCCGCGCGAACCCCCCTCTAGGATGGCCCTGGACCTCCCTTTTATAGACGCAAGGAGAGGGTCCAGACGTACAATGGGGGGTGTAGCTATGCGCTAACGTGTCCGGCAGAGAAATGCCTAAGCCCTGTGTACATGCCAACGTGGCTGTCGGGGGAGAGCTTGAGCCCTGTATACGTGATGGCGTGGCCGTCGGTGTCACACCCGGGTTTTAGGGGTCCAAAACCCGGGCGCAAACATAAACACCAGGTGTGCTGGGACCAAGTCTCACACGTATGATGCATAGTGGCACAGGATCGAATGTCACATCTTTACTATATAACAGGAGTTCTATACAAAATAAATAATTAATTACATTATAAGGAGACAACGGTCCAGCAACCCAAAGTTGACTGGGAGACGACGGCCTAGATCTCTCACGAACTCATCGCAGCATCCTCCAAGCGCCTCATCCTGCGGTACCTGTTCTTGACCTATGGGGGGTGTGAGACAGCAAGAGTGAGCTCACATACGTTCATCGCTCAACAAGTTGTGGGGAATAATGTGCATGAACTCGCCAAAGGTGGGAGCTCATGTGAAGTGTAAGGCTTACCAAAGAGGATGGTTGAAGCTGAGCATTGCTTTTAAAGTTGGTCAAAATTTTATTAGCAATTACTAAGTAAATACCAAACCCAGTTAAGTAGTATAGCAAAAGTAATAACATCACCCGCGATGCAATGCATATGACAAATTGAGTTTAAGTTCCATAATTTAATCATGTGAGTGTCCGAGCTGCTCATGACCGTGAGCACGGCTAGTATACCAGTTTTACACTCTGCAGAGGTTGCGCATCTTTACCCACAAGTCATGTTACCCATCTGCCAAGGGATCGCGACTTCCCATACACCTCTACCGAGGAGGCGAGGCAGGGTAACACTACGAGGCCTTTACAAAGTTCCACTAGCTTCAGAAAACCCGCTACAGTTTATAGGAAGCTCCAATGCAGGAATCCCTTGCAGGACCGCCATCGCAGCAAAATCCTCCCGAGGGCCTCCCTACACTGACCACTCCCCTACTGCCCTTGCCCCTTTCGGGTAAGGTAGTCCTCCACTAGCTTTCCTAATTAATCAGCCAAGGGCGTCCCATTAAACCCTTGTGGTAGCACTGTTTTCTCGGGTGGTTCTCCATGTTCCAATTAACATAATGATCTTAACATGAACAATAAATAATAACTGATAACAAAAGTATAATCATGAATAGTGTAATCTTCATACCCATAACCACATAAAGCACTAGCAAGTACTACCCAAAAAGTTCAGTGGTAAACAAGGTATAAAGATAGTCAAAGCTAGGGTAACCTATTAGGTCCCATCAAAATTAACCTATGCAGATCATTATGATTAATCAGAACATGAGTAGGTAAAAAAAGAAGTGATCAAGGGCACAACTTGCCTGGCACTTGAGATTCCAGGTACCAACTTGCTTTTTAGATGACACGTGTCCTCGCGCTAGTCATAGCAATACAAACAAACATAGTATAGATAAAATTAACATCACACCAAACATAAGAATATACTGCGCAATAATGATCTACGCGCTGCTACGAGACTAACGCAACTTGAACGGATCAAATCGGAGTTAAAACGGAGGAGTTATAAATTTCATAAGGTTTTATATATTTGATACAAGATTAATTAGGATATAAATTTTGATGTGAGTTTTATGTCAAAACAGAGGTACTGTTGATAAAAAAAACATTATTACAGAATTATAGGAACCGGAATGGATCAATTTGGACTTACTATAAATTTTCTAGGAATTAATCAAGTTTCTATAATAAATTTTATAAATTCATTTTCTAAATGATTTCTCGGTTTTATTAGCTTTCCGGACAGCGCACCAATAACAGAGAAGTGCAGGGGCTTCCGCGTAAAATGACCTAGACACAGCTTAACCCACTGATGGATGGCGGGTCGAATATGAAGCACCTCGAGGACTCTTATGCAAGATGCGCTGGCTGAAGGGGTATCAGCCGCGATCAGCCGTTGGATTAAAACCTACGGTCACGATTAGATTTGTCAGCGTCAATACTGGTACGCAACCCAAACCCTTGGATCCTAAATCAACGGGTAAGGGATGGCCACACCCTGGTTCGATCTAAAGCCCACACCCGCGATCCAACGGCCCAAGATCACACTAGCCGAAACGTTTCATCCCTTCTAATCTCCAACGTCCGGTGCTAAATCAACGGTCAACGTCACATTCCCAACTCAGTGCCGGCCCGGGCGGCGCCGCCCGCTAGACACGACGGCGGAACCCACCGGAGACCCCCAATCACGCACCAGAGCCCCCGGTTCCCAATCCGCGAGACCTACAGCGCGTATATGTGACAAGGAATCGACCGAGGGGATCCTTACCGTGAATCACGCGGTGCCGGGCCATATTCACGGTGCAGCGCAGCTCCGCGGTGGCGGTGTGTAACCGGCGAGCAATTCCGGTCGCCGCCGAGGTCGAAACACCTCCACCCGGTCACGAGCGCCCTCCCAGAAGCACCGCGAAGTACTCCAAGGCGGCACGGACTTTCCGGCAATGGCCACGGACGGGAACGGAGCTGGCGGGTGCTCCCTGCCGCTATCCAAGCCCGAGCAGTGAGTTCCCACGGCCACGATTCCGCCCGACGAAGCCACGACCACATCCGGTGAGCACCCGCAAATCCACCCAGCCACCACACAGGGGAACTAGTTCATCAGCGTAGGCGTGGGTCGACGGCGGCTTCATGTTTTCTCTCTATCTCCTTTCTGGGCGGCGACGGAGGCTAGGGCTTACGGCTATGCCACAAAAGAATCAACGGGCGGAGAGGAGGATGCGGCCCTATTCTTCTTTTATGCGCAGGGTTGGTCAGCGGCGCGATTCGCGGGCACGATCCGAGCAGGTCCGCATGAGCTGTGCCCCGACCAACGATCCCGGCCGGAGCGGGCGGTCTGTTAGGGATGACGTGGGGGCCCCACCTGTACGCGAAACGCGATGAGCACAAGCAGCGGTGGCCGGCTTGCAAGCGGGCCCGGGTTGTCGGCGCACTCGTATAGGGACTGGCCCGTGGCCCCGGCATGTCAGCGTAGGCGGCATTGTGGCTGCGCGGGGTAGAGGGAGTTGGGCCGCTAGGGGCAGATTCGGCCCAGCCAGGGTTTTGGTCTCTTTTTTTCTTTTTATTTTTAGATTTCTTAAGTTCAACTTTAAATTCTAGTTTGAATTCAAACTTGTGTCCAATTTATCCTTAGATATATTGTGCCATGACAAGTTCTAATTTGGAGATATATTTATATATATTATTTATATTTTTATATCACGTAATATTTGTTTGCTTTTCTTTTCTAAACTCCAGAATTCTTTTTATATTTAGGTTCCACTTTGGGATTTTAATATTTTCTTTTCATATGATTTCTTATATTGTCACAAGATGTACACAAAAATAAAAACCAGCATGATGCATAAGTTGTTTATGTATCACTTGTTAATTATTTATTTTTAAGAGGGGGTGTTCTCATATGATAATATGTGGAGACAAAATACACAAGAGTGTTATCCCTGTTTTCTATGGTCTACAACTTTGGGTATTACAAATCCTACCCCCCTTAAAAATAATCTCGTCCTCGAGATTTGTAGAAAAGGGATGCAACCAGTTTGGTTTAGAAATCAAAAGTTTTGTTTCAAGTTTTTTTTATACTAGCTAGTAGATGATTTGGAAAATATAGACATATATGTCTAGCCATCTATTATGTCAGATGAGGTATGATTATGGCAAGCATAGGTTATGGCAAGGAAGAGTATAATAAGGAAAGACTTCATCCTGAACTATGGATCTTGATTCTTCTGGCAATTCAACTTGATTTTTGAAGTCTTGAGTTGATGCTTATCCTTCTTTGACGTGGTTGGTCTCCTTTGGCCTTTCTTCTTGGAGTTGCCATCCGAGTTAAGGACATATGGTTAGGATATATGTGAGTAGGATGGATTGTATGGTGTAGGTAGGTTAGAATCTCTTGCTAGGTTAAAATTGAGGGGTTATGCAACTATCGGATGGTTAAGGTAGTTGCATATGGCCAAGTCGATCTGTCATTCTTAATTTAGTGCAGGGTGAACTAAGTTAAGACCTGTTCTATAGGAGTAGAGTCTAATCTATTTCATCAGTATTATCTAACATGTTTGATAAGTCACTTTAGATTAGATCAGATCTAGGTTAGATTGGTGTGACTAGTTTGACTAGATAAGATCTAATTAATTTGCATTAGATCATTTAAACTAGGGAGGATAAGTATGCTTATTAGGATAAGATGAATTTATTAGGGTAAGAATAATCTTTTAAGATGAGGTGGATCTAGTAAGATAAGAGAGAATCTTATAAGATACGATGAATCTATTAATATATGAGAGAGTCTTTTAAGATTAGAGGGATCTCTATGAGATAGATACATTTTAATGGAGGATAATCTAAGTTGCTTAGTTTTCTTATGAATTCTATTTAAGCCTATACGTATATGCAGATGTAATTCTGGACCTTACTCCACAGCCCATCACACTCAATCAAAGATCCAAATCAGACAATTATCATAACAACAAACATTCAAGCAAATAAATATTTATAAAAATAATTTTGTTTTTGTCCCTAAGATTAGGTCTCCTATTCCTAAAGTCACTTTAGGCACGGGATTTCAAAGTGTGAAATCCACATTTGTCTTTAGGAGGAACATGTAAGAATAATCAGAGTGAAGCGGAAATAGATGAGAAAAGATTAAGAGAAGTTTAGAAAAGAATCAGAGTAGCAAAGGTAAGTAAGGGTTGTCCAGTTATATCTAGGTTTCGTCCTACAGTCAACATTCCTCTGATACCACTTCTGTCACACCCGGGTTTTAGGGGTCCAAAACCCGGGCGCAAACATAAACACCAGGTGTGCTGGGACCAAGTCTCACACGTATGATGCATAGTGGCACAGGATCGAATGTCACATCTTTACTATATAACAGGAGTTCTATACAAAATAAATAATTAATTACATTATAAGGAGACAACGGTCCAGCAACCCAAAGTTGACTGGGAGACGACAGCCTAGATCTCTCACGAACTCATCGCAGCATCCTCCAAGCGCCTCATCCTGCGGTACCTGTTCTTGACCTGTGGGGGGGTGAGACAGCAAGAGTGAGCTCACATACGTTCATCGCTCAACAAGTTGTGGGGAATAATGTGCATGAACTCGCCAAAGGTGGGAGCTCATGTGAAGTGTAAGGCTTACCAAAGAGGATGGTTGAAGCTGAGCATTGCTTTTAAAGTTGGTCAAAATTTTATTAGCAATTACTAAGTAAATACCAAACCCAGTTAAGTAGTATAGCAAAAGTAATAACATCACCTGCGATGCAATGCATATGACAAATTGAGTTTAAGTTCCATAATTTAGGGTGTGTTTGGCATGGCTCTGCTCCACCCCAGAGCAGCTCTACTCTAAAACTCTGGGTGGAGCAGCTCTGCTCCAGAGTTTAGATTGTTTCTCATAACCAGTGGCAATGGCGGGTAAATAACTCAAAACTCCATGACTAGGTTGCTTTTTTGGAGTTTTCAGAGCAGCAAAAGAGGTACTCCAAAAAATTGTACTGCAGCTCCAAAAACTCCATAGAGTTTACAACTCTGGAGTTAGGGTGTTTGGCATGCTCTGGCCAGCTCCTCTTTGGAGTTTTGCTCTGGAGCCATGCCAAACAGGCCCTTAATCATGTGAGTGTCTGAGCTGCTCATGACCGTGAGCACGGCTAGTATACCAGTTTTACACTCTGCAGAGGTTGCGCATCTTTACCCACAAGTCATGTTACCCATCTGCCAAGGGATCGCGACTTCCCATACACCTCTACCGAGGAGACGAGGCAGGGTAACACTACGAGACCTTTACAAAGTTCCACTAGCTTCAGAAAACCCGCTACAGTTTATAGGAAGCTCCAATGCAGGAATCCCTTGCAGGACCACCATCGCAGCAAAATCCTCCCGAGGGCCTCCCTACACTGACCACTCCCCTACTGCCCTTGCCCCTTTCGGGTAAGGTAGTCCTCCACTAGCTTTCCTAATTAATCAGCCAAGGGCGTCCCATTAAACCCTTGTGGTAGCACTGTTTTCCCGGGTGGTTCTCCATGTTCCAATTAACATAATAATCTTAACATGAACAATAAATAATAACTGATAACAAAAGTATAATCATGAATAGTGTAATCTTCATACCCATAACCACATAAAGCACTAGCAAGTACTACCCAAAAAGTTCAGTGGTAAACAAGGTATAAAGATAGTCAAAGCTAGGGTAACCTATTAGGTCCCATCAAAATTAACCTATGCAGATCATTATGATTAATCAGAACATGAGTAGGTAAAAAAAGAAGTGATCAAGGGCACAACTTGCCTGGCACTTGAGATTCCAGGTACCAACTTGCTTTTTAGATGACACGTGTCCTCGCGCTAGTCATAGCAATACAAACAAACATAGTATAGATAAAATTAACATCACACCAAACATAAGAATATACTGCGCAATAATGATCTACGCGCTGCTACGAGACTAACGCAACTTGAACGGATCAAATCGGAGTTAAAACGGAGGAGTTATAAATTTCCTAAGGTTTTATATATTTGATACAAGATTAATTAGGATATAAATTTTGATGTGAGTTTTATGTCAAAACAGAGGTACTGTTGATAAAAAAACATTATTACAGAATTATAGGAACCGGAATGGATCAATTTGGACTTACTATAAATTTTCTAGGAATTAATCTAGTTTCTATTATAAATTTTATACTAAAAATTCATTTTCTAAATGATTTCTCGGTTTTATTAGCTTTCCGGACAGCGCACCAATAACAGAGAAGTGCAGGGGCTTCCGCGTAAAATGACCTAGACACAGCTTAACCCACTGATGGATGGCGGGTCGAATATGAAGCACCTCGAGGACTCTTATGCAAGATGCGCTGGCTGAAGGGGTATCAGCCGCGATCAGCCGTTGGATTAAAACCTACGGTCACGATTAGATTTGTCAGCGTCAATACTGGTACGCAACCCAAACCCTTGGATCCTAAATCAACGGGTAAGGGATGGCCACACCCTGGTTCGATCTAAAGCCCACACTCGCGATCCAACGGCCCAAGATCACACTAGCCGAAACGTTTCATCCCTTCTAATCTCCAACGTCCGGTGCTAAATCAACGGTCAACGTCACATTCCCAACTCAGTGCCGGCCCGGGCGGCGCCGCCCGCTAGACACGACGGCGGAACCCACCGGAGACCCCCAATCACGCACCAGAGCCCCCGGTTCCCAATCCGCGAGACCTACAGCGCGTATATGTGACAAGGAATCGACCGAGGGGATCCTTACCGTGAATCACGCGGTGCCGGACCATATTCACGGTGCAGCGCAGCTCCGCGGTGACGGTGTGTAACCGGCGAGCAATTCCGGTCGCCGCCGAGGTCGAAACACCTCCACCCAGTCACGAGCGCCCTCCCAGAAGCACCGCGAAGTACTCCAAGGTGGCACGGACTTTCCGGCAATGGCCACGGACGGGAACGGAACTGGCGGGTGCTCCCTGCCGCTATCCAAGCCCGAGCAGTGAGTTCCCACGGCCACGATTCCGCCCGACGAAGCCACGACCACATCCGGTGAGCACCCGCAAATCCACCCAGCCACCACACAGGGGAACTAGTTCATCAGCGTAGGCGTGGGTCGACGGCGGCTTCATGTTTTCTCTCTATCTCCTTTCTGGGTGGCGACGGAGGCTAGGGCTTACGGCTATGCCACAAAAAAATCAACGGGCGGAGAGGAGGATGCGGCCCTATTCTTCTTTTATGCGCAGGGTTGGTCAGCGGCGCGATTCGCGGGCACGATCCGAGCACGTCCGCATGAGCTGCGCCCCGACCAACGATCCCGGCCGGAGCGGGCGGTCTGTTAGGGATGACGTGGGGGCCCCACCTGTACGCGAAACGCGATGAGCACAAGCAGCGGTGGCCGGCTTGCAAGCGGGCCCGGGTTGTCGGCGCACTCGTATAGGGACTGGCCCGTGGCCCCGGCATGTCAGCGTAGGCGGCATTGTGGCTGCGCGGGGTAGAGGGAGTTGGGCCGCTAGGGGCAGATTCGGCCCAGCCAGGGTTTTGGTCTCTTTTTTTCTTTTTATTTTTAGATTTCTTAAGTTCAACTTTAAATTCTAGTTTGAATTCAAACTTGTGTCCAATTTATCCTTAGATATATTGTGCCATGACAAGTTCTAATTTGGAGATATATTTATATATATTATTTATATTTTTATATCACATAATATTTGTTTGCTTTTTTTTCTAAACTCCAGAATTCTTTTTATATTCAGGTTCCACTTTGGGATTTTAATATTTTCTTTTCATATGATTTCTTATATTGTCACAAGATGTACACAAAAATAAAAACCAGCATGATGCATAAGTTGTTTATGTATCACTTGTTAATTATTTATTTTTAAGAGGGGGTGTTCTCATATGATAATATGTGGAGACAAAATACACAAGAGTGTTATCCCTGTTTTCTATGGTCTACAACTTTGGGTATTACAGTCGGAGAAGCGCCTGAGCCCTGTAGGAGCACAGCTGGCAGTGCGGCAAGGATCCTGCTGACGTCTCCTTGCTGTCGTAAGGGGCTGAGAGCCACCGGCGTCATGGTTGCACTCGGGGCACCATCATTACCCATCGCCGGGGTAAGCCAGATGGGACGCCGGTCTTGTTCCTTGTAGCCTGAGCTGGCTAGGGATAGGGTAATGATGTATCCCCTATTGGCGCGGTCGGTCCGAGCCCAAGGTCGGGCGAGGCGGAGACTTCTCTTGAGGTCGGGGTCGGGCGAGGACGCGATTCCTCTCGTGACCGAGGTCGAGGCCGAGTCCGGGGGTCGAGCGAGGCGGAGACCTCCTCCCGAGGCCGGAGCATGAGGTCGGGCGAGGCGGAGCTTCCTGTTGCGCCTGAGGCCGAACTCGGTGGTTGATCGTGACTTGTTGTCAGTCTTCGCCTGGGTGGTTGGCACGGCAGTCGGAGCGGGGCGAGCGGCGCTGTTTTCCCGTCATATCAGACAGTAAAAAAGAGGGGCGAAGTGACTGCGGTCACTTCGGCCTGGCCGACTGAGGCGCGTGTGTCAGGATACGGCGTCAGGCGTTCCCTGCATTGAATGCGCCTGCGAAGCGGTCGGTTGGTGAGGCAGTCTGGCCAAGGTTGCTTCACAATGAAGCCTGCCCGAGCCGGGCTTCGGGAGAGCCGAGGGGGTGCCCGCTGCCTGAGGCGGCCCTCGGGCGAGGCGTGAACTCGTCTGGGACTACTGCTCCAGCCCGAGGCTGGGCTCAGGCGAGGTCGCGTCCCTTGGGTAGACGAAGCCTTGACTTGAACCGCGTCTGTTAGTTGGTCTGAGGGTGTTTACCAGCAGTGATTAGGAGTCTTGGGAGTACCCCTAATTATGGTATCCGACAGTAGCCCCCGAGCCTCGAAGGGAGTGTTGGTACTCGCTTGGAGGCTTTTGCCGCATTTTTGGTGAGGGGACCGGCCTTTCTCGGTTTTGCTTTGTTCTGGTGGGTGCGCGCGAGCGCACCCGCCGGGTGTAGCCCCCGAGGCCTCGGAGGAGTGGTTTGACTCCTCTGAGGTCTTAATGCTTTTCATGGTGCCTCGGCCGGTCTGATCGTTCCCTCATGCGATCTGGCGGTAGCCTGGGTGCATGGTCAGGTTCCGAGTTATCAAGCTGGTTTGTTGACGTTGTCAATAGTTTGGTCGTAGCCGGGTGCGAGAGCAGCCCCCGAGCCTCTACACGGAGCGAGAGGACGATCAAGGACTTTCCCGACTTTTATCATACGCCCCTGCATCGCCTTTCCGCAAGGAGGAGGGGGGAAGCGCCATGTTGCCCTCAGAGGGCGCCGAACATGGTGTTTCCAGTGAGCTGCTAACGGGTGATCCGAGTGGACGCCCGTGCCCCGTTCGTTAGGGGTCGGCTGGTGGCCCAAAGGCACGCTCCAAAAGTACCTGCGGGTGATTCGCCGGACCCAGACCCCTTCGACAGGGTCCGAGGGCTCAATGCCTCCCTCCAGTGGGATTTCGTTACAAATTGTTCCCGTCGGTCTCAGAAATGTCCTAGGGTACCTCGGGAGTGTAGCTCGAGCCTCGGCCATGTATCGGACGTACCCAGAGTCATCCCTCACTCTGCATGCTCTGGAGCGGCTGTCGAACCCTTCCGAGGGGCCAGCCTTCGAACCCCTGATCAGTAATGGGCGCAGAGCCCGGGTGCTTTGGGCGGCTATCGAACCCTTCCGAGGGGCCAGCCTTTGAA
Organism: Zea mays; assembly: GCF_902167145.1. Classification (NCBI taxonomy): domain Eukaryota; kingdom Viridiplantae; phylum Streptophyta; class Magnoliopsida; order Poales; family Poaceae; genus Zea; species Zea mays. Next base: position 33,675,275 of record NC_050097.1, on the reverse strand, counting down.
CCCATGATCAGTAATGGGCTTGAAGCCCGAGTGCTCTGGGGCGGCTGTCGAAACCCTTCCGAGGGGCCAACCTTCGAACCCCTGATCAGTAGGAGGGTTCGGGACCCGCTTCCTTCGCCGAGAAGGATCCTTTCCGAAACATCCCCTTTCCCGGTCCCTATAGCGAGAGAGAGAGAGAGGAGGAGGAGGAGGGGAAGGATATGTATTTAAATAAGGTGGCGCACCTTTTCTGACGCGGTCATCATGGCGAAGGTGAAACGACGCCCGTCTCGCCTGCCAGAGGTGTCGCTCGCTCCGCCGAGGAGTTAATGCGACGGGACGAGCGATTCGCGTGGCGCCCATTGCGCGTGTGAGCCATTCGAGGGACGGGACACGGGTGCGTCGTCTTCACGCCGTGGGAGAGGGCTCTCCCGTCGCTTCAGGAGGGGACGCGAGCCTGCAGGCGATTTGACTGCTGCTTCTGCTCGTCTGCCGCTGCAATTACTGCTGGCCCACTTTTGGCCATGCCAACCGTCATGCCTATCCCCGCGGCTGAGTGTCCCGTGGCCGTCGACTTCAATTGGCACTGTTGGGTCACGCGTGGGGCCACCTCGAGTCGCGGTACGGGTTCCGCAGCCGAGGAGGTGTGGCATTGGCACAGGTGGCGGTGCAATTTCCTCGCACGTAGTGGCCATCGCACCGGTTGCATGGTAGGTGGGACCGGGCCCTCGTGCTGGTCCACCGAAAGTGACGAAGCCGAAAGGGTGCATAACCGTGGCGCGGTTGCATGCTCCCAGCGTGGCGGTTCGCCCTTCAGTCCTCTGGTTTCTGTGAAGATGGGAGAGCGCTTGTAACCGCAGGACGGTTACATGCCTCGCGTGCGGCGGTTCGCCTTCTTCGCGCTTTGGATCATCTCGTACGACGGGTGGGACCCAGCCCCCGTGTCGTAGGGGGAGAACCCTGGGGTATGTTAGTGGAGACTTTGCCCGTGACGCTACGGGGTGCAAGTGAGGAGTTCTGCCTATAAAAGGGGATCGATCCCTCGGGCAGTGGTCATGCCTTCGTTCTCCCCTCATGCATTGCGCCCTTCCACCTTTCGAGCCCCCAGATGGGGTGCACCAGCGTCGCCTTGCTCTTGCTGTTGTTGGAGGAGCGCGGCCTCGTGGAGATCGGCGCCCTTCAACCATCGCTCGGCTTCAAGGATTTTCGTCGTGCAGCCCGGCTGCATTCCCTCACCAATGGTCAGTTTGGTGGGGAGAAGCAAGCCGGGCTGCGGCCTCCGCCCCACCCTCAGCTTCAAGGATCTTCGTCATCCGGGCTGAGACGGAGGAGCGCACTGGGTGGGGGGTTGCCTCCGCGTGGGTCGGTGCCCCTTTTCTTCCCCTGTCGTTCGGGGGGAAAGGCATCCTCCAGCCCTGCGGAGGCGTCCTCCAACAATGTGGGGGAAGGCGAACTACGGCTCCCTGGCCAGGGTGCAGCTTTCCGTCCTTCATCCGGGCGGCGGTCATGCCGCGCGTGGACCGGCCACGTCCAGGTCCTCCTCGCACCGTCAGCTGCGCTGGGGGTCGCCTAGCACGTCGTACGCCGCGAGGGCGGTACTCGTGTTCTAGGATGGCCTCGACGAGGACGGGAGTGAGGACCTGCCGGTGCGCTTTGGGGCGGCCGCTGTTCGCCGGCACGGTGTCGGTGGGTTCGATCCCATGGACGGCGCCCTCCGACTCTTCGTCCTTAACGGCTTGTCCTCGCCCCTCGTGTGGGGACGTGGGCGAGGGCCTCTTCACAGCAGCGTCTGTCCTGAGGTCATCGTTGCTGCTGTTTAGCCGCCCAAGGTGGAGGTCGTTGTCTCTGCTGCTGCAGAGGTCGCCAGCGAGCCGCTTGGAGTTCGTTATCCCACGGGCCCCCTAGTGTGGAGGTTGTTCATACCCGCGGGAGTGGAACCGGAGTCCCGTTTGTAAGGGGATATACTGGGTTTTTGCCTGAGCAAAATGTAACCGCTTCAAGGACTTAGACATTTGTCGTAGGCCGGAAGAACCGCCAAGGGTTCTGCCGACGTCTAAGTCTGTGTAGCATAGTTACCCCAAGTATATGTGTTTGTTCTTTGCGGCTGTCGAGGCCTGAACATTTGGGTATTCGAGTATAAAGCTGCGTTTCTTCCTCATTTCGAGCGCTGGGACTTGCCTGTTGGCTAGCCAAACCACTTAACCGAGCGTGAGTTGCCTTTCGCGGAAGGTGATGAGTGAGGTATCCGTATCCCGGAGGCGTAGGAGTCCCTCGGCTCGGTCGGCCTTGCCGCTTTAGGCCTCTCTCGCTTAGTTTTTTAGAACCCTCGGCTGCTTTGCGATGAGCCAGAGCCGGAGGCAGCGGTGTTGGCACGGACAGAGGCGGAGTCGGCTCGAAAAGAGACTTCGTCGGCCCGGGAGCTGACGGCTTCACAGGCCGAGGAAGATGTGGCAGCAGCAGCTGGAGCTTGGCCAAGACATCCGCTGGCACGGTGCTGGCGTCCTCCCTTGGGTGGAGGTCCCTTCGCCCGGGTCGCCGTCCGAGGCCGGGCCAGGTTCCGCCGAGGGTGGAAACAACACCTTGGGTGCTGCTGCTCCCCTGCCGATGCCTGAACTTGCAGGAACAGTTTGTCTGTAGCATGCACATGTTTTTTGCGGCCGCCGAGGCCTAAACACTTTATCGTCGTGTTAAAAAGCTGCGTTTTCTTTCCTCTCGTTTCGAGCATCACGACTTGTTTGTTAGTAGCAGAATCGTTTATCCAAGCGAGAGTTACTTCTCGTGGAAGGTGATGAGTGAGGTATCCGTATCTCGGAGGCGTAGGAGTTTCTCGGCTCGGTCGGCCTTGCCGCTTACGTGCACTCTCATTTGGTCATAGGATTCTGTTATCGATACAGTCGAGAAGGCACGAAAGTCGTTTTCTACCCGAGTGTTTGGACTTGTTCGGTAGCAGGATCGCTTATCCGAGCGTGAGTTACTTCTCGCGGAAGGTGATGAGTGAGGTATCCGTATCCCGGAGGCGTAGGAGTTCCTCGGCTCGGTCGGCCTTGCCGCTTACGTGTACTCTCGTCGTTTTCAGGATTCCACTATCGATACAGAAGTCGAAAGCATGAAGGTCATTTTGGTAGAAAATTTTTCCGAGGAAAATTTTGACGCAGAGGGGGTTCCCCCCTTCTAGCCCCCGAGGGAGGGTCGGGCTTTGGTGAGGCAAGGCCGACTCTTCCTTGACGGTTAGACTTTATGTATATAAAGAAAACGAGGTACATGAATGACTTAAAACATCTTAAGGGTAGAAGCGACGTAGCTGTTGGATGTTCCAAGCGTTGTTGTAGACCTCACCTTGGTCGTTGGCCAGCTTGTATGTTTCGGGCTTCAAAATCTTGGCGATGATGAATGGCCCTTCCCAGGGAGGAGTGAGCTTGTGGGGCCCTCGGGCGTCCTGTCGCAGACGAAGCACCAAGTCTCCCACTTGGAAGCCTCGGGGCCGAACGCTTCGGGCGTGGTAGCATCGCAGCGACTGCTGGTACTGTGCCGAATGTAGTAAGGCAACGTCCCGAGCCTCTTCGAGCTGGTCCAGCGAGTCCTCTTGGCTGGTCTGGTTGCTTTGGTCGTCGTACGCCCTGGTCCTTGGGGAGCCGTATTCTAAGTCTGTGGGGAGGACGGCCTCGGCCCCATAGACTAGAAAAAACAGCGAGAAACCCATGGCTCAGCTCGGCGTCGTCCTCAGACTCCAGACTACCGAGGGTAGCTCTTTCATCCACCGTTTGCTGAACTTGTTGAGATTGTTGTAAATCCTCGGTTTGAGTCCCTGCAAAATCATACCGTTGGCATGCTCCACCTGCCCATTCGTCATGGGGTGAGCTACGGCGGCCCAGTCCACACGGATGTGGTGGTTGTCGCAGAAGTCCAGGAACTTTTTTCCAGTGAACTGCGTGCCATTATCGGTGATGATGGAGTTTGGGACCCCGAATCGATGGATGATGTTGGTGAAGAACGCCACCGCCTGCTCGGACCTGATGCTGGTCAAGGGTCGGACCTCGATCCACTTGGAGAATTTGTCGATGGCGACCGGCAGGTGCGAGAAGCCCCCGGGTGCCTTCTGCAAGGGACCGACGAGGTCTAGACCCCACACAACAAACGACCAGGTGATGGGTATCGTCTACAGGGCCTGAGCGGGTAGGCGTGTCTGCTTTGCGTAGAATTGACACCCCCGGCAGGAGCGAACAATCCTAGTGGCGTTGGCCACCGCGGTTGGCCAGTAGAAACCTTGTCGGAAGGCATTCCCCACGAGGGCTCGAGGTGCTGCATGGTGGCTGCAAGCCCCCGAGTGTGTTTCTTGCAACAGCTCTTGTCCTTGGGCGATGGATATGCATCGCTGGAGGATGCCCGAGAGGCTGCGGTGATAGAGCTCCCTTTCATCACCCAGCAAGACGAACGACTTGGCATGCCGAGCCAGTCGCCGAGCTTTGGCCTTGTCGAGGGGAAGCTCTCCTCGGAGGAGATATTCCAGATACGGGGCCTGCCAGTTCGGATCTAGTGTGACCCCATTCTGTTCCCCCTTGACGGGCAAGGCCTCCTCCTCGATGGCCGAGGGTACCTCGGGCTCGGTCGAGGCCTCCTCGGGCTCGGCTGAGGGTACCTCGGGCTGGGCCGAGGCTTCCTCGGGCTCGGGCGTGTCGTCGATCTTGACGGATGTTTGATGTAGGTCTCTGGAGAAGACGTCCGGGGGGACCATCGTCCGCCCCGAGGCTATCTTCGCCAGCTCATCCACAGTCTCGTTGTACCGTCGGGCGATGTTGTTTAGCTCCAGCCCGTAGAACTTGTCTTCCAGGCGCCGGACTTCGTCGCAGTAGGCTTCCATCCTCTGGTCGCGGCAGTGGGAGTTATTCATGACTTGGTTGATGACAAGCTGCGAGTCGCCACGAGCGTCGAGGCGCCGAACCCCTAGCTCGACGGCGATGCGCAGCCCATTAACCAGAGCCTCGTACTCGGCCATGTTGTTTGATGCCGGAAAATGGAGGCGTATGATGTAGTGAAGATGCTTTCTGAGGGGTGAAACGAAGAGCAAGCCAGTGCCTGCTCCTATTTTCATGAGTGACCCATCGAAGTACATGGTCCAAAGCTCGGGTTGGATTGGAGTTGTTGGTAACTGGGTGTCAGTCCACTCAGCCAGGAAGCCTGCCAAGACCTGGGATTTTATGGCCTTCCGAGGGGCGAATGATAGTGTTTCGCCCATGAGTTCCACCTCCCACTTTGCTATCCTACCCGAGGCCTCACGGCACTGGATGATCTCCCCTAGGGGGAAGGATGACACCACAGTCACTGGATGATACTCGAAGTAGTGTCGCAACTTTCGCCGTGTCAGAATCACTACGTAGTGCAGCTTCTGGATCTGCGGGTAGCGGACTTTGGTCTCGGAAAGCACTACGCTGATGAAGTAGATTGGCCTCTGGACGAGCAGTGCATGCCCTTCTTCCCATCTCTCGACAACGATCGCGGCGCTGACCACTTGAGTGGTTGCGGCTACGTAGATCAAGAGGGCTTCTCCTGCAGCGGGGGGCACCAGGATGGGTGCGTTTGTAAGGAGCGCCTTAAGGTTTCCGAGGGCTTCCTCGGCCTCGGGGGTCCAAGTGAAGCGCTCGGCCTTCCTTAAGAGGCGGTACAGAGGCAAGCCTTTCTCGCCAAGGCGTGGGATGAAGCGGCTCAGAGCCGCAAGGCATCCCATGACCCTCTATACTCCTTTCAAATCTTTGATTGGTCCCATGTTGGTGATGGTCGCGATTTTCTCCGGATTGGCCTCTATGCCCCGCTCAGAGACGATGAACCCTAGGAGCATGCCTCGGGGGACTCCTAAGACACACTTCTCGGGGTTGAGTTTCACGCCTTTCGCTCTCAGACACTTGAATGTCGTTTCGAGGTCAGAGAGGAGGTCGGAGGCTTTCTTTGTCTTGACAACGATGTCATCGACGTAAGCCTTGACCGTTCTGACGATGTGTTCTCTGAACACGTGGTTCATGCACCTCTGGTAGGTGGCGCCTGCATTCCTCAAACCAAATGGCATTGTAGTGTAACAGTACATGCCAAAAGGTGTGATAAAAGAAGTCGCGAGCTGGTCGGACTCTTTCATCTTGATTTGGTGATAGCCTGAGTAGGCATCGAGGAATGACAGGGTTTCACACCCAGCAGTGGAGTCCACAATTTGACCGATGCGAGGTAGAGGGTAGGGAACCTTCGGACATGCTTTGTTTAAACTGGTGTAGTCTACACACATCCTCCATTTCCCATCCTTCTTCCTTACAAGGACATGGTTGGCTAACCATTCGGGATGGAATACCTCTTTGATGAACCCTGCCGCGAGTAGCTTGTGGATCTCCTCGCCTATGGCCCTGCGCTTTTCTTCGTCAAAACGGCGCAGGGTTTGCTTCACGGGTCGGGCTCCAGCTCTGATGTCCAGCGAGTGCTCGATGACATCTCTTGGTATGCCTGGCATGTCTGAGGGACCCCACGCAAAAACTTCAGCGTTTGCGCGGAGAAAGTCGACGAGCACTGCTTCCTATTTGGGGTCGAGCTCCGAGCCGATCCAGACTTTCTTGTTGGCGTCGTTGCTGGGGTTGAGAGAGACGGACTTAACCGCCTCGGCTGGTTCGAAATTGCCGGTGTGCCGCTTCGCGTCGGGCGCCTCCTTGGAGAGGCTTTCTAGGTCGGCGACGAGGGCCTCGGACTCGGCGAGGGCCTCAACGTACTCCACGCATTCCACGTCGCATTCGTACGCGTGGCGGTACGTGGATCCGACGGTGATGATCCCGTTCAGGCCCACCAATTTGAGCTTGAGGTAGGTGTAGTTGGGGAAGGCCATGAACTTGGCGTAGCATGGTCTTCCCAACACCGCATGGTAGGTCCCTCGGAACCCGACTACCTCGAAGGTGAGAGTTTCCTTTCGGAAGTTGGAGGGGGTCCCAAAGCAGATGGGTAAGTCGATACATCTGAGAGGCAGGATTCGCTTTCCGGGCGCGATCCTGTGGAAGGGTGTCGCACCGGCCCGGACCTCGGACCTATCAACCCCCAAGAGTTCCAGGGTCTCGGCGTAGATGATGTTAAGGCTGCTGTCTCCGTCCATGAGGACTTTGGAGAGCCTAACGTTGCCGATGATCGGATCGACGACGAGCGGGTACCTCCCTGGGCTTGGCACGAAGTCAGGGTGGTCGCCTCGGTCGAAGGTGATAGGCTTGTCGGACCAGTCTAGGTAGACTGGCGCTGCCACCTTCACCAAGCAGACCTCCTGGCGCTCCAGCTTGCGGTGCCGAGCCGAGGCGTTCGCCACCTGTCTGCCGTAGATCATGAAGCAGTAGTGGACCTCCGGGAACTCCTCTTCCTTGTTGCCCTCCTTCTTGTTGTTGTCATGGCCTTTGCTATCTTCCACCGGGGGCCCGACCTTGTGGAAGTAGCACCGGAGCATGATACATTCTTCGAGGGTGTGCTTAACGGGACCCTGGTGGTAGGGGCACGGCTCTTTGAGCATCCTGTCGAACGCGCCGGCCCCTCCTGGGGGCTTCCGAGGGTTCCTGTGCTCGGCCACAGCAACGAGATTCGCGTCAGCGGCGTCGCGCTTCGCTTGCGACTTGTTCTTGGCCTTCTTCTTTGTGCCCCGCTGGGCGGACGCCTCGAGGGCGTCTTTCTTCGGCTCTCCCTGAGGCTGCTTGTCCTTTCGGAAGATGGCTTCGGCCGCCTCTTGACCCGAGGTGAACTTGGTGGCGACGTCCATTAGTTCGCTTGCACTGGTAGGAGTCTTGCGCCCCAGTTTGCTCACTAGGTCTCGACAAGTGGTTCCGGCAAGGAAAGCCCCAATGACATCCGAGTCGGTAACGTTGGGCAGCTCGGTGCGCTGCTTTGAAAACCGTCGGATGTACTCTCGGAGGGACTCCCCTGGCTGCTGGCGGCAGCTTCGGAGATCCCACGAGTTCCCAGGGCGCACGTACGTGCCTTGGAAGTTTCCCGCGAAAGCCTTGACCAGATCGTCCCAGTCGGAGATCTGCATAGGAGGCAGATGCTCCAGCCAGGCTCGGGTGGCATCGGAGAGGAAAAGGGGGAGATTACGGATGATGAGGTTGTCATCATCCGCCCCTCCCAACTGGCATGCCAGTCGGTAGTCCGCGAGCCACAGCTCCGGCCTCGTCTCCCCCAAGTACTTGGTGATGGTAGTCGGGGCTCGAAAACGAGCAGGGAACGGCGCTCGTCATATGGCCCGGCTGAAGACTCGTGGACCGGGCGGCTCGGGCGAAGGATTATGATCCTCCTCGCTGTCGTAGCGTCCCCCGCGCCTAGGATGATAGCCTCGGCACACCTTCTCCTCGAGGCGGGCTCGACGGTCGAGATGGTGGTGCTCGTTGCCGAGGCGATCCCGGGCGGCAGGCGCCTCGTCCCGCGTGTGCTCGGGGCGGAGCGAGGCTTCCCGCATGCGTCGGGAGGACACCGCGTGGTACTCCGAGGGGTCGGCTCGCCTCCGGGAGGCAGAGCTCTCGGCTCGTCGAACCGCGGCGCCTTCCAGGAGATCCTTGAGTTCGCCCTGGATACGCCGTCCCTCGGTGGTGGATGGCTCTGGCATGGCTCGAAGTAGCATCGCCGCTGCAGTTAGGTCTTGGCCGGACCCGCTGACGGCCAGGGGCAGCGCTGCCCTGGCATTGTCGATGATGCGGCGCTGGACGTCTTGGGCCCGATGACAGGCTCCTCCGACGAGTGTTCGGCCTGCCCACTCCTATTCATTGTTCTGTCGGAGCTGCACAAGCCGGCCTGCTTCCCCGTCGACCCAGGCCTGCATCTCACGGATTTGCTCGAGCTGTGTGTCTCGACCCCTTGCAGGGACTGGGACCACACCTAGCTCCCGCGGGATGTCAACGCGAGATGCGGGCCCAGGGGGATCGTCAACCTCCGGCATACCGAGGTGGTTGCCTTCGTTGTGATCTCCCTGATCGACGTGGAAACATTTGCGACTTGGGCCATAACCCTCGTCGTCAAGGTCATGAAAATCGTCAGAACAACCGGAGAGGCAGTGGTCACATGCGGACATGAAGCCCCGCATGGCACCGGGGTCACCGAGGCCGGAGAAATCCCAACCGGAGTCGAGGCCATCCTCTTCCTTGGAACCTGTCGGTCCGAAGGTTGAGACGGCTGTCAGTCGGTCCCAGGTCGACCACATATGGTACCCCGGAAGGTTTGGATATGCCTTTACGAAGGCACTCACCGTAGCAGGGTCGCTAGGTGGATCGAAGCTGAATCGAAAGGGTACGGGATGGAAAACGGACGATACCTCTTGGTCGATGGACGGTGGTGAAGTCGCGTCGGGGGTGGAGCACACCGTCATCTCAGGTACGAGGGTAACGCCTAGCAGATCCTTTGTGAGGGTGCTGCGTCATCAGTCTGCTTGGGGTTGACACGTTGCGGGGAAGTGACACCCGCTGTCGTCTCAGGTGCGAGGACATTGCCCAACATGTCCCCGGGGGGAGTGCCGGCGTCGTCGACTCGCTCTGGTGCGACAGCCGACAAGGTGCCGTCTCCTGCGTGGCCATGGTTGCCCCGCCTCTGCCTCCTCCGGCGAGGAGGGTGGCGGGTACGACCGGAGTGCTCCTCTTCTGCCACGGGGAGACGTTGTCGCCGAGCTCACCGCCACCGGGCGAGTCGAAGACCGTCGTTGTCGTCACGCCGTGAGGGGAGGAGTACCATGTCGTAGCTGCCATCAAGGGACATGAACTCGAGACTCCCGAAGCGGAGCACCATCCCGGGCTGAAGAGGTTGCTGAAGACTCCCCATCTGGAACTCAACGGGAAGGCGTTCGTTAACACGCAGCAGGCCCCTACCTGGCGCGCCAACTATCGGCGTTTCGGACCTGGGGGTCCCTGGACCGACGAGTGAGATTGTCGCTGCGTGCCCCTGCCCAGATGGGTTGGCGCGGGATGGAACACAAGAGGTGGGCAACCCTTGTATTATCCTGCACCAGGGGTGCCGCTCGTAGTAGGGGTTACAAGCACGTCACGAGAGGGAGAGAGAGAGAGAGGGAGTCTGTTCGTTCGCTCCTTCCCCCGCGCGAACCCCCCTCCAGGATGGCCCTAGACCTCCCTTTTATAGACGCAAGGAGAGGGTCCAGACGTACAATGGGGGGTGTAGCTATGCGCTAACGTGTCCGACAGAGAAATGCCTAAGCCCTGTGTACATGCCAACATGGCTATCGGGGGAGAGCTTGAGCCCTGTATACGTGATGGTGTGGCCGTCGGAGAAGCGCCTGAGCCCTGTAGAAGCACAGCTGGCAGTGCGGCAAGGATCCTGCTGACGTCTCCTTGCTGTCGTAAGGGGCTGAGAGCCACCGGCGTCATGGTTGCATGCGGGGCACCATCATTACCTATCGTCGGGGTAAGCCAGATGGGACGCCGGTCTTGTTCCTTGTAGCCTGAGCTGGCTAGGGATAGGGTAATGATGTATCCCCTGTTGGCGCGGTCGGTCAGAGCCCAAGGTCGGGCGAGGCAGAGACTTCTCTTGAGGCCGAGGCCGGGGTCGGGCGAGGACGCGATTCCTCCCGAGACCGAGGTCAAGGCCGAGTCCGGGGGTCGGGCGAGGCGGAGACCTCCTCCCGAGGCCGGAGCCTGATGTCGGGCGAGGCGGAGCTTCCTGTTGCGCCCGAGGCCAAACTCGGTGGTTGATCATGACTTGTTGTCAGTCTTCGCCTGGGTGGTTGGCACGGTAGTCGGAGCGAGGCGAGCGGCGCTGTTTTCCCGTCATATCGGACAGTAAAAAAGAGGGGCGAAGTGACTGCGGTCACTTCGGCCTGGCCGACTGAGGCGCGTGTGTCAGGATACGGCGTCAGGCGTCCCCTGCATTGAATGCTCCTGCGAAGCGGTCGGTTGGTGAGGCGGTCTGGCCAAGGTTGCTTCACAACGAAGCCTGCCCGAGCCGGGCTTCGGGAGAGTCGAGGGGGTGCCCGTTGCCTGAGGCGGCCCTCAGGCGAGGCGTGAACTCGTCTGGGAGTACTGCTCCAGCCCGAGGCTGGGCTCGGGCGAGGTCGCGTCCCTTGGGTAGACGAAGCCTTGACTTGAACCGTGCCCGTCAGTTGGTCTGAGGGTGTTTACAAGTCGTGATTAGGAGTCTTGGGGGTACCCCTAATTATGGTACCCGACACATATGATATTATATATTAGATTTCAAGTTAGAAAGAACTATCCAAGCAAAACTATTTTGTAAAAGGAAATATGACCACAATATATTATTTGCAAAAATGGAGCATCAAAGTTGTTCCAGCATTTTACAAAGTTCATTATATAGCCAAGCAAAAAAACTGGTATCAAACCTTCTCCTTATGACAAAGTAGTTCAATCACCCTTGCACCAACAGCATAACCAGCATCATCCAGCCTGTCCATGAAACACAACAAACTGAAATAGTTTATCTAATCTGGGTACAAGCTAATAGCATGCGGCAACCACTAAGAGCTACACCCCATGTCCCCATATCAATCAAGCAAGATGAACTAAGGGATATAGTAGATAAATACTCAAACAACCTCAATACAGATTCATCAAACAAGAACAGAAAAATACATACACAATAGAGTTACCTCTGTTCTAGCTCAGTAATGATGTCAACTTGAATCTGGTTGTACTGATCCAACTTAGAGAACAAGAATGCAAATGAACTCAAATTGGCATAAAAAAGGCAAAATACTCAATAAGCCTGTATGGTAAGAAAAAGACAATGAGAGAAAGCAAACTTCCTAGAAAACTTGGAGATCATCAAGCATATCAGGAAAGCTTCTCATAGTCTTTGACCTCTCATTTGCAAAAATTGTCAGGAATGTTAAAAGGGGGAGTACCGTCAACAAAGAAGACAATTCAGATTATCAGTTTCTTGTGGAAAACAAAACAACCTCAGATGGTTGGTGTTGACACCTTTTCGGGCGCCAAACACTGTGTGAGAACCGGTGGTGGTGCCATCTGCAGAGGCGCATACGGTCCGCAGCCAGGGGTTGGACGGTCCGCGACTTGGTATAGGGGCTGGCGTTCCCTGCCTGATGGTCGGACGATCCGTGCCTACAGGCCGGACGGTCCGCGCGTGCGTAGGGGCGGCGAAGGTCGCCGGCGTCTCCTGGATCTCACTCCCGGGAGGGACCCTGTTGGGGAGGAGAGATCCTAGGGGTTGTCTAGGCTCGGCAGGCCGACCTAGAATCCTCTAATCGACGTAGAGTTGAAGAGAAAAACTGAGAATTTGGGGATTGGAATACTAAACTAGGGCTAAACTAGAACTACTCCTAATGCGTAAGGTAAAAATGAGAAATAGATTTGATTTGATCGATTGTTGGGGGGTTCAATCGGCCGTAGCCCTTCATCTATATAAAGGGGGAGGTCTGGATCCGCTTCGAACTGATTTCCGAGTCAATCCCACGTTTTAGGTAACAAATCCCATAAGAAACTAGGAACCCTAACTGTCTCTGCGCACGCGCGGACCATCCGCGCCACCACCACGGACAGTCCGAACCGCGGACCGTCCGGCCTCACGGTCGGACCGTCCGCGAGGCCTTTTTTTTGGCTCCCAACATATGCCCCCTGCCTTTTGGTGAAGGTTGATGAACCAAAAGCATATGAACTAAACCTGATGTAAGTCACCGACTTTTCAAAACAGAGATCATTCAATAAAGCACCAATGTATAAAGGTCGTATTGGATTGTATCTTTCTCGGCCATGACCATTTGACCAATGCATCAGAATGAATAGAATGGAGGTGCCCCCCAGTCTGGATAGACAAAGGGACTATACATGTACCATGGATCCATCGTCGTGTCATTCCACATTTGAGTAGGACAATATACCGACGATAAATAAACGGGTGGAAAGTACCCTGGTCTCATAGGATGAACATGTGATGCTTGTCGCGTCACCTTTTGGGCTGTTTTGTTCGTCCGTTTCGTTTTAGCAGGTGACCGAGGTTTCTTTGTTGACCGATCACGTAGAACAGTCTTTTTGCTAGCATTTTTGGAGAGCAACTGATCAAAAGTAGGGTCAACTTTGATCAGCCGACTATATGTGCTTTGACCTTGTGTCTTTTTCCTTGCGTCGTGTAGAGGCTGACGCCTTTGGTCATAGGTGGACTGTCCGGCTGAGTTAGCTGGACCGTTTATCTGAGCACCGGACCGTTCGCATGTAGGTGCCGGACCATCTGCGATGCTTGGGCTAGGCTGATGAGTTTGATTCATTAATTGTGCCTGCCCCCTTGCGTCTTCGGACTTTTTAGCCTTCTCGTCCGAAGCCTTTCGAGCAATCTCCTTTTGTGATATAAGTGACATGCGAGGATTGCCAATGACGATGCCCTTGCCTTTGCCTTTATCGGTCATTTCGGGCCGAACCAAGACCTTTTTGCATGTGAGTTCTATTGTATTAACAGGAAAAGGTTGTAACACCCCAGGTGTTACCTTGGTTAGAGCCCACCTTGGTACTGAAGGCTTTGATCACATGTGGTAGAGGCTTTGGGCCACACCTAAGAACTTTGGAGATCATGTGCTAATCATGTTGCCAATGACCTAACAAGCATTACTCTAATCCTTGCTCACTTACTACCTTGGATAAGAGGGGAGAAGAAACCTAGACCTCTCTTAAACCCTATCTTCCAAAACCCTGGTTAAAAGGGGAAAGAGAGTGAGCAAATGTGCAAAGCATGGGCAATCTTTACCCAAACCCTAAGCAACCTTATAACCAGCAATTAGGGGAGGGAAATAACGCAAAAAGACCCCTGGAGAAACCCCAATTCAAATCTCCAAGTGGAGAGAGAGCTAGAGCTCTCTATTTCTCTCTAAGTCCATTTTTAACTCTAGTTTAAGGATCAACCGTGTTCACCTTGAAGATGGCACCAAAACCACTTGGGTTCTATACCAAAAATGTGGTATACCACCTAAGGCACCCCCTGGAAAAAGTGGAGACCGAGACTTGGACGTTTGACAGGGATTGGCATCAGTTTTGTCGCGTGGTGGGCAGTGAGACAAGCCAGATTTGGCGCCCGTCTATCTCCTGATCTAGGGCGTATCTTCCTTTGGAACTCACACATGTGAGATAGCCCTAGGTGCCAGGAGGAGGTCTGCGCCGGATTCATGGCAAGATTTGCACGTTTGCGATCTCTGGAGACGTTTGAACAATGGAAGAAACTCACCTCCACGTGTTCGACGCCTTCTGCCCGCGCCAGAGCACGCCCGCGCGCGCTCCCGCGTGCCCAGCGCCGCGCCCGAGCCAAACCAGCGCCGTGGCCCGCGCCCGAGCCTATAAAACCCTCCCAGGCTTCGAATACACCCTTCCGCGCACCCTCAAAACCTCACCGGAGTTAGCTCGTCGCCGTTTGCCCGTGCGCAGCGAGTCCGCGGCCGCCCAATCCCCCTGTCACCGTAGACCGGCCAGCAGAGCCATTCCCAACCCCGTCCAGCCCTCGGAGAAGACTGTGCACGACTCCGTGAAGCTCCCCGAGCGAGGAATCAGAGTTTGCTTCGCCGGAGAGGCCAGTCCACGCTCGCCGGAGCTCTCAACCCCGCCGGAGTACGTGGACCGGGTAAACCACTCAGCCATCCTTCGATTCCTTGTGCACACAGTCGCTACGTTACACCGTGAAGCTCACCGTGCCCTTGGATTGAACCAGTTCGCCGTAGTTTGGCCGGTACACTCGCCGCCGACGAGCACACCCGCCTGCGCTCGTGGACCGGGCGATTCCGGCCATCCCCGACGTCAAGCCGTACCTCGACGTGACCGCCAGAGTCTCCCCGAGCCAACCCCACCCTAAGAGCACCTAGAGGGGGGGTGAATAGGTGATCCTGTAAAACTTAAACTTATAGCCACAAAAACTTGTTAAGTGTTAGCTCAATAAATGCCAAGTGGCTAGAAAAGAGTCTCAACAAAACACAATACCACAAGAGATCAATCACAGAGGTGACACAGTGGTTTATCCCGTGGTTTGGCCAAGACCAACGCTTGCCTACTCCACGTTGTGGCGTCCCAACGGACGAGGGTTGCAATCAACCCCTCTCAAGCGGTCCAAAGACCCACTTGAATACCACGGTGTTTTGCTTGCTTTTTCTCAATCCCGTTTGCGAGGAATCTCCACAACTTGGAGCCTCTCGCCCTTACAATTGAAGTTCACAAAGAAACACAGAGCAAGGGGGGAATGAGCAACGCACACAAGACTTCAAAAGATCAGAGCAACAACACGCACACAAGTCGCAACAAGAGCTCGCAACACCACTCAAAGAGTTCACAACTCCACAAGAGCTCTATATGCTATCACAATGAAACGAATGCGCGAGAGCGATGTCTTGGTGCTTAGGAATGTTGTAGAAATGCTTGGTGTACTCCTCCATGCGCCTAGGGGTCCCTTTTATAGCCCCAAGGCAGCTAGGAGCCGTTGAGAACAAATCTGGAAGGCCATCCTTGCCTTCTGTCATCGGGCGCACCGGACAGTCCGGTGCACACCGGACAGTGTCCGGTGCCCGATTCCTTTCCTTAAATGGCGAAGCCGACCGTTGCAGATCTGGGAGCCGTTGGCGCACCGGACATGTCCGGTGCACACCGGACAGTCCGGTGCCCCCTTCCGACCATTGGCTTGGCCATGTGTCGCGCGCAGAATCCGCGGCCGACCGTTGGCCCGGCCGACAGTCCGGTGCACACCGGACAGTCCGGTGAATTTTAGCCGTACGTCGCCAGTCAACTCCCGAGAGCGGCCAGTTCGCCCGAGGCAGCCTGGCGCACCGGACACTGTCCGGTGCACCACCGGACAGTCCGGTGCCCCAGACCGAAACAGCCTCTTGGCTGTACACAGCCAACTTTTCTCTTTTTCTCTTCTTCCTGTTTCTGATACTTAGACAAGTATATTAGTACATAAAACCAATGTACTAAGACTTAGAAACATACCTTAGCTCTTTATTTGCACTTTGTTCATCCATGGGCATGTATTCACATTTAAGTACCTGAGTTGGCACTCAATCACCAAAATACTTAGAAATGGCCCAAGGGCACATTTCCCTTTCAATCTCCCCCTTTTTGGTGATTTATGCCAACACAATATAAAGCAACTAGAACAAGTGCAAAATCACTTCGAATAAAACTCAAATTTATTTTGATTCAATTTTGGCATATATGGATCATCCTTTGCCACCACTTGGTTTGTTTTTGCAAATCAAACTCAATTCTCTATCTCTAAGTCAAACACACATGTTGAAGCATAAAGAGAGTCATTCCAAAAGAGATTGATCAAAGATTTCAAAAACTTCCCCTTTTTCCCATAATCAACACTTCTCCCCACAAGAGGCCAACTTTTGACAAAAGAGACAATACAAGAGTTTTGACAAACCAAAAGCTCTATTCTACTATTATCAAAGTTTCTCAAGTGGTAGCTGATCCATTTATCACTTTGGCCTTTATTTTCTCCCCCTTTGGCATCAAGCACCAAAACGGGATCAATCTTGGCCCTTTAACCCCATTGCCTCACCAAAATCTTCAATTAAGAGCAAATAGGCAATAAGAGTTTAAAGATGAACTTGGAGTAAGTTACCCTCTCATCGGAGTGCAGTGGAAGTCTTTCATGGTCCAAGTCCACCTTTTCCCTTTCAATCCTCCTTCGAGACTAAATCATCAACTCAAGCACATGGTTAGTCTCAAAGGGTCAAGTTGTAACACATCTCCCCCTAAACATGTGCATCCCTTTGCAACGGACTTGTGAGGTCCAGGGAGTGTTTGTACAACTTGAGCACCATAATAAGCAACAAAATGCAGAAAGGAACATGATCAAAAGCATAAATACATGTATGCTACAAATCAATCCAAGTTCCGCGAATCTAAGACATTAAGCTCACTACGCAACCTGCAAAAGGTCTTCTCATCTAGAGGCTTGGTAAAGATATCGGCTAGCTGGTTCTCGGTGCTAACATGAAACACTTCGATATCTCCCTTTTGCTGGTGGTCTCTCAAAAAGTGATGCCGGATGTCTATGTGCTTTGTGCGGTTGTGCTCAACAGGATTTTCCGCCATGCGGATAGCACTCTCATTATCACATAGGAGTGGGACTTTGCTCAGATTGTAGCCAAAGTCCCGGAGGGTTTGCCTCATCCAAAGTAGTTGCGCGCAACACTGTCCTGCGGCAACGTACTCGGCCTCAGCGGTGGCTAGGGCAACGGAAGTTTGTTTCTTAGAGTTCCATGACACCAGGGACCTTCCTAAGAATTGGCACGTCCCCGATGTGCTCTTCCTATCGACCTTACATCCAGCATAGTCGGAGTCTGAGTATCCAACCAAGTCAAAGGTAGACCCCTTTGGATACCAGAGCCCGAAGCAAGGCGTAGCAACCAAATATCTTAGAATTCGCTTTACCGCCACTAAGTGACACTCCTTAGGATCGGATTGAAATCTAGCACACATGCATACGCTAAGCATAATATCCGGTCTACTAGCACATAAATACAGCAAGGAACCTATCATGGACCGGTATGCTTTTTGATCAACGGACTTACCACCTTTGTTGAGGTCGGTGTGTCCGTCGGTTCCCATCGGAGTCTTTGCGGGCTTGGCGTCCTTCATCCCAAACCGCTTTAGTAGATCTTGCGTGTACTTCGTTTGGGAGATGAAGGTGCCATCCTTGAGTTGCTTCACTTGGAACCCAAGGAAGTAGTTCAACTCGCCCATCATCGACATCTCGAATTTCTGCGTCATCACCCTGCTAAACTCTTCACAAGACTTTTGGTTAGTAGAACCAAATATTATGTCATCGACATAAATTTGGCACACAAACAAATCACCATCACATGTCTTTCTAAAAAGAGTTGGATCGGCTTTCCCAACCTTGAAAGCATTAACAATTAGAAAGTCTCTAAGGCATTCATACCATGCTCTTGGGGCTTGCTTAAGTCCATAGAGCGCCTTAGAGAGCTTACACACATGGTCGGGGTACCGTTCATCCTCGAAGCCAGGGGGTTGCTCCACGTACACCTCCTCCTTGATTGGCCCGTTGAGGAAAGCGCTCTTCACATCCATTTGGTACAACCTGAAAGAATGGTGAGCAGCATATGCTAGCAAGATACGAATTGATTCTAGCCTAGCCACAGGAGCAAAAGTCTCCTCAAAGTCCAAACCTGCGACTTGGGCATAACCTTTTGCCACAAGTCTAGCCTTGTTCCTTGTCACCACCCCGTGCTCGTCTTGTTTGTTGCGGAACACCCACTTGGTTCCCACAACATTTTGCTTGGGACGAGGCACCAATGTCCAAACTTCATTTCTCTTGAAATTGTTGAGTTCTTCCTGCATGGCCAATACCCAGTCCGGATCTAGCAAGGCCTCCTCTACCCTGAAAGGCTCCATAGAAGAGACAAAGGAGTAATGCTCACAAAAGTTAACTAATCGAGATCGAGTAGTTACTCCCTTGCTAATGTCACCCAGAATTTGGTCGACGGGATGATCCCTTTGAATCATCGTTCGAACTTGGGTTGGAGGTGCCGGTTGCGCTTCTTCCTCCATCACATGATCATCTTGTGCTCCCCCTTGATCACACGCCTCCTGTTGATGAACCTGTTCATCGTCTTGAGTTGGGGGATGCACCGTTGTTGAGGAAGAAGGTTGATCACGTTCATCTTGTTCCTGTGGCCGTACTTCTCCAATCGCCATGGTTCGTATAGCGGCCGTCGGAACATCTTCTTCATCTACATCATCACAATCAACAACTTGCTCTCTTGGAGAGCCATTAGTCTCATCAAATACAACGTCGCTAGAGACTTCAACCAAACCCGATGATTTGTTGAAGACTCTATACGCCTTTGTATTTGAGTCATAACCTAACAAAAACCCTTCTACAGCTTTTGGAGCAAATTTAGAATTTCTACCTTTCTTCACTAGAATGTAGCATTTGCTTCCAAAAACACGAAAGTAGGATACATTGGGTTTGTTACCGGTTAGTAGCTCATACGAAGTCTTCTTGAGGAGGCGATGTAGGTAGACCCTGTTGATGGTGTGGCAAGCCGTGTTCACGGCTTCCGACCAGAAACACTCGGGGGTCTTGAATTCTCCAAGCATCGTCCTCGCCATATCGATTAGCGTCCTGTTCTTCCTCTCTACTACACCATTTTGCTGTGGTGTGTAGGGAGCGGAGAACTCGTGCTTGATCCCTTCCTCCTCAAGGAATTCTTCCACTTGAAGATTCTTGAACTCGGACCCGTTGTCGCTCCTTATCTTCTTCACCTTGAGCTCAAACTCATTTTGAGCTCTCCTTAGGAAGCGCTTGAGGGTCCCTTGGGTTTCAGACTTATCCTGCAAAAAGAACACCCAAGTGAAGCGGGAAAAGTCATCAACAATAACTAGACCATACTTACTTCCCCCTATGCTCAGATAGGCGACGGGTCCGAAGAGGTCCATATGCAGCAGCTCCAAGGGTCTTGAAGTGGTCATCACATTCTTGCTGTGATGCGCTCCTCCCACCTGTTTACCTGCTTGACAAGCTGCACAAGGTCTATCTTTTTCGAATTGTACGTTAGTCAACCCTATCACGTGTTCTCCCTTTAGAAGCTTGTGAAGGTTCTTCATCCCCACATGTGCTAAGCGGCGATGCCACAGCCAGCCCATGCTAGTCTTAGCAATTAAGCATGCATCTAGACCGACCTCTTCTTTTGCAAAATCAACTAAGTAGAGCTTGCCGTCTAATACACCCTTAAAAGCTAGTGAACCATCACTTCTTCTAAAGACAGACCCATCTACATTTGTAAATAGACAGTTATATCCCATATGACATAATTGACTAACAGATAGCAAATTATATCCAAGACTCTCCACTAAAAACACATTAGAGATAGAATGCTCATTGGAGATTGCAATTTTACCTAGCCCTTTTACCTTGCCTTGATTCCCATCACCGAATATAATTGAATCTTGGGAATCCTTATTCTTGACGTAGGAGGTGAACATCTTCTTCTCCCCCGTCATATGGTTTGTGCATCCGCTGTCGATAATCCAGCTTGAACCCCCGGATGCATAAACCTGCAAGGCAAATTTAGGCTTGGGACTTAGGTACCCAACTCTTGTTGGGTCCTACAAGGTTAGTCACAATTGTCTTAGGGACCCAAATGCAAGTTTTATCACCCTTGCATTTTGCCCCTAACTTCCTAGCAATCACCTTTCTATCCTTTCTACAAATTGCAAAGGAAGCATTCAAAGCATGATATAATGTAGAAGGCTCATTAACTTTCCTAGGAATATTAACAACATTTCTCCTAGGCATATTATGAACAATATTCCTTCTACCAACATTTTTATCATGCACATATGAAGAACTAGAAGCAAACATAGCATGAGAAAAATCATCGTAAGCATTATAACTCCTATAAGCATTTCTAGTTTGTCTCCTATCATGATACAAAAAGGCATGATTCTTTTTAGCACTAGTAGCCATAGGGGCCTTCCCTTTCTCCTTGGCGGAGATGGGAGCCTTATGGCTTGTCAAGTTCTTGGCTTCCCTTTTGTAGCCAAGTCCATCCTTAATTGAGGGGTGTCTACCGATCGTGTAGGCATCCCTTGCAAATTTTAGTTTATCAAATTCATTCTTGCTAGTCTTAAGTTGGTCATTAAGACTAGCCAATTCCTCAGTTAGTTTGGAAATTGAAACTAAATGATCACTACAGGCATCAACATCGAAATCTTTACACCTAGTGCAAATCTCAACATGTTCTACACAAGATGTTGATTTACTAGATTTTTCTAGTTTAGCATTTAAATCATCATTTTTGCTCTTTAAACTAGCAATTGAATCATGACATGTAGACAACTCACAAGAAAGCATTTCATTTCTCTTAATCTCTAATGCAAGTGATTTTTGTGCTTCTACAAATTTGTCATGTTCTTCATACAACAAATCCTCTTGCTTTTCTAAAAGCCTATTTTTATCATTCAAGGCATCAATCAATTCATTTATTTTATCTACCTTGGTTCTATCTAGGCCCTTAAATAGGTATGAATAGTCTATGTCATCATCATCACTAGACTCATCCTCACTAGAAGAAGCATAAGTAGAGTTTCGAGTACTTACTTTCTTCTCCCTTGCCATGAGGCAAGTGTGACGCTCGTTGGGGAAGAGAGATGACTTGTTGAAGGCGGTGGCGGCGAGTCCTTCATTGTCGGAGTCGGAGGAGCAATCCGAATCCCACTCCTTTCCGATATGTGCCTCGCCCTTGGCCTTCTTGTAATTCTTCTTCTTTTCCCTCTTGTTCCCCTGTTCCTGGTCACTATCGTTATCGGGGCAGTTAGCGATAAAATGACCAATCTTACCGCACTTGAAGCATGACCGCTTCCCCTTTGTCTTGGTCTTGCTTGGCTGCCCCTTGTGACCTTTTAGCACCGTCTTGAAGCGTTTGATGATGAGAGCCATCTCTTCATCATTAAGTCTGGCCGCCTCAATTTGTGCCACCTTGCTGGGTAGCGCCTCCTTGCTTCTTGTTGCTTTGAGAGCAAGAGGTTGCGGCTCGTTGATCGGTCCATTCAAGGCGTCGTCCACGTACCTTGCTTCCTTAATCATCATTCGCCCGCTGACGAATTTTCCTAGGACTTCTTCGGGCGACATTTTGGTGTACCTGGGATTCTCACGAATATTATTCACCAAATGAGGATCAAGAATGGTAAAGGACCTTAGTAATAGTCGGACGACGTCATGGTCCGTCCATCGCGTGCTTCCATAACTCCTTATTTTGTTGATAAGGGTCTTGAGCCGGTTGTATGTTTGGGTTGGCTCCTCGCCCCTTATCATTGCAAACCTTCCAAGCTCGCCCTCCACCAACTCCATTTTAGTGAGCATGGTGATGTCGTTCCCCTCGTGAGAAATCTTGAGGGTGTCCCATATCTGCTTGGCATTGTCCAAGCCGCTCACCTTATACTCGTCCCTGCACAAAGAGGCTAGCAACACAGTAGTAGCTTGTGCATTTTTATGAATTTGTTCATTAATAAACATAGGGCTATCCGAGCTATCAAATTTCATTCCATTCTCTACAATCTCCCATATGCTTGGATGGAGAGAGAATAAATGACTACACATTTTGTGACTCCAAAATCCGTAGTCCTCCCCATCAAAGTGTGGAGGTTTGCCAAGAGGAATCGAAAGCAAATGCGAATTCGAACTATGTGGAATACGAGAATAATCAAATGAAAAGTTTGAATTGACCGTCTTCCTGTAGTCGTTGTCGTCGTCCTTTTGGGAAGAAGAGGATTCGTCGCTGTCGTAGTAGACGATCTCCTTGATGCGCCTTGTCTTCTTCTTCTTCCCATCTTTGCGCTTGTGACTTGAGCCCAAGTCGGTAGACTTGTCATTCTTCGGCTCGTTGAAGATAGACTCCTTCTCGTTGTTGTCGACCACCATCCCCTTTCCCTTAGGATCCATCTCTTCGGGCGATTAGTCCCTTCTTGAAGAGAACGGCTCCGATACCAATTGAGAGCACCTAGAGGGGGGGTGAATAGGTGATCCTGTAAAACTTAAACTTATAGCCACAAAAACTTGTTAAGTGTTAGCTCAATAAATGCCAAGTGGCTAGAAAAGAGTCTCAACAAAACACAATACCACAAGAGATCAATCACAGAGGTGACACAGTGGTTTATCCTGTGGTTCGGCCAAGACCAACGCTTGCCTACTCCACGTTGTGGCGTCCCAACGGACGAGGGTTGCAATCAACCCCTCTCAAGCGGTCCAAAGACCCACTTGAATACCATGGTGTTTTGCTTGCTTTTTCTCAATCCCGTTTGCGAGGAATCTCCACAACTTGGAGCCTCTCGCCCTTACAATTGAAGTTCACAAAGAAACACAGAGCAAGGGGGGAATGAGCAACGCACACAAGACTTCAAAAGATCAGAGCAACAACACGCACACAAGTCGCAACAAGAGCTCGCAACACCACTCAAAGAGTTCACAACTCCACAAGAGCTCTATATGCTATCACAATGAAACGAATGCGCGAGAGCGATGTCTTGGTGCTTAGGAATGTTGTAGAAATGCTTGGTGTACTCCTCCATGCGCCTAGGGGTCCCTTTTATAGCCCCAAGGCAGCTAGGAGCCGTTGAGAACAAATCTGGAAGGCCATCCTTGCCTTCTGTCATCGGGCGCACCGGACAGTCCGGTGCACACCGGACAGTGTCCGGTGCCCGATTCCTTTCCTTAAATGGCGAAGCCGACCGTTGCAGATCTGGGAGTCGTTGGCGCACCGGACATGTCCGGTGCACACCGGACAGTCCGGTGCCCCCTTCCGACCGTTGGCTTGGCCACGTGTCGCGAGCAGAATCCGCGGCCGACCGTTGGCCCGGCCGACCGTTGGCTCACCGGACAGTCCGGTGCACACCGGACAGTCCGGTGAATTTTAGCCGTACGTCGCCAGTCAACTCCCGAGAGCGGTCAGTTCGCCCGAGGCAGCCTGGCGCACCGGACACTGTCCGGTGCACCACCGGACACTGTCCGGTGCACCACCGGACAGTCCGGTGCCCCAGACCGAAACAGCCTCTTGGTTGTACACAGCCAACTTTTCTCTTTTTCTCTTCTTCCTGTTTCTGATACTTAGACAAGTATATTAGTACATAAAACCAATGTACTAAGACTTAGAAACATACCTTAGCTCTTTATTTGCACTTTGTTCATCCATGGGCATGTATTCACATTTAAGTACCTGAGTTGGCACTCAATCACCAAAATACTTAGAAATGGCCCAAGGGCACATTTCCCTTTCACACCCTTCACCGGACCTCCCTCGCCACCGGTAAGCAGTGCCACCCTTTTCTTTCCCGCGGTTACTGTTTCAGTTGGGGGAAGGACTGCGGGTGAGAGGGAGAGAAGGTCGGGGGGTTTTGTGAAATGTCAAAGACACAGGGAACAGTGGCGCGAGGGTAGATCTGCGAGGGTTGATTTGATTTAAACCCAGGGACCCCGGTGTAAACCGTTTTTCCAGGAAACTCTTTTTAAAATCTATTTTAAAATTGAACAGAGACTTTAAAAATTCATAACTTATGTTTAGTTCATCCAAATTTGGTCAAACCAATTTTGCCAGACTCTAATTAATGTAACCTATTTAAGAAAAATATAAAACCCCTTGGTATTAAGGAAGATTTTAAAACTCTGACTTAATATTAGTTTTGGCCAAAAGCTCAATAATAGAAAGAAAAATAGTTGTGCTATTGGACTAGGGTTAGAAAAATTTGGAGAAGTTTATATCTACCTACTGACCTGTTTAAAAATGTTGAACCTCTCTGTCCACTCTATTAAGTTGGTTTTTACCCCTTATTCCATAATATGCTTAAAGATAAGAAAAATAGGAAATGAAATTTAAACCATGAACCAGAAAGCACCCTATTTTTGTTAGGATACTTATTTAATGTAGTTCACTGGAAAAATATATCATACCCTGATTTAGTATAAAAAAGTAGGATACCTTTTAAATTAATAAAATAAGGATAACTTAGAAAAACCCTACAAAAATAACCCTAAGGCAAAGACACCCCAAACCTTAGGATAACTAATATTTGGTTATTATGAGCAGAGGAAAAATACAAAATCTGTTGTTTGATATTTTTCAAATGACAAGTTAGTTATAAGCACCTTTTTGGCATAAAACTTTAGAAAATCACAATTAAATAATCACCAATTAACTTTCTATGGGTTTTGGCACAGAGGTTTAGTATTACTGTTAGATCCCAACAAAAATGACCCTTAGGAAGAAACTCAACTCTAATGGTGAGGTGTAGTGTAAGGTAGCCCATGTTACACCACCCTTGTTATTTTTGTCTAAAGCATAGCCTTTATAGTTTAAGCCTCCAATTCCTAAAACCAGCTAGAATAGCCAATGGCAACCCACTGCAATTTTTACAGAATTTTTGGAAATTAGTAACCCACTGTCATAGTTCAAACCTACACTAAAAACCATAAGTAAAAAAAATTAAAGGAAAATAAATACTGGTAATTAGTGTCATTCTAAAACCCTTATAACATTTCCCATTGAAATGTGTAAGGACAATGCAAATCCACTATGTTATCCTCAACAAAAATCTAAACCTAGGAGTGATAAGCCTAAACCACTAAAGGTCCCGTATGACCCAGAAACCCTAAGTTTTTCCTTAACTTAGTTTTCTTTTTGCATAATGTTATTAATCCTGCATAATTATAACATACATGTTCATTGCATTCGATAGACTGTAATCTTGCTGACGGAGAGTACGTCCTCGTGCCGGAGCAAGGAGCTGCTCAGGAGGTAGCCCCAGACCCAGCACCAGAGCCTGCACCAGAGGACCTGCCTGCCACCGCTTTGGAAGGCAAGCCCCGGTTTTATGCATAACCTGTTATTTATACTATTTTACTACACTTAATGATTGTAGGATTGTTTGTGCACTTAAGTGTAGGAGTTGTTTGAAACCATAGTTGCATGATCTCAGGAACCCCATTGTGATGAATACTAGTATGCTAAGTCGAGTAGTTGCTTTATTAAGTAGGATCTCGGTAGAAGTCGAGTGATTTTTCTAGCACTCGCGCGAGATCAGGAATTTGGTTGTATCCATTTTTATATCATAATGGTGTTGGTCTGTGGACAGCAATCCATGGGGATTGGTTGTCTACGAGGTGGGAACTGGAATAAGGATTAAGGTGTGGTACCGTGAGTCAAGCGTTTGAACGTACTAAGCACATGCCGAGAAATATGGTAAATCGGTAAGCCTAGTACCTGATTGAACCTGGCAGTGGACTTTACCCCTCACGCGACCTGAGACGTAGTCTCCCATTCCGGTTATGGTGGGTACAAGTGCGGTCACTGCACGACGGCCAGTCGAGGTCAGTGAGGCATTGTACGCCAAGGCGGTGAGCCCTGATCTGCTGACGGGGAATCGATGGGGACGGTTGATGTGTGTGGGGACGGAGTGCCTCGCCACGTCGTGTGTTTAGGTTTACCTTGCAAGGATAAAACTCGATTCGAATCATCTGCTTCTCGCAGGTAATGAGACTGCTTGATCCATGCTGCTACATTGAGTAACAAGTGGAACTGTGTTGAGATGATACAAGATGTTGATTGCTAAAAATGCTTGCTACTATGTATGAGTAGATAGTACACTTTTAGCCTTAAGAGAGTCACACTTAATTTTGACAAAGTTAAAATCTTGATTTAGAAACTCAGCTAGTGCTTTTGGCAACCAAACCCCACAGCCAAACAGCTGCATGTCTAGAGGTAGAGGAGTAGACTCCTCACACCGGGTAAGTCTAGCTGAGTATTAGTATACTCAGCCTTGCTTGTGGCATAATTTTACAGGTTCTCTGGAGGACATGGTTGCTGGAGTGACTTGGCCGTCCACCTTACCACCGGGTTGGACTGTTGAGTGGGACCCTGCCTCGGCTGAGGAGGAGCATGAGGAGTGATGGGACAGGCTTCCCCATCTCTCTATTTATTTACCGTTAGTTTATTTCCGCTGCACTTCGAACAATGATGGTCACTTTTGCAAAAACTCCGATGATGATGATGATGTAATAATTTAATACTCTGACATGTATGGTTTTATGCTTTATTGTATTTGCTCTGTGACTCACCATCGAGTGAGATTGTGGTACTTGATCCTGTCAGTGGCCGTGTCGGACTAGATCCGAGGGATTGACGGGTTATTCCCATTTAAGTGTGGTCTAGCCTCTAAGGCAGGGCTTAGGCACTTAAGTTGGAATAATTCGGGCGGTTCCGCCACAGCTGGTATCGGAGCTTGTACCACCACAGAGGAATCAATAAAACATGAATGCCATCCCTTTTCTAAAGTAAAATTTGATAGAAACAATGTTGGATAGATCGTAGGACGAGCAGGATAGACCTAGGACATGAAGCCTTAGGATGATAGAAGGGTAGCTAGGTGGCTAAGTGACTAGGCCCTACAGGCCACTTTTACAGGATGGGAGTTCTTCCCTATTCCTTTTATCTTCTTGTGAGGTCGTTCAGGACGAGCATGCATGCATTCTTAATTAAGCAAATGGATAACTGAGTAAAAGGACTTAAAAACAAGATAACCACCAACTAGGTCCCCAGTGCCTTTTCATTTAACTAGAGAAAGGCTGAGTTTTATTTTTCCTTGTTCTTTTTATAATTCTTTTTCTTTTACTTACGCTTAATCATACACAGATGACTTCTCACGGATCCTCCGATGACGGAAATGCACTGACCCACACTGACGGACTTGCACGAGAGGGTTTTCCCCGCATCTTGTGGGAGGTACTTCAGGGGGCCGGATACTTGACACCCCCTCAGTACACGGTGCAGCAATTTGAGAAGCACCGGGTGCCTCGTTGTAGGGTGAGGATGATCTTGGAGCCTCATCCCCTGCAGCCAGGCTGGCGTTCTCTGGACTCCGAGTCTTTCGGATACCGAGCGGAGGACACGATCGAGGCGATCGCTCTGCACGGGTTGACGACTTTTTGTGGGTTCCATCCCTTGGAGCTCTCTACCCACCCCATTGGGTTGTTCCCCGTGGAAAAGGAGGACAACCCGATGTGGAAGGATCAGGTGGAGCATGCCAAGGACATTTGGGCTCTCTACCCAGGCCACACGGCTCACTTGTCAGTGCGATGCATGAACGCCCTGTATCGTCTGCAAGTGATGCGTGGGGAGGCAATGTCTCATTTGATGGCACTGCTGGAGGCAACCAAGATCACCTTGGACAACAGGGAGGAGCTCGTGGTTGACTTGTCCCAGGAGCTGGTAGAAAAAGATTTACAAGTGGAGCAACTGTCTGATGAGATTCATGAGTTGGAGGAGCTAGTGGGCACCAGGGAGAACACCATCGAGGTTTTAGAGGATCAGCTCATTAACACTCAGCAGCAGCTTGCTGAGGCTAATGAGCACCTGGACATGCATCACCAGGAGATCCAGGACCAGGAGGCCAACGAGGACGTCGACATCGAGGGAGGAGATGAGCCTGCCTCCAGTGTGGACACTGCTGGCTCGGGAAGACCACCTTCCCCCGAGTCGAGTGCGGCCTCATTCGCGCACTAGATGTCCAGAGTAGAGTTAGACGTTGGTGATGGTAGGACTCCTCGCGGCTAGCTTAGCTTTTGCGCCCTTGGGGTACTAGGCTAGATAGAGTTGAGTCATTTTGAGACAAATCGATGTAATCATGCTAAACTCTCTTGGAAGCCTGTTTGATGGATGCTACTATCAGTTTAAATTGGAAAGAGGAATTTATGACTTTTAAAAATCTTTATGTTGAAGTTGGAGTCTATCATGTTGTTTTAACTTTTTCTCCGCGATAAAATCTTGAACTTGGAGATGTGGTGTTAAGCATGTATGTGGCTTTTCAGATGGCCGGGAGGCAGCGTCGTGGCCAAAATGAGCACGTTCCTCCACCGCCACCGCCTCCCACTCTGCAGGAGCTCATGGCTCAGCAAAACGAGATCTTGAGGCAGCTGGCTCAGCGTCAGCCACCACCTCAGCACTATGGTGGTGGAGACCATCAGCGTCACCCCGCGGCGGCTACCTATCAGGAGTTCCTCAGCACCCAGCCTCCATTGTTCACAAGGGCAGAGGACCCACTTGATGCAGATGTATGGTTGCGGGTGGTGGAATCCAAATTCCCACTGCTCCATGGAGCTTGCTCAGAGGTCACCAAAGTCAGGTTTGCCACCCAGCAGCTTCGCGGACCTGCAAGGACTTGGTGGGATCATTTTCTTGCTATGCAGCCAGAGGACCGAGAGGTGGAGTGGAGGGAGTTCAAGGCAGCTTTCAGAGGACACCATATACCAGCCGGGATCATGGACCGGAAGCTCAATGAGTTTTTGGCACTCACTCAGGGCAACAGGACAGTGTTGCAGTATGCCTAGGCCTTTAATGACTTGTGCCAGTATGCTGGATACCATGCAGACACGGACGAGAAGAAGAGGGACAGGTTCAGACGGGGGCTCAGCACTAAGCTCCGTGATCGTCTCAACACCGTCAGGGCCAACAGCTACAATGAGTTGGTCAACATGGCTATCTCCCAGGAGGACTGCATTACAGCTCGACAGGCAGAGAAGAAGAGGAAGACCCCTGTGGCAGGACCCTCAGCTCAGCCACAGCGCTTCAGGATTGTGTCCGACACACAGAACAGGGGACCCCAGCAGCAGCAAGGGAGATGGGTGATCAGACCACCGCAGCAGCAGCAGGCACCCAACCGCACCCAGTTTCCAGCTCAGAGGAACAATCAGCAGCAGCAGTACTGCCAGGCAAATGACAACAGGTGTTTCACCTGTGGCAACACTGGGCATTATGCCAAGAATTGCCCCCGGAATCAGCAGAGGCAGGGGCAGAATGTCAGCCAGAACCAGGGCAAGAGGCAGAAGGTGCAAGTGAGGCAGGGCAGGCTGAACTTCACCACCATGGCTAATATTCCTGAGGGAGCACCCGTCATGACTGGTATCTTTACAGTTTTAAATTATCCTGCTATCACTCTTTTTGATTCTGGTGCATCACATAGCTTTATTAGTGCCAAATTTAGTGCCAAGTGTCAATTGCCCTTTCACCACACCAATGGGGGAATCACAATTTCAACACCAGGAGGCAGGATTGCCACTAATCAAATCAGCAGGCATGTGCCCATAGGTTTGGTAGTCTAATAATTAAAACCACCCTCCTCATTTTGGGTTTGGACAGCGTGGATATCATATTAGGAACTAACTGGTTAACAAGGCATCGGCCAGTTCTTGACACTGCAGCTAGGGCCATCGAAGTGCACTCACCAACCTGTGGTGAAACCACATTATATTTGCCCGATCAGGGTTGTACCCGTTCTTGTGCCTATATCATGACAGAATCCCCAGTAAGGAAGATCCCAGTAGTCTGTGACTACCCCGACGTTTTTCTGGATGAATTGCCAGGAATGCCACCTGACAGAGACATTGAGTTTGCAATTGAATTGCAACCCGGGACTGCTCCTATCTCCAAGAGACCCTATAGGATGCCTCCCGCGGAACTGGCAGAACTGAAGAAGCAACTGCAAGAACTGTTGGACAAAGGGTTTATTCGCCCAAGTACTTCACCTTGGGGATGTCCTGCATTATTCGTGAAGAAAAAGGATGAGAGTTTGAGAATGTGTGTTGATTACCGCCCTCTCAATGCGGTGACTATCAAGAACAAATACCCACTGCCCCGCATTGATGTTCTTTTTGATCAGTTGGTAGGAGCCAAGGTATTCTCCAAGATAGACCTTCGCTCAGGTTACCATCAGATCAAGATCTGTGCCAGCGATATTCCCAAGATGGCCTTCTCTACCAGATATGGGTTGTATGAATTTTTGGTGATGTCTTTTGGGCTGACCAATGCCCCGGCTTATTTCATGTACCTGATGAACTCAGTATTCATGCCAGAGCTGGACAAGTTCGTGGTCGTTTTCATTGATGATATTCTGGTCTATTCCAAGAATGAAGGCGAGCATGCTGAGCATTTGCGTATCGTGCTTCAGCGACAGCGCGACCATCGTCTTTATGCTAAATTGTCTAAATGTGAATTCTGGCTAAAGGAAATAAAATTCTTGGGTCACACAATCTCTCAGGAGGGGATATCAGTTGACCCTGAGAAAGTGCAAGAAGTGATGGACTAGAAACCTCCAACTACAGTGAGACAGATTAGGAGTTTTCTGGGATTGGCAGGGTACTACCGACGATTTATTCCGGATTTCTCCAGAATTGCCAAGCCAATGACTGAGTTATTGAAGAAGGGAGCCAAGTTCACTTGGAGCCAGAAGTGCGAAGATGCTTTTCATACACTGAGGCAACATTTGACAACAGCCCCAGTGCTGGCTCAACCCGATAACACTAAGCCCTTCGAAGTTTATTGTGATGCTTCTGGTACAGGATTGGGATGTGTCTTGATGCAAGAGAACAGAGTGATTGCTTATGCTTCCCGAGCACTCAGGCCCCATGAGCAGAACTACCCTACACATGATCTGGAGTTGGCAGCTGTGGTTCATGCTCTTAAGATATGGAGACACTATTTGATAGGAGCTCACTGTAACATCTACACTGATCATAAGAGCCTCAAATACATCTTCACTCAGGCAGATCTGAACATGAGGCAGAGGAGATGGTTGGAGTTGATCAAGGACTACGATTTGGAAGTGCATTACCATCCGGGCAAAGCAAATGTCGTGGCAGATGCCTTGAGCAGAAAGGCCCAGTGCAATTGTATGAGCATAGATGCAAGAGTCACCACCCTGTGTGATGAGCTGTGTAAGCTGAACCTGGAAGTTGTTCCTTCCGGTGAATTGAGATATATCTCGGTGGAGCCCACACTGCAAGAGCAAATAGTCCAGGCACAGATTGGGGATAAGGGTGTTCAGGTTATCAAAGATATGCTCAAGCAAAAGGCAGAAAAATACAAGTGTTTCCATCAGGACAGCAAGGGAATTTTATGGTTTGGAGACCGATTGGTTGTTCCCAAAGACCCTGAGCTCAGAAAGAAGATACTGGATGAAGCTCACCTTTCCAAGTTCTCCATGCACCCTGGTAGCAACAAGATGTACCATGATCTTAGATCTTTATACTGGTGGACCAGAATGAAGAGGGAAATTGCCAAGTACATATCCGAGTGCGATACCTGTCAGAGAATCAAAGCTAGTCATTTGAAGGCAGCAGGCCCTCTGCAACCCCTTCCCATACCATCTTGGAAATGGGAGGACATTTGCATGGACTTCATAGTGGGATTGCCCAATACCTCCAGGCACCATGATTCTATATGGGTTATCGTGGACAGATTGACCAAGACTGCTCATTTCTTGCCAGTGCACACCACCCACCGGGCGGAGAAGTATGCAGAGATCTACATTGACCAGATAGTTCGTCTGCATGGGATACCAAGGACTATAGTCTCCGACCGAGGAGCACCTTTTGTGGCACGATTTTGGGAGCAATTGCAGGAATCACTTGGGACCCAGGTTATACGAAGCTCAGCATACCATCCCCAAACAGATGGTCAGACAGAAAGGGTAAATCAGATTTTGGAAGACATGTTGCGAGCATGTGCACTACACTATGGAAAGGATTGGGACAAGTGTCTTTCCTTGGCAGAGTTTTCTTACAATAACAGCTATCAGTCCAGTCTGAAGATGGCACCTTTTGAGGCATTATATGGGAGAAGGTGTAGGACCCCACTAAATTGGTCTCAAGCAGGAGAAAGGGAAATTTTTGGGCCCGATTTGGTACTTGAAGCAGAAGCAAAGGTCAGAATTATCAAGAAGAACCTAGAAGCTGCTCAGGCCAGGCAAAAGAGTTATCATGACAAGAGGCGGAAGCCTCTACAGTTTGAGGTGGGAGATCATGTCTATCTTAAGATATCACCAACCAAGGGTGTCCAGAGATTCGGGATCAAGGGCAAGTTAGCCCCTCGCTACATTGGACCCTATGAGATCAAGGCAAGTTGTGGGCCCGTAGCTTACCAATTGGAATTGCCACCCCACATGTCAGCAGTTCACAATGTGTTTCATGTATCTCAGCTGCGGAAATGTGTTCGTCTACCCACTGAAGTGCTACCGGAACTGGACATTGAGATAGAACCAGACTTGTCCTACCAGGAGTACCCCGTCAAGGTATTAGATCAGAAGGAGAGATCAACTCGGGCAAGATCAATCAGAATGTATAAGGTTCAGTGGAGTCACCATTCAGTAGAGGAAGCTACGTGGGAGACTGAGGATTTCCTACGCTCTCGCTTCCCCGACTTTCTGCCCAAAGGAATCGGTGCGTAATCCCAAAACCCCACCCCCCCACCTGCCCTTTGAATTCAATTATAAGAAAAACTTAGATAACAAGGATAGTCTAAGTTGTGGATTTAACTTAAGAAGGGCTTCCTTCTGAAGTTGCAAAGAGGATGACATTCGAAGAGCAGTTAATAAGTGAAACTTGAGCGTAAAGGAAGAGTAGCACTAACACACCTTCAAGCACCCTCCAAGGGACTCTACCTGAAATCTCGGGACGAGATTCCTTTAAGGGGGGAGGGCTGTAACACCCCAGGTGTTACCTTGGTTAGAGCCCACCTTGATACTGAAGGCTTTGATCACATGTGGTAGAGGCTTTGGGCCACACCTAAGAACTTTGGAGATCATGTGCTAATCATGTTGCCAATGACCTAAGAAGCATTACTCTAATCCTTGCTCACTTACTACCTTGGATAAGAGGGGAGAAGAAACCTAGACCTCTCTTAAACCCTATCTTCCAAAACCCTGGTTAAAAGGGGAAAGAGAGTGAGCAAATGTGCAAAGCATGGGCAATCTTTACCCAAACCCTAAGCAACCTTATAACCAGCAATTAGGGGAAGGAAATAATGCAAAAAGACCCCTGGAGAAACCCCAATTCAAATCTCCAAGTGGAGAGAGAGCTAGAGCTCTCTATTTCTCTCTAAGTCCATTTTTAACCCTAGTTTAAGGATCAACCGTGTTCACCTTGAAGATGGCACCAAAACCACTTGGGTTCTATACCAAAAATGTGGTATACCACCTAAGGCACCCCCTGGAAAAAGTGGAGACCGAGACTTGGACGTTTGACAGGGATTGGCATCAGTTTTGTCGCGTGGTGGGCAGTGAGACAAGCCAGATTTGGCGCCCGTCTATCTCCTGATCTAGGGCGTATCTTCCTTTGGAACTCACACATGTGAGATAGCCCTAGGTGCCAGGAGGAGGTCTGCGCCAGATTCATGGCAAGATTCGCACGTTTGCGATCTCTGGAGACGTTTGAACAATGGAAGAAACTCACCTCCACGTGTTCGACGCCTTCTGCCCGCGCCAGAGCACGCCTGCGCGCGCTCCCGCGTGCCCAGCGCCGCGCCCGAGCCAAACTAGCGTCGTGGCCCGCGCCCGAGCCTATAAAACCCTCCCAGGCTTCGAATACACCCTTCCGCGCACCCTCAAAACCTCACCGGAGTTAGCTCGTCGCCGTTTGCCCGTGCGCAGCGAGTCCGCGGCCGCCCAATCCCCCTGTCACCGTAGACCGGCCAGCAGAGCCATTCCCAACCCCGTCCAGCCCTCGGAGAAGACTGTGCACGACTCCGTGAAGCTCCCCGAGCGAGGAATCAGAGTTTGCTTCGCCGGAGAGGCCAGTCCACGCTCGCCGGAGCTCTCAACCCCGCCGGAGTACGTGGACCGGGTAAACCACTCAGCCATCCTTCGATTCCTTGTGCACACAGTCGCTACGTTACACCGTGAAGCTCACCGTGCCCTTGGATTGAACCAGTTCGCCGTAGTTTGGCCGGTACACTCGCCGCCGACGAGCACACCCGCCTGCGCTCGTGGACCGGACGATTCCGGCCATCCCCGACGTCAAGCCGTACCTCGACGTGACCGCCAGAGTCTCCCCGAGCCAACCCCACCCTTCACCGGACCTCCCTCGCCGCCGGTAAGCCGCGCCACCCTTTTCTTTCCCGCGGTTACTGTTTCAGTTGGGGGAAGGACTGCGGGTGAGAGGGAGAGAAGGTCGGGGGGTTTTGTGAAATGTCAGAGACACAGGGGAACAGTGGCGCGAGGGTAGATCTGCGAGGGTTGATTTGATTTAAACCCAGGGACCCCGGTGTAAACCGTTTTTCCAGGAAACTCTTTTTAAAATCTATTTTAAAATTGAACAGAGACTTTAAAAATTCATAACTTATGTTTAGTTCATCCAAATTTGTTCAAACCAATTTTGCCAGACTCTAATTAATGTAACCTATTTAAGAAAAATATAAAACCCCTTGGTATTAAGGAAGATTTTAAAACTCTGACTTAATATTAGTTTTGGCCAAAAGCTCAATAATAGAAAGAAAAATAGTTGTGCTATTGGACTAGGGTTAGAAAAATTTGGAGAAGTTTATATCTACCTACTGGCCTGTTTAAAAATGTTGAACCTCTCTGTCCACTCTATTAAGTTGGTTTTTACCCCTTATTCCATAATATGCTTAAAGATAAGAAAAATAGGAAATGAAATTTAAACCATGAACTAGAAAGCACCCCTATTTTTGTTAGGATACTTATTTAATGTAGTTCACTGGAAAAATATATCATACCCTGGTTTAGTATAAAAAAGTAGGATACCTTTTAAATTAATAAAATAAGGATAACTTAGAAAAACCCTACAAAAATAACCCTAAGGCAAAGACACCCCAAACCTTAGGATAACTAATATTTGGTTATTATGAGCAGAGGAAAAATACAAAATCTGTTGTTTGATATTTTTCAAATGACAAGTTAGTTATAAGCACCTTTTTGGCATAAAACTTTAGAAAATCACAATTAAATAATCACCAATTAACTTTCTGTGGGTTTTGGCACAGAGGTTTAGTATTACTGTTAGATCCCAACAAAAATGACCCTTAGGAAGAAACTCAACTCTAATGGTGAGGTGTAGTGTAAGGTAGCCCATGTTACACCACCCTTGTTATTTTTGTCTAAAGCATAGCCTTTATAGTTTAAGCCTCCAATTCCTAAAACCAGCTAGAATAGCCAATGGCAACCCACTGCAATTTTTACAGAATTTTTGGAAATTAGTAACCCACTGTCATAGTTCAAACCTACACTAAAAACCATAAGTAAAAAAAATTAAAGGAAGGAAAATAAATACTGGTAATTAGTGTCATTCTAAAACCCTTATAACATTTCCCATTGAAATGTGTAAGGACAATGCAAATCCACTATGTTATCCTCAACAAAAATCTAAACCTAGGAGTGATAAGCCTAAACCACTAAAGGTCCCGTATGACCCAGAAACCCTAAGTTTTTCCTTAACTTAGTTTTCTTTTTGCATAATGTTATTAATCCTGCATAATTATAACATACATGTTCATTGCATTCGATAGACTGTAATCTTGCTGACGGAGAGTACGTCCTCGTGCCGGAGCAAGGAGCTGCTCAGGAGGTAGCCCCAGACCCAGCACCAGAGCCTGCACCAGAGGACCTGCCTGCCACCGCTTTGGAAGGCAAGCCCCGGTTTTATGCATAACCTGTTATTTATACTATTTTACTACACTTAATGATTGTAGGATTGTTTGTGCACTTAAGTGTAGGAGTTGTTTGAAACCATAGTTGCATGATCTCAGGAACCCCATTGTGATGAATACTAGTATGCTAAGTCGAGTAGCTGCTTTATTAAGTAGGATCTCGGTAGAAGTCGAGTGATTTTTCTAGCACTCGCGCGAGATCAGGAATTTGGTTGTATCCATTTTTATATCATAATGGTGTTGGTCTGTGGACAGCAATCCATGGGGATTGGTTGTCTACGAGGTGGGAACTGGAATAAGGATTAAGGTGTGGTACCGTGAGTCAAGCGTTTGAATGTACTAAGCACATGCCGAGAAATATGGTAAATCGGTAAGCCTAGTACCTGATTGAACCTGGCAGTGGACTTTACCCCTCACGCGACCTGAGACATAGTCTCCCATTCCGGTTATGGTGGGTACAAGTGCGGTCACTGCACGACGGCCAGTCGGGGTCAGTGAGGCATTGTACGCCAAGGCGGTGAGCCCTGATCTGCTGACGGGGAATCGATGGGGACGGTTGATGTGTGTGGGGACGGAGTGCCTCGCCACGTCGTGTGTTTAGGTTTACCTTGCAAGGATAAAACTCGATTCAAATCGTCTGCTTCTAGCAGCTAATGAGTCTGCTTGATCCATGCTGCTACATTGAGTAACAAGTGGAACTGTGTTGAGATGATACAAGATGTTGATTGCTAAAAATGCTTGCTACTATGTATGAGTAGATAGTACACTTTTAGCCTTAAGAGAGTTGACAGGCTTCCCCATCTCTCTATTTATTTACCGTTAGTTTATTTCCGCTGCACTTCGAACAATGATGGTCACTTTTGCAAAAACTCCGATGATGATGATGATGATGTAATAATTTAATACTCTGACATGTATGGTTTTATGCTTTATTGTATTTGCTCTGTGACTCACCATCGAGTGAGATTGTGGTACTTGATCCTGTCAGTGGCCGTGTCGGACTAGATCCGAGGGATTGACGGGTTATTCCCATTTAAGTGTGGTCTAGCCTCTAAGGCAGGGCTTAGGCACTTAAGTTGGAATAATTCGGGCGGTTCCGCCACAAAGGTTGTGTGTCTACCTGCATCTCCTGAAAAGCCAATCGGCCCTCATTTATGGCCGATTGTATCTGTCGACGAAAAACATTACAATCATTGGTGGCATGAGAAAAGGAATTATGCCACTTACAATAAGCACGCCTCTTTAATTCATCAGGAGGAGGAATAGAATGAGTTAACTTAATGTTGTCGTTTTTTAGTAACTCGTCAAATATTTTATCGCATTTGGCAACATTAAAAGTAAACTTAACTTCTTCTTGTCGATTCTTTCGAGTCGATTGTAAAGCAGAACATGCGGAAGGTTTAGCCTGTCCTGGCCAAACTAGTTCGGCGGTGTATACATCCGTGGATTCATCGTCTGAATTATCGTATCCCACTAGATGCATCTTATGGGTAGCCGATTTTGATGTTTCCTTACTTCGGCTTTCACAGGTCATAGCTCGCTGGTGCAAGTGCACTAGCGAAAAGAATTGAGTGCCATCTAATTTTTCTTTTAAGTAGGGTCGCAACCCATTGAAAGCCAGCCCTATTAGTTGTTTTTCTGTGACATGGATCTGAAAGCATCAGTTTCTAGTGTCCCGGAATCTCCGGATATAGTCATTAACCGATTCTTCAGGCCTCTGTCGGACTAAGGCTAAGTCAGCCAATTCTAATTCATGTTCTCCTGAGAAGAAGTGTTCATAAAATTTCTGGTCTAATTCTTCCCAAGAGTTAATAGAGTTTGGTGGCAAGATTGCGTACCATGCGAATGCAGTATCAGTAAGGGACAACGAGAATAAACGAACGCGGTAGGCTTCCCCATCAGCCAATTCTCCCAAGTGTGCTATGAATTGGCTTATATGTTCGTGTGTGCTTTTCCCACCTTCACCAGAAAATTTAGAGAAGTCTGGTATTCTAGTTCCCTGTGGATACGACACGGTGTCGAATCGGTGGCTATAAGGCTTCTGATATGATTGCCCTGTACCTGACACACTAACACCGATTTTGTCCCTGAACATCCTGGCTACCTCGTCTCCTCTCCGCCATGTATGGCGACCATACATTGAGTCTGTGGGTGGAAATCTCAGGTTGCCTGACATCACTCTATCGGCTTTCCTCCCAGGGATGTTTGAGGTGTGTGTTAGGTGTCCTATTAATGTCACCAGCTCCTGCCCTATACCTCTCAGGCTCTCTTGTGGCCGAACAATATTCAGCCCTATGTCCATGAGGTGGTATGGCATGATTATAATGTGTTGCTGGTGGGGCACCATAATGTTGCTACGATGAATGTGGGAACTGCGCGTATTGCGCAGCTCTCGGCTCTGCGTACGCATATCCGGACGGTCCGGTGTAAGAGGCCGGATGGTTCGCGACCGGGCCAAACGGTCCGAAGGTATATCCGGATTGTCCAGTTGTATATGGTGTTACCTAGGCAGTATCGTACCCAGACCGTCTGTCGTAAAGAATTGGACGGTCCGTGATCGGGCCGAATGGTCCAGGGCTGTACCCGGACGTATCAGCCATATATGGCGCGACTTGGGCAGTCTGCGCGTGGACTCGTGTAGAGTCGGATGGTCCGGCGTAATACGTCGGCCGGTTCATGCCATATCCGGACGGTCCGACGTAAGATAGCGGACGGTCCGCAACATATCCCGACTATCCGGCGTGATGTACCGGACGGTCCGTAATGGGGCCGAATTGTTTGGGATTGTATCCTAATGGTTCGGCCATGTACGGTGCGACCTGAGCGTTTTGTGTGCGGGCTTGCATTGGGTCGGACGGTCCGCCGAAATACGCCGGACGATCCGCGGTATAACCGGACTGTCTGAGATGATGCTTGGACGGTCCGACCGCGTCCAGTACCTGTTGCGTGCCTAGTGGTTGCGGCTGTGATGGTGACACGAAAGCATGCATCAGCATACCATATGATGGCTGGGTCAAGGGTGATCTGATTATAGCCGATGTGTTTGACGCGGGTGGCTCTGTATTAGACTCTCGCGATGGAAAGTTAGAAGCAGCTGATTTCTTGTATGCATGTAGATGCATTTTAATAGATTCATCTATATATTGCTTTAACTGATCTCCTTGTTGATCCATGAAAGTCGTAAGAGATAGATTTGGAGTACTTACAGCGGGACCCTGAAGTGGAGGCAGGAGAGATTCCATATCGATCTCCCCTTGACGGATGATCTTCTGGTGGCGATCCACCGTGAAGTGTGACAAGTACTTTTCCGCCACCTCCTTGTGCCGTTCGGAGAGTTTATGCAACAGTTCCGCCTCTTCCTTGTCGCGTTGTTTGTTCCATTGCCGCATCACCTTCTTTTCATCGCGCATTACGAGGTCTTCAAAGGGTCTTTGGTCATCAGCCGAGAGCGCCTCCATGGCCAGCTTGATGATGTTGGTGGTGGAGATCTTGGTGTGATCCTTAGAACCGACCATCTATGAGCCGATTTTTAGCAGGTCTAGACATCTATTCTCCAGCGGAGTCGCCAAAAAGTAGGTTGACACCTTTTCGGGTGCCAAACACTGCGTGAGAACCGGTGGCGGTGCCCTCTGCAGAGGCGCGGACGGTCCATGGCTAGGGGTCGGACGGTCCGTGACCTAGTACAGGGGCTGGCGTTCCCTGTCTGACGGCCAGACGGTCCGCGCGTGCGCAGGGGCGGCGTCTGGATATCGCTCCAGGGAGGGACCCCGTCGGGAAGGAGAGATCCTAGGGGTTTGTCTAGGCTCAGCAGGCCGACCTAGACTCCTCTAATCGACGTAGAGTCGAAGAGAAGCGGAGAATTTGGGGATTGAAATACTAAACTAGGGCTAAACTAGAACTACTCCTAATGCGTAAGGTAAAAACGAGAAATAGATTGATTTGATCGATTGTTGGGAGGTTCAATCGGCCGTAGCCCTTCATCTATATAAAGGGGAGGTTTGGATCCGCTTCGAACTGATTTCCGAGTCAATCACACGGTTTTAGGTAACAAATCCCGCGAAAAATTAGGAATCCTAACTGTCTCTGTGCACACGCGGACCGTCCGCGCCACCACCGCGGACAGTCCGAACCGCGGACCGTCCGGCCTCAGGGTCGGACCGTCCGCGAGGCCTTTTTTGGCTCTCAACGGTTGGGAATGAATAATAAATTTGACACAGGGATTAGGATTCAGGAGCCATGGTGTGAATGCAACATGGCAGTCAAAACTCCTATAAATTATTGTTTCCGGAGTACTACGACTCTATACCCTGGTTGTATACATGCAAAAAGTTATTTTATAATATATCGGAAAAATGAAAAAAAAGTGTTGCTAGCATTCTTCCACCTGACAGGTCATGCAACATGGTTTATGTGCCTAGATGAGAGAACTGCTTCATGGCCCTTTTCCTCAAACTGCTAAATGTTTCAAACTTTTGCCAAGAAATAACTCTCATTTTCGTCCCCAGGCCCTCTCCTGCTTTCATTCAGATTCAGATTCTCTCTACTGTATACGTCACCAGACTCTCTCTACTCTCTCCTTTCATTCAGATTCAGAATCATAAACGGGCCCAGACATTTGAGATTGGGTATTCAAAAATTCAAAAGATTAAAGAATTTTAGTGTTCTAACGCTATTTTATGTAATACATTATTGACAAATTAGTGATCTAACACTATAGATCACCAAAAACATGGGTATTCAATGAATACCCATGAAACCCCCCTGGGCCCGCCCATGTTCAGAATGTTCGTTCATTTGGACTGCCAGACTCTGCTCTCTGCTGTGAATGATGAATCGAATACAAGATAGCGATAAATAAATCAAAATTGATTTGGATTTAAGTCAAGATTCCTCAATCCGCTTTGAGATTAACTTCTCATAAAAGCACTTGTGCAAGCAGCGAATGATAAACCCCCATATTTTTTTAGCTTTAGAAAACCTTGAAAGTGAGTGACTAAAAGACAAGAACGAGCCTTTTGGTAGTTTGTTGAAATATTGTATACTTAAATTACCCTTTACAGAAACACAAGATACAAGCAGGACCTGAAGTAGTCTGAAGATCAGGTTCCATATAGCGTCCAATCCTAAACTGACACCAATTGTAATTGCAAGCACCTCAAGCAAAAGCTACTCTCATGCTACATAACAAGAGAAAAAAATGATCTATAATTATTGCTGTAACTGAACTTACAAACATCTAGAAAATGATAGTAGTTACGTAATATTTGTTAAAAACATTACTGAAACTTACATCCCATGTAAAAAAGCAAAGTCACATCAACAGCTGTATGTCTTGAGTTTGTTACCTGAATTTTTTTTTCGTAATTGATAATAATCTGACAAGGTTCACATTACTATAGGATACTAAATGATATGTGGTAAAATTACTCCCTTACATTCAATCTGAAGACCAAAACAAACATGGAAGGTAAACATAACCGATAGGTAATAATAGTATTAACAACGTTTGATACAAAAAGTAGAATCTATTGCGATCAATCTTCTTCGCTGTAATTTTCAAGGTAATAATATGTCCAAATGGATAACATCAGAATTCTCATTGACCAAAAACCATCATGTTCTGATCATCCAATGAAATGATCATGACCTTCGAAAGAAATCACACATTGATCAAGGCATACTCTCCTTCCAAACAAATAATTCTCTGTCCATGCTTTGATGTTATGGATTGTCTTGCCTGAGTCCTGATGCTCCTCGTGACTTTGTTGATGGAAGCTAATAATCCTTTTCATGATTTTTTTTTATCAATGGCACCAGTTAGACTTGACCAAAATAGGACAATTGCAGGCCAACCTTCCTTTCGCCTCCTGTGGTGTCTCTCCCTGGTTCTGCCCACACCGGCCATACGGACGCAAACATCAGAATTCTCATTGACCAAAAACCATCATGTTCTGATCATCCAATGAAATGATAATGACCTTCGAAAGAAATCACACATTGTTCAAGGCATACTCTCCTTCCAAACAAATGATTCTCTGTGCTTGCTATGATGTTATGGATTGCCTTGTCTGAGTCCTGATGCTCCTCGTGACTTTGCTGATGGAAGCTAATAATCCTTTTCACGATTTTTTGTATCAATGACACAAACAAAATAGGACCTATTGCAAGCTGACCCCCGTTTCGCCTACTATGGTGTCTCTCCCTGGTTCTGCCCACCCCGGCCATACGGACTTGTCTTGTCTGAGTCCTGATGCTCCTCGTGACTTTGCTGATGGAAGCTAATAATCCTTTTCATGATTTTTTGTATCAACGGCACAAACAAAATAGGACCAATTGCAGGCCGACCCTCCCTTTTGCCTCCTGTGGTGTCTCTCCTGGTTCTGCCCACCTCGGCCATACGGAAGCTGACAGGTAGGACCCCATGTCAGTGTCTATCTTCGTGTGTCGCTGTCTCGTCACCTCACTCTGGCCTGCCACCCTGTCCAGTGGACCCAAGAGCATTTAACAAAAAATAGGGCATGTGGGACGCAGCGACCAGCCCAAGCCTCTGCCCAGTGGACCCATGCCACAAATGAGTTCACATTCGTATGGCCGCACGAATGCTTATAAGCCACTCTCTGCATGCATGTTTCACTTGCTAGTATGGTACTACATCACAGTCGTAAATACTACACCACAACAGCGCTGGCGTCCTGGGCTCGATGCTTGTGTGACCCATATTCCAGCGCCATCATCCTGTGCTCAATGTTTGGGGCCTCAATATTTGGTGTGGCCCAGATATCACACAACAGGGGTCATCCTCTTTTTCGGCAACCTTCGCCTCCACATCGGTCGCAACATAAACGGATGTTGAGCTAATCAGCTTCACTCCTGCGATCTCACTCTCCACGACCTCCACTTTTCCAGCTCCAGCGCACATCTGATGGAGTTAAATGGTGCCTTCTCCTTCCCCTCCCACACTTTGCTAACGTGAGAACCGAAGGAGTTGAAGTCGAAGAGAGTCGGAGGACCTCGGTGTCCGCAACTCAAGGGCAATTGACTTCATCAGCACCCCTTCCTCCATCGGAAGTCGGAGGACCTCGCCGTCCGTAACCTTCCCTCCTCCTCAAAGGGCAACTGACTTCACCAGAACCCCTTCCTCCATTGGCGTGGTGTCGGCGACTTCACATATGGGCCATCTCGGTCGAGAGAAATTTGAAAAAATAGGTCATACTAAGATGATGCTATCGGGTGACTTGCCTTCGTCAAAATACCCAACATGGTGATTAAGGGGTGCGTTTGGTTGGAGAGTCAAATAGAATAGAATAGCTCCATTCCAGTATTTGAGAATAGAGCCATTCTATTATGCGTTTGGCAAGAAAAACAAAGCCGCTCTATTTTTTGTTTGGTTGAAGAGTAGAATAGATTGGACATTGGAGCCGCTCCGTTCATTGTTTGGTTGGAGAGTCATATGAGTGTGGAGTGGAAAAGAGTGAGAAGAGCGCTCGCGTCCGCGAGAGCGTTCGCGTCCGGTCATTTTGTTGAAGCGAGATCATCCCAAATATTTGCCATATATAGACTCTAGGAACCGTTCTACTATACTCTGTTGAAAACCAAACATCAAAAAAATAAGAATAGAACCGTTCTTTCCCTCGGCTCCTTAACCAAACATACCTTAAGTCACTTGATAAGCGGGTTCTATACCCTTTTGACTGAAATGCCCTCTCCCTTCCCTTAGTGGCATGTCTGACTTAGCCGTAGGCGATGGCGGGCGGCGACCGTCGGTCACGGTGGCACGCTCTAGGGACTACACGTGGGTCGGTGGAGATGCGCACGTTTGCGTCGCTTCAAGGTCGCATCATCTCCGGCTCAATGTTCACGGGGCACGGGCTGCAGTGCGTCCACGCGGAAGATCATCTTTCGCATCGCCGAGGACTCGACAACAACTTGTCTTATTCCAAAGATTATGGGAATTAAAAGGTCCGCCATCCTAGAGTGACCCATTTTGTGAAATATCCACGCTTGGCTAGGTTTTATGTTTAAAGATTATGGAAATTATAAGCTCCGCTTAATATTAAAGTCTTCTTGTGGTATATTAGGAGAGGAGTAATCCTAACTAAGGACAACATGGCCAAGCACAATTGACATGGAGACATATCTTGTTGCTTCTGTCATAAACTAGAGATAATTAAGCATCTGTTTTTCGAATGTCGTTTCGCTCATATAGTATGGGGTATAATTTATTTAGCCTTCGGAATACATGCACCTTCCAGTGTCTCTAATATGTTTGGTAGCTGGCTAGAGAGGTTTAATCATAATATTATAAACATTGTTTTGTTAGAAGCGACAAGCATTGTTGGGCTCTTTGGCTAACTAGAAATGATTTTGTTTTTTTAAGAAAAACGACCTTTTCTCCATTGCAGGTTATGTATGCCACTTCCCACTGCTTCGTACATGGGCGGTGCTTCAGAAGGCGGATCAACAAGCTACAGTTGTGTAGACTACGCGTTTCTTAGTGCACGTGGCCAAGGCCAATGACTTTTTAGGTGGCGATTTAGTCATCGGATTGGTTGTCACTAGAGTTTGTGTGCTACTTTTGTTTAGGCTGTCTGCTCTTTAATGAGTTGAGGCTAGAAGAGATTTCAATTGTTGGTATCAACTTGATCTACGTTTTGCAATTAATAAAGTCTTCCTTATCACAAAAAAAAAATGTTCAAGGCTCCAACACTTGAGGATGTCAGTGCTGGTTCTGATCTCTTTGAGATAGAACCAATGAAGTG
The DNA here is from genome assembly GCF_902167145.1 of Zea mays. Lineage (NCBI taxonomy): Eukaryota > Viridiplantae > Streptophyta > Magnoliopsida > Poales > Poaceae > Zea > Zea mays. The sequence goes on along the minus strand of NC_050097.1, from coordinate 33,630,590 downwards.
GTTTCCTGATAGAGCTGTCTCTTCTCGTATGCTTTGCAGAGCACGTTTTCGACTAAAATTTTGCACTCGCCATCAATGCTAATTCTGTGGTTATTTTCAAAGGGTAGAAGCTTGATGCCCTAGAGGTGACGGATGATTTTGCTTATGCAGACACCACGTGTGGTTGAAAATGCAGAAGGCACGAGGACAATGCCCTCCATTGTTGCGAGGAATCAGAATGGTGACCTACTGATCGATGTCACTGTGAGCTGAAGTATCTTATCAGAAATACTTTTATCGGTAATACTTTTGATGAGCCGCAGATCCAAAAGGAGATGAAGATGATGCAGCATGTTTGCCAAGGCACCGAACGGTGATGCCTGGGTGGAGATGGGTGGCCAGCAGCACTCACCTAGCCTAGCCAGATTGATACATGTGTTCTCACTAAGATGAAGGAACAAAGAAAGTTGCCAGGCTCTAGAATGATTTATTTGTCATGTTCTTTGGACTATGTAGTCAAGTTTGAAATTTCTGTTTCCGTATGTTGTACCTCCTATACCAATTCAGAATTCTGTATTTTACAGTATTCAGATGACTATACACAATATTGGCACAAAAAAAACAATCTGTGAATGCTCCTCTTTAAGATAAAAAAAAATCATTCTGGACAGATTATAATTGGCATCTGTTGAGTAAACTTTTAATATTGTAGTTATTGATATTGTTGTACATCACATCTTCGTGAGCAATACTCGGGAAAAAGTCTTGTGTGCACAGTGCATTATTGGTTTGTGATCAATCACATGGCAGGAACAGTATTTCTGAGCTTATAGTATTTTTTTCGGTTGCGATACATGGATATGATTTTAGTTGATAAAAAAATCTAAGATTACTTATTGTTTATTATAAATATTATTATTTTAGATTTGGTTAAAATTTTCATTCTCTGACTAAAAAAAATTAAAATAGTTGCTAGCCTGTCTCTCCGCGGAAAGGTCTAGAAGGGCTGGAACGCTGGGTCCGCCCTCGGATGGCGGATAGGGGAGGCAGCTGGGGCTGGGCCATCGGAATCGCGAGGACACCCGGCCCTTTCCTCGGCCGCGATCTGGATAAGGGCGACTGGGCCGGCGACGTGGTCCCTGCCTGCGCCCGATATTGATATATGCGGCTTTATTATTTTGCTATTTACGAGACGTTTTCTTTCTCTTTTTTTTGTCAAATCAGAGATGGTACGTTTCGGTGTCCAACTTTTTTGCAATTTGGCCCTTTTCGGGTTTTTTTCCCACAATTATGCCCCTGGCAGTTTCATTTCAAAAAATGGACCCTATGCTCGGCGCCATCATCATTGGCGCCTAGCTAAGGTGTGCTAGCGCCAAAAGTTTTGGCGCCTGTCTGTCTGACGTGGATGGCCGGCTGGCCGTGACGTGTCAGGGGGTCGGCGCCATAGATCTTGGCGCCGACCCCCCTGCCCGCGGCAGTCCACATGTCAGGGGGTCGGCGCCATGGATCTTGGCGCCGACCCCCTGATTTTGACCCGAGCACGCGCCCACGCTCTCTGTTTGCCAAAACCGCACTTTGCCTGCGCCGCCCGTCCGCGCCGCCGGAGCCGGAGCCGGAGCCCACGCCGGCCTCCCCCGCGCCGCCCTCTACGGCGCCACCGGAGCCCACGCCGGACTCCCCCGCCGGCCTCCCCCGTGCCGCCCTCTACAGCGCCACCGGAGCCCACGCCGGCCTCCCCCGCGCCGCCCTCTACCGCGCCCGGCCGCCCTCCCCCGCGCCGCCCTCTACCGCGCCCGGCCGCCCTCCCCCGCGCCGCCCTCTACTACGCGCGGCCGGAGCCCGCGCCGCCCCGCCCACGGCCGGCCTCGCCGCCCCGGCCCCGGCCGGAACCGCCGCACCCCGGCCGTCCTCACTCCGCGCGGCCGGAGCCCGCGCCGCCCCGCCCACGGCCGGCCTCACACCGCGCCGACGGAGCCCGCCCCGCCCCGCCCACACCAAGCCGCCGGAGCCCGCGCCCCGGCCGTCCTCACAAGCGCCGCCGCCCACTCCCGGCATCGCCCGTCCCACGGCCGCGCCCCGTTCGGCCCACCCCGCCTAACCCCGTCCCCTCCCGGCGGCAGCGGCTCGCCACCGGCCATCGACACGCCGCCCCGCTCCTCGCCCGCGTCGTCGTCGTCCATCGCCGACCCCGACCGTCTAGGTAAATTATATATTTTTTTATTGTTTAAGCATTTTGTGTTAAATATGTTAGATTGTTTTGCTATAAATTGTTCTTTTTTGAATGTGATGAATGTTAGTTATTGTGATAAATGCTAATTTTATTGAATATTATGAAAGTGAGTCAAATGTGCATGTTTTTTATCCTCCCCGTGTAGGGGAGGTGCTGTCAAAATTTTTAATTATTATAGCCTTTTCAGAAGCATTAATTTTTGGACTAGCATCTATACTTTTCAAATCCATTTCGTAGCCTTTTCAGGAGTGCTTATATAGCCTTTTCAGAGTGTAAAAATAGCCTTTTCAGGATTGTATATATAGCCTTTTCAGAAAAAGAACATAGCGTAGGACATGTAGCCTTTTCAGAACAAGAACATAGCCTTTTCAGAGTTTTTGTACATATCTGATGTTTATAATCTATTACACTATCTATCCTTTAGCCTATATATACACGATCCTTTGTACATTTGCTTCATTGTGCAATAGAATGGCTTCAGGGTCTTCTAGGGGCAAGGGTGCGGTAAATGAGAGACGAAAGGATGGAGGGAAGTTAACTCCAATGTGTTTTGATGGCCCTCTTGGTCCAGATTTTTTTGAAGAGGCGGTTTTTAACTTTCCAGTTCAAAGTAAAAAAGATTTCAACAAAGAGGTTAGACTTAGGTCCTACGATAATAGGAGAGAAGATTGGCCAAAGTGCATGCATGGCGAGGATTCCTTGGTGCAGATGTTCGTTGAGGGTGGAATTGATGGAGGCCGGCGTTTCTTCAGATGTCCTTATGCATATGTACAAATTAATTTCTAGTCCTTTTTTCTAAATACTTTTGTTGTTCAGTGAAACTAACTATAAACATTTATGCAGCATTCATTGGTCAAGGAGAATTGTGGGTTCACTCGTTGGGTAGATCCTCGTCCAATTTTTCCTCATGCGGAATACATATCCTACCTACAGAATAGGATATTTGATCTAGAGAGAGAAGTAAGCAACAAAAATGATGAGGAAGAAAGAGACACAAACAATGGTGGTGCTTCACAGGTGCAAGTATGCCCAGATCCATATTGTTGCTGCCCTTGTCACAACAAGAATGTTGGTCCTCCGTCGTCTCCACCGCACCCACAGCAGACACCAACAATGGGAGGATACTATGGGGAAGGGTCAACTCAATTTGGAATGTGGGAGCACTACTAGAAAACTCTTATGTATCAATTGCTTTCAGCGTGTTGATTATCTATTTCAATTGCTTCAAGTCGCCTTCAAGAATTGCTTTAAATCTACTTTTCATCAATTATGTATTTATGTAATTTTTCATCAATTTGAAGGTAATTCATTACGAAATATCATTGTTCGAAAATACATATTACCGAATAATAAGTTCATTATTACATAACTTCAAATAAAACACCATTACTACTGAGTACAACGGGGCCATTTGCCTTTGTGAAATGCATCAGGGTTCTCCTCCATTGCTTCCTTTGCACGACGTGCACGCTCAAGCTTCTTCTCCTTATCTTCCCTGCATTCAGCAACACGCCTCATTTTCTCTTCGTCTTCACGTTGTTGCTCGGCAGCAAGCTCCTCTCGTCTTTTTTTCATCCTCTCTTTGTCCTCTGCATCCCACTTTTGAAGATTCTCCAGCCACTTCTTATCTTTCTCTGATATTTCTGTGTCAATCCACTGCTCAAAATCACATAGCGGTGGAGGAGTCTACAAAATGTGCAATTATTACTACGAAAAAAAACATTTACAAAAACATTCACAAATGTAAACATATTACAAGACTATTCTCACCATTAAATTCATCCGACGTTGAACAATAGTTGGCTCAAATGCAAAGTTAGCACACATCCAATACCTCTGTCGATAGGTGTCATGATCTTCAGACTTATCGACCTTACAAGGATCACCACAAAAACACATAGGCACTGGAACACCACTTGGCAAAGGCAGCGGGTCGAAGGCAGTTCCGGTCAAAGGACCCTTCCTAAATTTCCATAAACTCTATAACAATCAGAAATATAATAGACTCACAAAATAAGAGGCATATCCAAAACTTACCTTTGTTTAGCATATTTACCACGCCTAGACATCTCTAGTTTAGAAGAATTGAAATGAGCACAGCAACAAGCCAGACGTAGGGTGCTATTTATAGGAACGTACCTCGGCGCCATAGATCTTGGCGCCGAGGTAGGCGTCGTTGATCGGACGTCTACCTCGGCGCCAAGATCTATGGCGCCGAGGTACGTGCCACGTAGATCCAGATCACACCGGCGTCTGACGTATAAGCGCCAATAGTATTGGCGCCGGCACACACATGCTCGGCGCCAATGATGATGGCGCCGAGCATAGGGTCCATTTTTTGAAATGAAACTTCCAGGGGCATAATTGTGGGAAAAAAACCCGAAAAGGGCCAAATTGCAAAAAAAGTTGGTTTCGGTGTCCATGTAGATGTTGGGTGTGGAATGGATCCAGTCCCAATTCGGAAATCGGAATGGTGAAACAGATGACCTTCCCGGATCTTAACGTAATCTGAGTGTTTCCCATCCTGACTGTCCTCCTGTGTAGGAGGCTTACCTACTCTAGGCTTACCTACTCTCTAAGCTTTTTCTCGTATTCTTTTACAAGGGCTTTAATACAGTCGGGTATTAGAAGTCATGCATTAGAGCAACAGACTAACGGGGTGTTTAGTTAGAGGAACTAAAGATTAGTCTCTAATTTTTAGTTTCATTTTTACTAAACACTAGAACTAAAATATAGACTAAAATGATTTAGTTTTTAGTCCTTCACATAGGTGCTAAAATAGACTAAAAGCCTACAATTACCCTGTTGTCCTTACCTTCCCTCTGTAGTATTCGGTTGTGAGAGCATGTTTGTATGGACAGCTAATGTTGTGAGTGTATTTTAAGGACATTTGAGTCTTTGGACAGTGTATTTAATGACTTTAGAATCTGTTTAGTCCCTAGAACCAAACAAGTAGGGACTAAAGTTTAGTCTAGGACTAATTGAAACCAAACATGGCCTAAGCAGATCGTTTTGCGAGGGTAAGGTCCCCTTTAGTTTGAGGTGACTAAAGTTTAGTCGTTTTTAATTTTTAGTCCATAAGAAGCAAACATAGTGATTTTAATGTGTCGGGGACCATAATTAGGGGTACTCTCAAGACTCCTAATTCTCAGCTGGTAACCCCCATCAGCACAAAGCTACAAAGGCCTGATGGGTGCGACTAAGTCAGGGATCTGTCTATTCGAGGGACTCGATCACGCCTCGCCCGAGCCCAGCCTCGGGCAAGGGCAGCCGACCCTGGAGGATCTACGTCTCGCCCGAGGCCCCCCTCCAGCGACGAACATACTTCCGGCTCGCCCGAGGCCCAGTCTTCGCCAAGAAGCAACTCTGGCCAAATCGCCACGCCAACCGACCAAATCGCAGGGGCATTTAATGCAAAGGTGGCCTGACACCTTTATCCTGACGCGCGCCCTTCAGTCGACAGAGCCGAAGTGACCGCAGTCACCTCGCCGCTCCACTGACCGGCCTGACAGAAGGACAGTGCCGCCTGCGCCGCTCCGACTGCTGTGCCACTCGACAGAGTGAGGCTGGCAGGCAGCCAGGCCCGGCCTCAGGCACCATAGGAAACTCCGCTTCGCCCGACCCAGGGCTCGGACTCGGGCTCAGCCCCGGAAGACGGCGAACTCCGCTCCGCCCGACCCAGGGCTCGGACTCGGGCTCAGCCCCGGAAGACGGCGAACTCCGCTCCGCCCGACCCAGGGCTCGGACTCGGGCTCAGCCCCGGAAGACGGCGAACTCCGCTCCGCCCGACCCAGGGCTCGGACTCGGGCTCAGCCTCGGAAGACGGCGAACTCGGCTCCGCCCGACCCAGGGCTCGAACTCGGGCTCAGCCCCGAAAGACGACGAACTCCGCTCCGCCCGACCCAGGGCTCGGACTCGGGCTCAGCCCCGGAAGACGGCGAACTCCGCTCCGCCCGACCCAGGGCTCGGACTCGGGCTCAGCCCCAGAAGACGGCGAACTCCGCTCAGCCCGACCCAGGGCTCGGACTCGGGCTCAGCCCCGGAAGACGACGAACTCCGCTCCGCCCGACCCAGGGCTCGGACTCGGGCTCAGCCCCGGAAGACGGCGAACTCCGCTCTGCCCGACCCAGGGCTCGGACTCGGGCTCAGCCCCGGAAGACGACGAACTCCGTTTCGCCCGACCCCAGGGCTCGGACTCAGCCCTGGCCTCAGCCGACGGTCTCCGCCTCGCCCGACCTAGGGGCTCGGACTCGACCTCGGCCTCGGAAGACAGACTCGACCTCGACCTCGGAGGAGCCTCCACATCGCCCAACCTAGGGCACGGACCGACCACGTCAACAGGAGGCGCCATCATTATCCTACCCCAAGCTGACTCAGGCTACGGGAAACAAGACCGGCGTCCCATCTGGCTCGCTCCGCCAGACAAGCAATGATGGCGCCCCGCACGCTCTATGACGACGGCGGCTCTCAGACCCCTTACGGAAGCAAGAGGACGTCAGCAAGGACTCAACAGCTCCGACAGCTGTCCTTCCGCCAGGCTCCAGCGCTCCTCCGACGGCCACGACACCACACGAACCGGGTGCCAAAACCTCTCCAGCTGCCACGATGGCATGTACTTAGGGCGCTAGCTCTCCTCCGCTAGACACGTTAGCACTCTGCTACACCCCCCATTGTACATCTGGATCCTCTCCTTACGCCTATAAAAGGAAGGACCAGGACCCTCTTACAGGAGGTTGGCCACGCGGGGAAGAGAACGGGACAGGCGCTCGCGTGAGGCCGCTCGCTCCCTCCCGCGTGGACGCTTGTAACCCCCTACTGCAAGCGCACCCGACCTGGGCGCGGGACAAACACGAAGGCCGCGAGATTTCCACCTCTCTCTCTCCGGCTGCCTCTTCCCCCCCTTCGTGCTCTGTCTCGCGCCGACCCATCTGGGCTGGGGCACGCGGCGACAGTTTACTCGTCGGTCCAGGGACCCCCCGGTCTCGAAACGCTGACAGTTGGCGCGCCAGGTAGGGGCCTGCTGCGTGTTGACGAACAGCTTCCCGTCAAGCTCCAGATGGGCAGTCTTCAGCAACCTTTCCAGCCCGGGACGGTACTCCGTTTCGGGAGTCTTGAGTTCATGTCCTTCGACGGCAGCTACGACATGGTACTCCTTCCCCCGCCGTGCGACAACGACAATGGCGGCCGACAGCCCGCCCACCGGCGGCGGAATCGACGACGTCTTCCCCGCGCGGTGGAAGAACAACATTCGAGCTCACCCCGCCCTCTCCCCCGCCGACGGAGGAGGAGGCGGGGCAACCAAGGCCAAGCAGGAGGCAGCGCCTCGTCGGCTGTCGAGCGAGTCGACGGCGCCGGCGCCCCAACGGGGGGCACGTCGGGCCTCGACCTCGCGTCTGAGACGAAGACGAGCACCGTCTCCCCGCAACACGTCAATCCCAAGCGAACGGACGACGCCAGCACGCTCGCGAAGGACTTGCTGGGCGTCACCCTCGTACCTGAGACGACGGTGCAGTCCGTCCCTGACGTGACTTCGTCACCGCCCGTCGACCAAGAGGTACCCACCGATTCCCACCTCACACCTTTTCGATTCAGCCTCGACCCGCCAAGCGACTTCACTTTGGCGGGCGCTCTCATAGAGGCGAGTCCAAACCCTCTGGAGTATCGTATGCGGTCGCCCTGAGACCGGCTGACGGACGCCTCGACCTACGGGCCCTCGGGGTCCGAGGAAGACAACATGCCCGACTTATGTTGGGATTTCTCCGGACTTCGTAACCCCAGTGCCATGCGGGACTTCATGACCGCATGCGACTACTGCCTTTCCGACTATTCCGACGGTAGCTGTGTTAGAAATATGCCCTAGAGATAATCATAGAGATGAGCATATTTCTTTGTATCCATGATATATATATTGCTTAATTGAATATCCATGGAAGGCACCTTGTATTGATTAGCAATTATGTGAATTGTTTGTGAGATTCTTTACTTATATGGTTATTCTAAATGATGTCCCTAGTCAGAGTCGATGACTAGCACATGTATTAGTTGATGACTACATTTCACAAGTCATGAACATGGAGATGTTAAATTAATAATGTGGGTGCATGTATGACATGAGGCTGGACCGACCCAACGTGAGATATTGTAATATAGTTCTCTTCTTGCAACATGAATATTGTATCCTTAGACCTGAGATTGTCGCATGTTCTCAAGATGTGAATTGACTTACTTAGGGACTATCAAACGCTATCCCGTAACTGGGTAGTTATAAAGGTAGTTTTGGGTTTGTCAGGAAGCATGCTATGAGGCATGGTCAGTCAAGATGGAATTTGTCCCTCTCTTTGTTAGAGAGATATCTCTGGGCCCCTCGAGTGATTGGATCAAGAAATGTATGGCCGTGCTAGGGTTAAGAGTTAACCATTGAAAGGATTCCAATTCACAGTAACGAGAAAGAGAGGTCAGCTTAGAGCCAGACCAAATATCGTGATACAAAGGGAACAACATGTACTTAATGTCGCAATGGTTCGTCTGATATGATCTTTACGTACACATAGGAGTTGACATGTCTTGCTAGAGGCCGCTGTCAATTATTGGACCAAGTAAGAGTACTCGGGCTATGTCTATTTGTACGTGAACCTATAGGGTCACACACTTAAGGGGAAGGAAGCCTAATTCGGATTAGATCCGAAATTAGACTGGGCTTTAGGGTTAATGATGGGCCTCGGCGTCAGAAGCCCACCATAACGCCTATATAATGAGGGGCGGGGGCGCGGTTAAGAGATAACCTAATTCACCACCTGCAAACCAGCAGCCGCCGCTCGCCTCTCGCCCTCGCCAAGCCGCCGTCGCGAACCTAGCAGTTCGGTACGCGGCGCTTCCTCCCTGTACGTGTGGATACCTCGGAGGTGCTGCATATGGAGCACTTGGACGAACCGTGCGAGGACGTGAAGGACGCCGGCGACTGCACGGCACTGCTCGACGCGTTCGTCTACATCGAGACGTCTTCCGCTGCTCTACGCGTCTAGTGGTAATTCCATGACCTATAACCGCAGTAGTTCTTGGTATTATGGGGATGAAAATTTTGTTTTGCGCTAGCGTAGCCTCCCCGTAATCCTACAGTGGTATCAGAGCCAGGTTCTGCGTAGTTTTAGGTCTGGATCTAGGTTCATGAGATGGATCTACTTGATACACGGTTTGATTAGATCAATTGGTTATAAAGGGTTGAAGTAGATTACATCGGATATGACTGGAGAGATCAGTTCGTCCTTCTCTGTTATGTGCGCGACTTGCCCCTACCGGCTGGAATCACCATCGGGGCTAACTGCGTACACAACTAGCAGATTGATGTAACAGATCAACGTCATGAGTGTAATCTTCTTCGGGTCGAAAGTCTCGGATTTGGGTTGATTTGATCAACCGCATGAGATTTCCAGTGGAATTTCCATACATACGATGCATGGAATCCTGTGAAGTCTTCAGGGCGCTGCCGTGGCTATCTGCTGAAGTGGCGAACGTATAGAAACGTGTTTGTCTAACCTGTTTTTGCAGGACATCTTGTGATCGGTATGGCTATTGTGTATATGATGCATGTTAATAAATTATTCATGACCTGCGTGTCGTGACCAGGGTAATACGGCTGGAGCCACATGTATTGTCCAAATTTAATGTAATGACCTGCGTGTCAACATGTGATGATCCAAAGCGTATATGTAATTTGTTTACCAGCATACGTTAGATAGGTCTTGAAGGACTCATCACCTGGAGGATGGCATACCTATATCATGGAGATGGAGATCATCGTGATGGACAGATTATTGGAGATGGGGATCACCATGTGACAGCAAGCCATACCGAATCACAACTATTGTGTGAATGCCATTCTTATTGTTCTACTTGTTTATATTGCATATATGTCCTTGCGTGCGATGTTATAAGTAGGACGATCCCTCATAAATGTTTAAGCTTTAATGCCTCTCCAAACCTTGCACTATCATAAGTCTTGTACAATTGGTGGTGGGTCTATGAAATTAGGGTGCCACCAGTTTTCCTTGACTAGATAGGTTTGTATCGGATACGAACTGCAGAAAGGGTTGGTTAACTTAAACAAAGTCAGCTTAATGGTTAAGGACTTTGAGGCATAAGGTTGGGAGCCGAGACATAGAGATGTCACCCAACAACAGGAGTCATATATATGATATGATTAGCAAGGAGTTGCTTACCAATCTACCTTATCTTCTAGCGGTGATGCTAAAGCTCACTAGTAGACTTGTTAGTTGTGGGTTCTGAATCACTAAGTATCAATCGAGGGATATTGATTTTAGTGGGAGTAGACTATTAAATGTTTAATATGATTTACTCTGTCATGGATATTTTTGTCTTAGTATTTTGCATTTTGTTGTAGATAAATGGCACCTAGCACACCAACATTTACTTTGCGATCAATTCTTGAAAAGGATAAGTTAAATGGAACAAACTATACGGATTGGATCCGTAACCTGAGAATTGTTCTCAGGGCTGAAAAAAAGGAAGACGTTCTAGACACCCCACTACCAGAGGATCCTGGTGAAAATGCAACTGCTGCAGCTAAAACCGCTTACAAGAAAGCAATGGATACTAATCTTGAAGTGAGTTGCCTAATGCTTGCTTGCATGGAGCCTGAGCTGTAGATGCAGTTTGAGACAAACCATGAGGTGCACGATATGATCGTGACGCTCAAGGATATGTTCCAGACTCAGGCTAGGACAGAAAGGTTCAATGTGTCCAAAGCCTTTCTGGAATGCAAGCTAGCAGAAGGCGCAGCAGTTGGGCCACACGTAATCAAAATGGTTGGTTACAGTCAGAGGTTGGAGAAGCTAGGCTTCCCAATAAGCCAAGAGTTGGCCACTGACTTCATTTTGGCATCTCTTCCGCCCAGCTATGGAAACTTCATCACGAACTACCATATGCATGGGGCGGAGAGGGGCCTCAATGAACTATGTGGCATGCTGAAAACAGCAGAGGGGGACATAAAGAAAAGCGCTGGCAGCAGCGGCCATGTGATGGCGGTCCAAAACAAACCCAACTTTAAGAAGAAGGGTAAATCTCAAAAGAAGAAGGGCAAGGCAAAGGATACAGTATCCAAGCCAAATCAAAAGCCCAAGGCTGGACCAGCTGCAGATGCAGAGTGCTTTTATTGCAAAGAACTTGGTCACTGGAAAAGGAATTGCAAGCAGTACTTGGCCTCTATTAAGGATCGCGGCGGTAAGGGTACAGCCGCAGCAGGTACACTTGCTATTCACATTACAGAAATTTTTCTTGCTGATTCTTATATTAATTCTTGGGTATTTGATACCGGATCCGTTGCCCATATTTGCAATTCGATGCAGGGAATGATAAGAAGTAGAAGCGTGAAAAGAGGAGAAGTTGATTTCCGGGTAGGCAATAATGCAAGAGTTGCTGCGTTGACCGTCGGGACGATGCAACTCCACCTCCCATCAGGATTTATTTTGGAGTTAAATAATTGTTATCTAGTTCCTAGTATGAGTCGAAACATTATGTCTCCTTCATGTTTGATGAAGGATGGTTATTCATTTGCGAGTGAAAACAATGGTTGTGTGATCTCTAAGAATGGCATGTTTGTGGCTTTTGCATCCATTATGAATGGGTTATTCATTTTAAATCTTGATGATGCACCTATCTGTAATATTAGTGCTAAAAGGCCTCGGCCTAATGATTTAAGTCCTACCTACATGTGGCACTGTCGTTTGGGTCATATAAGTGAGAATCGCATGAAAAAGCTTCATTCTGATGGGCTTTTAACTTCGTTTGATTTTGAATCATACGAGACATGTGAAGCTTGCTTACTTGGTAAGATGACCAAGGCGCCTTTCACGGGTTTACCGGAGAGGACATTAGATTTATTGGAACTCGTACATACTGATGTGTGCGGACCAATGAGTACGACAGCTAGGGGAGGATTCCAATACTTCATAACCTTCACTGATGATTTTAGTAGATATGGGTATGTCTACTTAATGAAACACAAGTCTGAATCCTTAGAAAAGTTCAAAGAGTTTCAGAATGAAGTAGAAAATCAGCATGGCAAGAAAATTAAAGCACTGCGATCAGATCGTGGTGGTGAATATTTGAGTCGTGAGTTTAGCAATCATCTAAAGAGTTGTGGAATTGTTCCACAGCTTACGCCGCCTGGAATGCCTCAGAGGAATGGCGTGTCTGAGCGACGTAACCAGACTTTATTGGATATGGTTCGATCAATGATGAGCCAGTCGGACCTACCTTTGTCGTTTTGGGGATACGCTCTAGAAATAGCAGCTTTCACACTAAATAGGGTACCGTCTAAGTCCGTAGTTAAGACACCATATGAGATGTGGACTGGGAAGACTCCCAATTTGTCTTTTCTGAAGATTTGGGGTTGTGAGGTTTACGTCAAGCGACTACAGTCGGATAAACTCACTCCAAAATTGGACAAGTGCATGTTCGTGGGATATCCAAAGGAAACTTTAGGATATTACTTTTACCACCGGTCAGAGGGAAAAGTGTTTGTCGCCCGGAACGGTGTGTTCTTAGAGAAAGAGTTTCTCAAAAGAGAGAAAAGTAAACAAAAGGTGTATCTTGAAGAAGTTCAGGATGAGCCAGTGGGACAAGATTCAACAAGTGATGCTAATGTAGCAGAACAAGTTGAGACGTCTATGGCAAGAGAAACACCACCACAACCACGAAGGTCAGCAAGGCTTCGCGAGGCACGAGGAGAAGTGCTATTGTTGGGCAATGGGGAAGTGTTGTTGTTAGACAACGACGAACCTGCAACATATTCAGAAGCGATGATGGACCCAGATTCCGATAAATGGCATGTCGCCATGAGATCCGAGATAGATTCCATGGGAGAAAATCAAGTTTGGAACTTGGTTGACCCGCCTGATGGTGTTAGACCTATAGAATGCAAATGGATCTATAAGAAGAAGAAAGACATGGATGGAAATGTTCACATCTATAAGGCTCGACTTGTTGCAAAGGGTTTTCGACAAGTTCAAGGAGTTGACTATGACGAGACATTCTTGCCAGTAGCGATGCTCAAATCTATTCGGATCATTCTAGCTATTGCCGCATATTTCGATTATGAGATTTGGCAGATGGATGTCAAAACAGCTTTCCTTAATGGAAACCTAGATGAGGACGTGTATATGATACAGCCCGAGGGTTTTGTCGATCCGATCAATGCTGGAAAGATATGCAAACTTCAGAAATCCATTTATGGGTTGAAGCAAGCATCTCGGAGTTGGAACATTCGTTTTGATGAAGTGATCAAAGGGCTTGGTTTTCATCAGAATGAAGAAGAAGCTTGTGTTTACAAGAAGGAAAGTGGGAGCGCTGTTGTATTTCTGATCTTGTATGTGGATGACATATTATTGATTGGGAATGACATTCCTATGCTGGAGTCCGTCAAGGCTTCACTGAAAAAGAGTTTTTCTATGAACGACTTAGGGGAAGCAGCATATATTTTGGGCATAAGGATCTATAGAGATAGGTCGAAGAGGCTTATAGGATTAAGTCAAGATACATACATTGACAAGGTTTTGAAACGGTTCAACATGGAACAGTCCAAGAAAGGGTTCATACCTATGTCACATGGTAATCACCTTAGCCAGATGCAATGTCCTGCAATGGCTAATGAGCGGGAGCGCATGAGTAAGGTACCATACGCCTCAGCAATTGGTTCAATCATGTATGCCATGATAAGTACACGCCCAGATGTTTCATACGCTATAAGTGCTACGAGTAGATACCAGGCTGATCCAGGTGAGGATCACTGGACAGCGGTAAAAGGCATTCTTAAGTACTTAAGAAGGACTAAAGATATGTTCCTGGTATATGGGGGTAAGGAGGAGCTCGTTGTAACTAGTTACACCAATGCTAGCTTCCAAACTGACCCAGACGAGTTAAAATCACAATCAGGTTTTGTGTTCACAATAAATGATGGTGTTGTTAGTTGGAAGAGTTCCAAACAGGAGACTGTGACTGATTCTACAACAGAAGCCGAGTACATTGCGGCTTCTGAATCTGCGAAGGAAGGTGTTTGGATAAGAAAGTTCCTCATCGAGCTTGGTGTGTTTCCTAATGCATCTAGCCCATTGAACCTCTACTGTGACAACAATGGGGCTATTGCGCAAGCTAAGGAGCCAAGGAACCACCAGAAAAAAAAACACGTACTGCGGAAGTTTCACCTCATACGGGAATTCATTAGGCGGGGTGAGATAAAGGTATGCAAAATACATACGGATTTGAATGTTCCTGATCCTTTGACAAAACCTCTTCCACAACCTAAGCATGAGGCACACGTGAGATCTATGGGTATTAGATATCTTCTAGATTAACTCTAGTGCAAGTGGGAGACTGTTAGAAATATGCCCTAGAGATAATCATAGAGATGAGCATATTTCTTTGTATCCATGATATATATATTGCTTAATTGAATATCCATGGAAGGCACCTTGTATTGATTAGCAATTATGTGAATTGTTTGTGAGATTCTTTACTTATATGGTTATTCTAAATGATGTCCCTAGTCAGAGTCGATGACTAGCACATGTATTAGTTGATGACTACATTTCACAAGTCATGAACATGGAGATGTTAAATTAATAATGTGGGCGCATGTATGACATGAGGCTGGACCGACCCAACGTGAGATATTGTAATATAGTTCTCTTCTTGCAACATGAATATTGTATCCTTAGACCTGAGATTGTCGCATGTTCTCAAGATGTGAATTGACTTACTTAGGTACTATCAAACGCTATTCCGTAACTGGGTAGTTATAAAGGTAGTTTTGGGTTTGTCAGGAAGCATGCTATGAGGCATGGTCAGTCAAGATGGAATTTGTCCCTCTCTTTGTGAGAGAGATATCTCTGGGCCCCTCGAGTGATTGGATCAAGAAATGCATGGCCGTGCTAGGGTTAAGAGTTAACCATTGAAAGGATTCCAATTCACAGTATCGAGAAAGAGAGGTCAGCTTAGAGCCAGACCAAATATCGTGAGACAAAGGGAATAGCATGTACTTAATGTCGCAATGGTTCGTCTGATATGATCTTTACGTACACATAGGAGTTGACATGTCTTGCTAGAGGCCGCTGTCAATTATTGGACCAAGTAAGAGTACTCGGGCTATGTCTATTTGTACGTGAACCTATAGGGTCACACACTTAAGGGGAAGGAAGCCTAATTCGGATTAGATCCGAAATTAGACTGGGCTTTAGGGTTAATGATGGGCCTCGGCGTCAGAAGCCCACCATAACGCCTATATAATGAGGGGCGGGGGCGCGGTTAAGAGATAACCTAATTCGCCACCTGCAAACCAGCAGCCGCCGCTTGCCTCTCGCCCTTGCCAAGCCGCCGTCGCGAACCTAGCAGTTCGGTACGCGGCGCTTCCTCCCTGTACGTGTGGATACCTCGGAGGTGCTGCATCTGGAGCACTTGGACGAACCATGCGAGGACGTGAAGGACGCCGGCGACTGCACGGCACTGCTCGACGCGTTCGTCTACATCGAGACGTCTTCCGCTGCTCTGCGCGTCTAGTGGTAATTCCATGACCTATAACCGCAGTAGTTCTTGGTATTATGGGGATGAAAATTTTGTTTTGCGCTAGCGTAGCCTCCCCGTAATCCTACAAGCCGCAGCCTCGGCGACGAGGACTGCGACCCAAGTCGTGAATGTTTCCACGTCGATCTAGGGGGTCCCTCCGGAGGCAACCATCTTGGTATGCCGAAGAACGGTGATCTCCCTAGGCCTGTGCCTCGCGTTGACATCCTACGGGAGCTAGCTGTGGTCCCCGTTCAGGCGAGGGGTCATGACCCACAGCTCGAGCAAATCCACGGGGTGCAGGCCAGGCTCGACGAGGGAGCAGGAACACTTGAGCCGATCCGCCGGGACGTCGGGCAGGAATGGCCGGGCCAACCTCCGGCCGGGGAAGTGCGTCATCTACACCAGGGCTTCCAGCACCGCATCGCCGATAATGTCAGGGTGAGGCCGCCACCCGCTTCCAGTGGAGTCGGCCAGAACCTGGCTGCAGCAGCAATGCTTCTCCGCGCGATGCCGGAGCCATCAACCACCGAGGGGCGACGAATCCAGGGAGAGCTCAAGAATCTCCTGGAGGGCGCCGTGGTCCGACGGGCCGAAAGCTCCGCCTCCCGAAGGCAGGGGTACCCCTCGGAACATCGCGCCGCGACTTCCCGATTCATGCGGGAAGCCTCGGTCCACACCGGGCGCACGCGCAACACAGCGCCTGCGGCCCTGGGTCGCCTCGGCAACGAGCACCATCACCGCGACCGTCGGGCCCACCTCGACGAGAGGGTGCGCCGAGGCTACCACCCCAGGCGTGGGGGACGCTACGACAGCGGGGAGGATCGGAGTCCCTCGCCCGAACCACCCGGCCCGCAGGCTTTCAGCCGCGCCATACGACGGGCGCCGTTCCCGACCTGGTTCCAACCCCCGACTACTATCACAAAGTACTCGGGGGCGACGAGACCAGAACTGTGGCTCGCGGACTACCGGCTGGCCTGCCAACTGGGTGGAACGGACGATGACAACCTCATCATCCGCAACCTCCCCCTGTTCCTCTCCGACACCGCTCGCGCCTGGTTGGAGCGCCTGCCTCCGGGGCAGATCTCCAACTGGGACGACCTGGTCCAAGCCTTCGCCGGCAATTTCCAGGGCACGTACGTGCGCCCTGGGAACTCCTGGGACCTCCGAAGCTGCCGACAGCAGCCAGGAGAGTCTCTCCGGGATTACATCCGGCGATTCTCGAAGCAGCGCACCGAGCTGCCCAACATCACTCATTCGGATGTCATCGGCGCGTTCCTCGCCGGCACCACTTGCCGCGACCTGGTCAGCAAGCTGGGTCGAAAGACCCCCACCAGGGCGAGCGAGCTGATGGACATCGCCACCAAGTTCGCCTCTGGCCAGGAGGCGGTTGAGGCTATCTTCCGGAAGGACAAGCAGCCCCAGGGCCGCCCACCGAAAGATGCCCCCGAGGCATCAACTCAGCGCGGCGCCAAGAAGAAGGGCAAGAAGAAGTCGTAAGCGAAACGCGACGCCGCCGACGCGGACCTTGTCGCCGCCGCCGAGTACAAGAACCCTCGGAAACCCTCCGGAGGTGCCAACCTCTTCGACAAGATGCTCAAGGAGCCGTGCCCCTATCATCAGGGGCCCGTCAAGCACACCCTTGAGGAGTGCGCCATGCTTCGGCGCCACTTCCACAGGGCCGGGCCACCCGCGGAGGGTGGCAGGGCTCGCGACGACGACAAGAAGGAAGATCACCAGGCAGGAGAGTTCCCCGAGGTCCGCGACTGCTTCATGATCTACGGTGGGCAAGCGGCGAACGCCTCGGCTCGGCACCGCAAGCAAGAGCGTCGGGAGGTCTGTTCGGTAAAGGTGGCGGCGCCAGTCTACCTAGACTGGTCCGACAAGCCCATCACCTTCGACCAAGCCGACCACCCCGACCACGTGCTGAGCCCGGGGAAATACCCGCTCGTTGTCGACCCCATCATCGGCGACGTCAGGCTCACCAAGGTCCTCATGGACGGAGGCAGCAGCCTCAACATCATCTACGCCGAGACCCTCGGGCTCCTGCGTGTTGATCTGTCCTCGGTCTGGGCAGGCGCTGCGCCTTTCCACGGGATCATCCCCGGGAAGCGCGTCCAGCCCCTCGGACAACTCGACCTTCCCGTCTGCTTCGGAACACCCTCCAACTTCCGAAGGGAGACCCTCACGTTCGAGGTGGTCGGGTTTTGAGGAACCTACCACGCAGTATTGGGGAGGTCATGCTACGCGAAGTTCATGGCCGTCCCCAACTACACCTACCTCAAGCTCAAGATGTCGGGCCCCAACGGGGTCATCACCGTCGGCCCCACGTACCGACACGCGTTCGAATGTGACGTGGAGTGCGTGGAGTGCACTGAGGCCCTCGCCGAATCCGAGGCCCTCATCGCCGACTGGAGAGCCTCTCTAAGGAGGTGCCAGACGTGAAGCGCCACGCCGGCAACTTCGAGCCAGCAGAGACGGTTAAGTCCGTCCCCCTCGACCCCAGCAGCGACGCCTCCAAGTAGATCCGGATCGGCTCCAAGCTCGGTCCCAAATAGGAAGCAGTGCTCGTCGACTTTCTCCGTGCAAACGCCGACGTTTTCGCGTGGAGTCCCTCGGACATGCCAGGCATACCGAGGGATGTCGCCGAGCACTCGCTGGATATCCGAGCTGGAGCCCGACCCGTGAAGCAGCCTCTACGCCGATTCGACGAAGAAAAGCGCAAAGCCATAGGCGAGGAGATCCACAAGCTAATGGCGGCAGGGTTCATCAAAGAGGTATTCCATCCCGAATGGCTTGCCAACCCTGTGCTTGGGAGAAAGAAAGGAGGGAAATGGCGGATGTGTGTAGACTACACTGGTCTAAACAAAGCTTGTCCGAAGGTTCCCTACCCTCTGCCTCGCATCGATCAAATCGTGGATTCCACTGCTGGGTGCGAAACCCTGTCTTTCCTTGATGCCTACTCAGGGTATCACCAAATCAGGATGAAAGAGTTCGACCAGCTCGCGACTTCTTTCATCACACCCTTCGGCATGTACTGCTATGTCACCATGCCGTTCGGCTTCAGGAATGCGGGTGCGACGTACCAGCGGTGCATGAACCATGTGTTCGGCGAACACATTGGCCGGACGGTCGAGGCCTACGTCGATGACATCATAGTCAAGACGAGGAAAGCCTCTGACCTCCTTTCCGACCTTGAAGTGACATTCCGATGTCTCAAGGCGAAAGGCGTGAAGCTCAATCCCGAAAAGTGTGTCTTCGGGGTACCCGAGGCATGCTCTTGGGGTTCATCGTCTCCGAGCGGGGCATCGAAGCCAACCTGGAGAAGATCACGGCCATCACCAGCATGGGGCCCATCAAGGACTTGAAAGGCGTACAGAGAGTCACAGGATGTCTTGCGGCTCTGAGCTGCTTCATCTCGCGCCTCGGCGAAAGAGGTCTGCCTCTGTACCGCCTCTTAAGGAAGGCCGAGTGCTTCACTTGGACCCCTGAGGCCGAGGAAGCCCTCGGGAACCTGAAGGCGCTCCTCACGAACGCGCCCATCTTGGTGCCCCCCGCTGCCGGAGAAGCCCTTTTGATCTACGTCGCCGCGACCACTCAGGTGGTTAGCGCCGCGATTGTGGTTGAGAGACGAGAAGAGGGGCATGCATTGCCCGTCCAGAGGCCAGTCTACTTCATCAGCGAGGTATTGTCCGAGACCAAGATCTGCTACCCACAAGTTCAGAAGCTGTTATACGCAGTGATCCTGACGCGGTGGAAGTTGCGACACTACTTCGAGTCTCATCCGGTAACTGTGGTGTCATCCTTCCCCCTGGGGAGATCATCTAGTGCCGAGAGGCCTCGGGTAGAATCGCAAAGTGGGCGGTGGAAATCATGGGCGAAACAATCTCGTTCGCCCCTCGGAAGGCCATCAAGTCCTAGGTCTTGGCGGACTTCGTGGCTGAATGGGTCGACACCCAGCTCCCAACAGTTCTGATCCAGCCGGAACTATGGACCATGTTCTTCGACGGGTCGCTGATGAAGACAGGAGCCGGCGCAGGCCTACTCTTCATCTCGCCCTTTGGGAAGCACCTACGCTACGTGCTACGCCTCCATTTCCCGGCGTCCAACAATGTGGCTGAGTACGAGGCTCTGGTCAACGGGTTGCGGATCGCCATCGAGCTAGGGGTCCGACGCCTCGACGCTCGCGGTGACTCGCAGCTCGTCATCGACCAAGTCATGAAGAACTCCCACTGCCGCGACCCGAAGATGGAGGCCTACTGCGATGAGGTTCGGCGCCTGGAAGACAAGTTCTACGGGCTCGAGCTCAACCACATGGGCCGGCGCTACAACGAGACTGCGGACGAGCTGGCTAAAATAGCCTCGGGGTGAACAACGGTTCCCCCGGACGTTTTCTCCCGAGACCTGCATCAACCCTCCGTCAAGATCGACGACACACCCGAGCCCGAGGCACCCTCGGCCCAGCCCGAGGTACCCTCGGCTCAGTCCGAGGCACCCTCTGCTCGGCCCGAGGCACCCTCAGCTCGGCACGAGGCACCCTCAGCTCGGCCCGAGGTACCCTCGGCCCCCGAGGGTGAAGCACTGCGCGTCGAGGAGGAGCGAAGCGGGGTCACGCCTAATCGAAACTGGCAGACCCCGTACCTGCGATATCTCCACCGAGGAGAGCTACCCCTCGACCGAGCCGAAGCTCGGCGGTTGGCGCGACGCGCCAAGTCGTTCGTCTTGCTGGGAGATGGGAAGGAGCTCTACCACCGCAGCCCCTCAGGCATCCTCCAGCGATGCATCCCCATCGCCGAAGGTCAGGAGCTCCTACGAGAGATACACTCGGGGGCTTACGGCCATCATGCAGCACCTCGAGCCCTTGTTGGAAACGCCTTCCGACAAGGTTTCTACTGGCCGACGGCGGTGGCCGACGCCACTAGAATTGTCCGCACCTGCGAAGGGTGTCAGTTCTACGCGAGGCAGACCCACCTGCCCGCTCAGGCTCTACAGACGATACCCATCACCTGGCCTTTTGCTGTGTGGGGTCTGGACCTCGTTGGCCCCTTGCAGAAGGCACCCGGGGGCTACACGCACCTGTTGGTCGCCATCGACAAATTCTACAAGTGGATCGAGGTCCGACCCCTAAACAACATCAGGTCCGAACAGACGGTGGCGTTCTTCACCAACATCATCCATCGCTTTGGGGCCCCGAACTCCATCATCACCGACAACGGCACCCAGTTCACCGGCAGAAAGTTCCTGGACTTCTGCGAGGATCACCACATCCGGGTGGACTGGGCCGCCGTGGCTCACCCCATGACGAATGGGCAAGTAGAGCGTGCCAACGGCATGATTCTACAAGGACTCAAGCCTCGGATCTACAACGACCTCAACAAGTTCGGCAAGCGATGGATGAAGGAACTCCTCTCGGTGGTCTGGAGTCTGAGGACAACGCCGAGCCGAGCCACGGGCTTCACGCCGTTCTTTCTAGTCTATGGGGTCGAGGCCATCTTGCCCACAGACTTAGAATACGGTTCCCCGAGGACGAGGGCCTACGCCGACCAAAGCAACCAAGCTAGTCGAGAAGACTCGCTGGACTAGCTGGAAGAGGCTTGGGACATGGTCTTACTACACTCGGCGCGGTACCAGCAGTCCCTGCGACGCTACCACGCCCGAGGGGTCCGGTCCCGAGACCTCCAGGTGGGCGACCTAGTGCTTCGGCTGCGACAGGACGCCCGAGGGCGGCACAAGCTAATACCTCCCTAGGAAGGGCCGTTCGTCATCGCCAAAGTTCTGAAGCCCGGAACGTACAAGCTGGCCAACAGTCAAGGCGAGGTCTACAGCAACGCTTGGAACATCTAACAACTACGTCGCTTCTACCCTTAAGATGCTTTCAAGTTGTTCATATACCTCGTTCCCACGCAAAGTTTAGTCATCAAGGAAGGGTCAGCCTTGCCTCGGCAAAGCTCGACCCTCCCTCGGGGGCTAAAACGGGGGAACCCCCTCTGCGTCGAAATTTTTCCTCAAAAAAAGATCTTTTCTGCTAGAATGTCTTTCCTGCTTTTCGACTACTTCGAAAGTGGATCCTGAAAACGACGGAGTACACGTAAGCAGCCAAGGCTGACTGAGCCGAGGGACTCCTACGCCTCCGGGATACGGATACCTCACTCATCACCTTCTGCGATAAGTAACTCGCGTTCGGATAAGTGATTCCGTGGATCGAACAAGTGTTCACGCTCGAAAGCTCTTCTGCCGAAGCAATTCTTCGGGCCTGCTCGACTGCGTCGGTGACAGAACCCCATGGACGGGCAAGAGCGCGCGTAAGCGGCAAGGCCGACCGAGCCGAGGGATTCCTATGCCTCCGGGATACGGATATCTCACTCATCGCCTCCCGTGAAAAGCAACTCTCGCTCGCACAGACAATTCTGTTACCGACGAAAAAGTCGAGATACTCGAAACAAGAGGAAAAGAAGCGCAGCTTTACAACACGGCGAGGGTGTGTTTGGGCCTCGGCGGCCGCAGAAAAACACACACTACAAGATAATCCGATCTTGCAGGCTCGGATCTTAACAGCTGAAGGGAGCAGCGGCACCCTCGGCGTCAACTACACCTTCGACGAGGTCCGACCTAGCCTCGGACGGCGACGCGGTCCGAGGATCTCCACTCTGAAGGACGACGTCATCATCACGCCCGGGCCATCACCGCCAGGGTCTTCTCCGAGAATCCGGCTCGAGCAGGCGGCTCGGCCGGTCACCCCGAGGCCTCGGCCAGCTGTCCCCCGAAGACATCAGCCCGGCCCGAGGCCTCGGCAACTCAATTCCGGCGTCGGTCCCGCCAGTGGACGACCCGGCCAGGCTCTGGCCGACCAAGTCTTCTTTTAGAGCCAACTCTGCCTCTGTCCGTGCTGACACCGCTACCCCTGGCTTCGGCTCATCGAAGAGCGACCGAGGGGTTCCTTTAACTAAGCAAGAGAAGCCTCGGACATGGTGTCTCAAACGCGAGGTCGAGGTCCAGTACCGCGACTCGAGGCAACCCTGTGTACGACCCAGCAGTGCCAGCCAGGCGCGACGGTCAATACGGCCAAAAATGGGCCGGCAGTAATGGCGGTGGCAGGCGGGCAGGAGCAGCGGTCACGTCGTCAGCCAAGCTCACGTCCCATCCAGGGGCAGTGGGAGAACCTTCTCTCACGGCGTGAAGACGGCGCGCCCGCGTTTCGTTCCTCGAACGGCTCGCGCACGCGCAACGGCCGCCCCGCGAACTACTCGCCCCGTCGCATTAACTCCGCGGTGGGACAGGCGGCGCCTCTGGCAGGAGAAGCAAGCGACGCTTCGCCTTCGCCATAATGACCGCGTCCAAAGAGGTACGCCACGTCAATCGATTTCGTATCCTTTTCCTTTTCCTTTTTCTCTCTCTTACAATAGGGACCGGGAAAGGGGGATACCCCGAAAAGGATCCTTCTCCATGAAGGAAACAGGCTCCGAGCCTCCCTACTGATCAGAGGTTCAAAGGCTGGCCACTCGGAGGGGTTTAACAGCCGCCTCAGAGCATGTGGGCCCCGCACCCACTACTGGTCAGAGGTTCAAAGGTCGGCCCCTCAGAAGGGTTCAACGGCCGCCTCAGGCTACTCGGGCTCCGCGCCCACTACTGATCAAGGGTTCGTAGGCTGGCCCTCGAAGGGTTCACAGCCGCCTCAGACACAGAGCGAGGGATGACCCTGGGTACGTTCGATACATAACCAAGGCTCTAGCTACGCTCCCGAGGTACCCTAGGACATTTCCGAGACCAGCGGGAACGATCTTGTAACGGAATCCCATCAGAGGGAGGCATCGAGCCCTCGGACCCCGTCGAAAGGGGACCGGGTCCGGCAGATCACCCGCAGGTACTTTTGAGCGCGCCTCTGGGCCTCTAGCCGACCCCTAACAAATGGGGCACGGGCGTCCACTCGTATTACCCGCCAGCAGCTCACCAGAGACACCATGTTCGGTGCCCTCCGAGGGCAACATGGCGCTTTCCCTCCCCCTCCTCCTTGTGGAAAGGCGACGCAGGGGCGTATGTAAAAAAGTCGAGTCTGTCCTTGACCGTCCTCTCGCCCTGTGCAGAGGCTCGGGGGCTGCTCTCGCAAACCCGGCTCCGGCCAAACCATTGACAGCGTCAACATACCAGCCCGAGAACTTGGGACCCGACCGTGCACCCGGGCTACGGCCAGCTCGCATGAGGGAACGACCAGACCAGCCGAAGCATTGCGCGAGGCATTAAGACCTCGGAGGAGTCAAACCACTCCTCCGAGGCCTCGGGGGCTACACCCGGCGGGTGCGCTCACGCGCACCCACCGGAACAAAACGCAACCGAGAAAGGTTGGTCCCCTTGCAAAAAAGTGCGACAAAAGCCTCCAAGCGAGTGTTAACACTCCCTTCAAGGCTCGGGGGCTACTGTCGGGGACCATAATTAGGGGTACCCTCAAGACTCCTAATTCTCAGCTGGTAACCCCCATCAGCACAAAGCTACAAAGGCCTGATGGGTGCGACTAAGTCAGGGATCTGTCCATTCGAGGGACTCGATCACGCCTCGCCCGAGCCCAGCCTCGGGCAAGGGCAGCCGACCCCGGAGGATCTACGTCTCGCCCGAGGCCCCCCTCCAGCGACGAACATACTTCCGGCTCGCCCGAGGCCCAGTCTTCGCCAAGAAGCAACCCTGGCCAAATCGCCACGCCAACCGACCAAATCGCAGGGGCATTTAATGCAAAGGTGGCCTGACACCTTTATCCTGACGCGCGCCCTTCAGTCGACAGAGCCAAAGTGACTGCAGTCACCTCGCCGCTCCACTGACCGGCCTGACAAAAGGACAGCGCCGCCTGCGCCGCTCCGACTGCTGTGCCACTCGACAGAGTGAGGCTGACAGGCAGCCAGGCCCGGCCTCAGGCACCATAGGAAACTCCGCTTCACCCGACCCAGGGCTCGGACTCGGGCTTAGCCCCGGAAGACGGCGAACTCCGCTCCGCCCGACCCAGGGCTCGGACTCGTGCTCAGCCCCGGAAGACGGCGAACTCCGCTCCGCCCGACCCAGGGCTCGGACTTGGGCTCAGCCCCGGAAGACGGCGAACTCCGCTCCGCCCGACCCAGGGCTCGGACTCGAGCTCAGCCCCGGAAGACGACGAACTCCGTTTCGCCCGACCCTAGGGCTCGGACTCAGCCCTGGCCTCAGCCGACGGTCTCCGCCTCGCCCGACCCAGGGGCTCGGACTCGACCTCGGCCTCGGAAGACAGACTCGACCTCGACCTCGGAGGAGCCTCCACATCGCCCAACCTAGGGCACGGACCGACCACGTCAACAGGAGGCGCCATCATTACCCTACCCCAAGCTGACTCAGGCTACGGGAAACAAGATCGGCGTCCCATCTGGCTCGCTCCGCCAGACAAGCAATGATGGCGCCCCGCACGCTCTATGACGACGGCGGCTCTCAGCCCCCTTACGGAAGCAAGAGGACGTCAGCAAGGACTCGACAGCTCCGATAGCTGTCCTTCCGCCAGGCTCTAGCGCTCCTCCGACGGCCACGACACCACACGAACCGGGTGCCAAAACCTCTCCAGCTTCCACGATGGCATGTACTTAGGGCGCTAGCTCTCCTCCGCTAGACACGTTAGCACTCTGTTACACCCCCCATTGTACACCTGGATCCTCTCCTTACGCCTATAAAAGGAAGGACCAGGGCCCTCTTACAGGAGGTTGGCCGCGCGGGGAAGAGAACGGGACAGGCGCTCGCGTGAGGCCGCTCGCTCCCTCCCGCGTGGACGCTTGTAACCCCCTACTGCAAGCACACCCGACCTGGGCACGGGACAAACACGAAGGCCGCGGGATTTCCATCTCTCTCTCTCCGGCTGCCTCTCCCCCCCTGCGCGCTCCGTCTCGCGCCGACCCATCTGGGCTGGGGCACGCGGCGACAGTTTACTCGTCGGTCCATGGACCCCCCGGTCTCGAAACGCCGACATAATGGGGTGACTAAACTTTAGTTCTTTAGTCATAAGAGATGACTAAAAGGGACTAAGTAGGAATTTTACCTTATTTGTTCTCTTCATTTTCTTTTTGCAGCAATCATCCACTAATTAATATGGACAATACAATCATTATTTATAGCAATTAATGCTCTTTAGTCCGGTTTAGTCACCGGAGTCAAACGAGGCACTTTAGTGACTCTAAATTTTAGTCTAGTGACTAAAGGAACCAAACAAGGCATAAATTTGGTAATTATAATAAAAAAGCTCTATAGATAACTCTTTAAATTTAATAGCTCTCTATTCATACATCTTCACTCTATTCTTAGATAGACTGCTTCACTCATTATACAGAGCTTAAAATTTACAGAGTCTGTTGGACTAATATACTTTTTTTGTGAAATCTATTTTATAGAGTAGCTAAATTAGTAAATCTAACTAATTTTTTAGCTAATCTATTGAAGTTGCCTTGTCTTTTTCCTTGATGACGATGAAGGGTGTAACAGTCTCAGTTCATATATGATTTCGACAGGCATGTTCTACCAAGCAATCATTCAGACAAGTGATTAATATTGGCGATGCATACTTTATGATATACTAAATATATGTCCGTACGTTGCTACGAAATCAATATGATAAAATATATTGATATGCAAAAATAATTATTGTTATTTTATATTTTTTAGCATCATTAAAAATGGATGTTTACTGGCAACTGGCAAGGGATATATGAAGCTCCATTGTAGATCGATCGAGCTCTGTAAACTGTAGTGGCACCATTTCGTTACCATGGAGAACCTTGCAGGGCAACAACTCGTTTATGAGGTGACGAGTCTACGAGCATTGCTTCTGCTCCTCCTCCCTTCCTCTTCCTCATCATGCGCTACACGTGAACCTGGATCTCTCCCTCCTAGGAGAGACTCTATAAGAGGGAGGAAATATCCTAGGGTTGTCTTGGAAATGATAGGTCACCGAAGAAGTCTCTAAACAATATGGAATCGAGGAGGGGTGAAGATTGAGGATGAGAAAGACTAATAACTGTTACTCATATAGCAATAAAGTAAAGGAACTGGTAAATAAATTGATTTGATCAATGAGTGATGCCTCAATTGACTATACCCTCTTTATATATATATATATATATATATATATATATATATATATATATATATATATATATATATATATATAGGGTAGAGGTCTGGACCTGTGCTAGATGCTTCCCAACGGATTCCCGCACGATTCGTTGGATAAGGACGTGCGGGATAAGGACTCTTGCCTGAGTTAATCTAATCACAGACCATCCAGGCTACATCGGCAGACCATCCAGACCACATGGTCGGACCATCCGACCGTGCCCAGGTGCCAAACCTGGTGCTCAACAACCACCTCACTAATTGAAGGAGGACGAGCAGCCGAGCATGCTATAAAAGGGGTATGTCTTCTTTTTAACCCATGCCTTTCTCGACTTTTTGGTTAAGATAAAGTGTAGTATATGCAGTTTAATATCTGGCATGTGGGTCATATGCCCACTTTAATTTTAATTTTACTTTATGGGGAGGGTCCACTTTAATTTTAAATTTATTTTTTTGTCGGGAGGGTCTATCACATTGATTTGCCACTGGACCGATGATTGACATACCGTGCAACACACGTGCATTGTACTAGTATCTCTAAATCATCTCCCTATACATAATACACCATATTTCTAGTATATTTTAAATTATTTTTTTCATATATGTATTTGTCATAGTCTAAAAAGGTACACATATTAGTTCCATGTTTAATTTTTAATTTAGAGCATAAAAAATTTAGGGGAAAGAGAGTGAACATACTAGATTTAGGGGTAGGAGGGTCTGCTTCTAAATTTAGGGTGTCTTTTAGGGACGACCGTTATAGTTTTAGGGTGTCTATAAATGTTTAATATGTATTTGGTAGATCGTAAATATGGTCGTATAGATATCATTATTTATAGAGTGAAGTTTGAAATAGAAGGCGAGAAATGTAATAAGATAGAAGAGCCACTAGAGATAGCCTTTAGGGTGATTACAACCTATCTAGCAGTTTACCATATGATCATTTAAAACACGATTTTACAACTTAGATTGTATTATTCATAGATTAAGGCCATGCTTATTTCTTTAGTCTAGGGACTAAAGTTTAGTTAGGAGACTAAAGTTTAGTCTCTAACATGTTTGGTTCTAGGGACTAAAATTAATAAGAATATACTAAATGACACATAAAAAGACTATAATAGCCTTTAACATTCTCCTGTTATTAGTATAATTGAATTAAATGAGGGGCAAATGTGGAATTAATATGGTTTAGTCCCTTTTAGCCACATCTTCAGGGACTAAGGACTAAAGCAATTTAGTCCCTGTTTTAGTCCTACCGTTTGATAATTTAGTAACTAAATGAGACTAAAATAGAGGGACTAATCTTTAGTTTCTCAAACCAAACGGGGCCTAAAATTTAAATATAAAAATATGTGGTCAGACTATAGATAGCCTTAGGGGTTAATCATTGCCTACAGTCTTTCCAAATCCCATCGCTCTAAATAATAATAAATTCGAAATGTTTGTATCACGTGAGTGACGTATACACATGATGTGGTCGTCGATGGTGTCCGTCTTCTACTCGCAAGTGGCAAGCGATATATCAAGCTCCATATCGATCGAGCTCTGTAAACCGGAGCGGCGGCACCATTTCGTTACCATGGAGAACCTGGCAGGGCAGCAGTTCGTTTATGAGGTGACGAGTCTACGAGCATTGTTTCTGCTGCTGCTCCTCTCTCCCTTCCTCTTCCTCATCATGCGCAACGCGCGAGCAACAACACTAATGTTCGATACCAAGAGGACAAGGGGCCACCGGCAGCCTGCAGATCGGCAGCAGAGCCTCCCGCCGTCGCCTCCGGCAGTGCCTGTCCTCGGCCACCTGCACCTCGTCGGCTCTCTCCCGCACGTCTCCCTCCGCAGCCTCGCCAGGACGCTTGGCGCGGACCTCATGCTGCTCCGCCTGGGCTCCACGCCGGTGCTGGTCGTGTCGTCGTCCAGCGCCGCCGAGGCCGTGCTGCGCACGCACGACCACGTGTTCGCGTCGCGGCCGCACGCCCTGGTCTCCGAGGTCGTCCTGTACGGTCCGTCCGACGTCGGGTTCGCGCCGCACGGCGACTGCTGGCGGCGGGGGCGGAAGCTCATCACCACGCACCTTCTCAGCGTCAACAGGGTGCAGTCGTTCCGCCACGCCCGGGAAGAAGAGGTACCTACCTGATCATGATTCATGAATGGAATTTTCTACGCGTGGTTAGTTACGTACTGCGGTTATTTGACGCGGCCGACACACACGCTGTGCCTGCCTGGTACTGGACGTCTGGACTACTGGTGGTAGGTGAGCGTGGTGATGGGCCGGATCGCCGAGGCGGCGGCCGCTGGTGCGGCGGTGGACGTGGGCGAGCTGCTCGGCTCGTTCACGAACGACCTAGCGTGCCGCGCCGTGATGGGCAAGTCCTTCCGGAGCGAGGGTCGCAACAAGCTGTTCCGGGAGCTTGTCCTCGACACCACCAAGCTGCTGGTCGGCTTCAACGTCGAGGACTTCTTCCCCTTCCTGGCTCGCTTCGGCGTGCTCAGCAAGCTGGTCCGCGCCAAGTCCGAGAGACTGAGGAGGAGGTGGGACGAGCTACTCGATAGGCTGATCGAGGATCGTGAGAGCAAGTATGAGGCGGCGGCGGCGAGTGATCTCAAGGACGATGATGACGATAACTTCATACATGTCTTGCTCTCCGTTCGACAGGAGTACGGCCATATTACGAGGGAGCAAATGAAAGCTCTCCTGCAGGACGTGTTTATCGGGGGGATAGACTCCACATCTTCGCTGCTCGAGTTCACCATGGCTGAGCTCATGCGGAAACCACGAGTGATGAACAAGCTCCAAGCCGAGGTAAGGAGCAGCACGCCCGAGGGGCATGATGGAGTCGTCGGCGAAGACAGCCTGGAGCACATGGCCTACCTGAGGGCCGTCACAAAAGAGTCCCTCCGGATCCATAACGTGACGCCGCTCCTGGCCCCGCACCTGTCCATGGATAGCTGCACCATCGATGGCTACACGGTCCCCGTCGGGGTGCAGGTCCTGATCAACTCTTGGGCCATCGGCAGGGACACGCGCTACTGGGGCGACGATGCTGAGGAGTTCGTCCCTGAGAGGTTCATGGATGGCGGCAGCGCCGTTCATGTCAGCTTCAAGGGGAGTGACTTCGAGTTCCTGCCATTCGGGTCTGGACGAAGGATGTGCGCCGGGGTGAACTTCGCGATGGCCACGGTAGAGCTAATGTTGGCGAACCTCGTGCATCGTTTTGACTGGGATTTACCACCGGGGCAGGAGGGTCGCGACATTGATGTGTCGCAGGTGTTCGGACTAGTAGTCCGCCGGAAAAAGAAACTTCTCTTGGTTCCAAAATTACGTGTATACTAGCATCCCCCTCCCCGCACCCAAGATATACTGGGCTGTTGCATATATGTATGTACTGCAATAAAGGTTGCCTATATGTAAGCTTACGACATTACTTGTACTGGGTATATGATGCAATAATGTTATTAGAAATTTAAGTACATTCGATACTAATTTAATCCAGAAAAATATTAATAGCATGTTTACAACATGAAAAAGTTGCACGTCACCACCGGAATCCGACTTTTGACAGATGCTTATTGCTTTGCCAAAGTTAATTTATCGGACATTCGGCAAAACACACTTTGTCTAGTGCCACACTTGGCAAAAGAAAACACTCGGCGACGAACATTTTTGTCGAGCTCGGCATAAAAAGGCTATCGACAAAGAAACGCCCAACTCCCGTCAAAACTAGGCACTCAACAATTCGCTGTAAGCAGCCAACGTCCGTTACCTATGACGAGTGCATGAGTCAGACATTCGGCAATATTTTTCTTTGCCAAGTGCCCAAGTAAGACACTCGACAAACACATATTCTGTCGAGTGTGTCTTTTATAGCCACTTGGCAAGGTTTATTTTATTTTTTCCCCAAACTTTTTGTGGAGTGTTTCTACAGTTTTTGTACCTACATGTTTAATATTGGTACATTTCTCAAAATGTTTGCTATATTTGTTGGATTTAGTTCATTTAATTGAATTAATTTGGATAATTCAAATTTGAACGGTAAGTCACCCGAAAAATAGCAAATAATGAATGCAAAAATGATATTCATGTTATTGAGCACAAGTTACGGCCTAAATCAGGAATGAACTAGAAATTTCGAACACCATTTTCACGAGACATGACCGCGACTTGCAATGCAATTGTTTTAAAATTATAGAAAATACAAAAAAGTCAGAAAATCATCAAACTGTCAAAATGTCATGATACCATATATATATATATATATATATATATATATATATATATATATATATATATATATATATATATATATATATATATATATATATATATATATATATATATATATATATACTAGGTGAGTGCCCGTGCGTTGCAACGGAACCGTATAAGAACACGATAACTTATGTACATAGGTGTGTTATATTGTTATGAGAAAATGTTTCGGAATCTATTTGTGATCCTACCCATACATTAATTTTGTTACTTTAATCTAGCTATTTCACCATTACATTGCAACCATCAGTACCATATATAGACTTATATATATGATTTTAATAATGTCATTGAGCTATAATGACAACACGATTAGGGAAGTGTAATTTACAACTCAAATCTCAGAAAAAGGTACTAAGAAAGCACGAAAATAAGGTAATTAGCTCTGTCACATGAACCAAGTGAACAATGAAATATCTCCATTCCAGCAAACAACATGACAGCCTAAAACACGGAAAAAGATCATTACAATATTGACCATATATCATGGCCATCACCATTGTCATCATTTATCAAGCATGGATAATATCAATCACATCGCGCACCTCCAGCATGCATTGAAAGCTTTGTTTCCACCCCTAATGATGAAGAGGTCAAAGCAGAGGCCCTTGGCGGAGCGACGACGCGGGCGTCCCGGACGAGCTTGCCGCACCAAGCGAGGCGAAATTGCTCGAGCACGTGCGCGAGGTGCGCGACATCGGTGCAGGTCCGGAGCGCGGTGACCGCGGAAGCGAGGCCGACGTCCATGTAGAGGCAGGGCTTAAAATACCACATGAGCATGAGCTGATGAGAATATTATTTGTAAACACATGCTCAATATAAATAAGTCACAAGATATTTAGAATTGAAAAAACAAACTTTTTTAAGGTTCATGCCTTCATGGCAGTCACCCAGCCAATGTTTCTCCGTGGGTAAAATCAAAAGATAGGTAAAAACTGAGTAGAGCTCACAGGATTTCAATAAGCACGAAAACGTAGTAAGGTACATGATGTTGTGCGCAATGCACAAAGATCACTATGAGGTAAAAAAGTGTAACAAGATTGGCGTGTAGAGCGAGGGCGTCCTTGAGCTAGCTGTCTACTCTGATGTTCAGCTCGTCATTTTTGTTTGGAGAAACCATATTTGACGGATAGAAGCTACTCTCTGATGTTTCATTTTTTCTAAGGGCGTCTAAACTGTGCTGATATCAGATGAGTTGTCTAGGAGAGAGATCTTTGTACAAAACAAAGATGCGCATATTCAGATACTTAGAGAGAATACATGCTGCGTCATCAATCATCGGTTTAAGGTAGGAGCCGAGATCTACAATGAATATGTCCATTCTACAGATGCTAAAAACAGCTTGCTAGAATGTTCCTATTTGAGCATTCTAGGTATTAGGATATACCTACTTGAATCCATATATATCAGAAAAGGCGTTGTTCATCGCATCTTATACCGACTCCATTATTCTCAAACAACTCCATTCCTTTTCATGAATAAGCCACTAAACCACCGACCACCAGATTCTTACAAGTCATAAAGGAAGCTTTATTGAATTTTCACATATAAATGAGATATGACTCAGGTACACATTGCATAAGGTACAAATATATTTGAACATCGACTCAGGTACACAACGCACGGGCCTCCTCGCTGTCGCTGCCATCTGAACCTGAATCTGAATCACCTTCCTCGACGCCTTCATCCGTCTCAGCGTCAGACATCGACTCCTCGTTTCCAGCTCCGCTCCTGGACATTTGCTTCCTGAATTTAGGATCAACAATCCCAATCATGGCACTAAGAACACGGCGATCATCGGTTATTTTGGAACTGGCCTGCTCAACATTATTCTGGCTCCCAGCCGCCTGGCCCTCTGAGTTCACTAAAGTTAGCAAAGCATCAGCTGCCACACTACCTCCATCTTCATCTCGCTCTGTAGCATCGCCCAAGCTCCTTGGAGATTCGTTTTCCCCATTGACAGATGGAGCTGTTTCCACTGGAATGTAATCGGCATACTTCCTTAGAATGTAACGGGCACCTGCTAGCTTATTATATATTAGCTGTTGTGCCCCTTATTACACTGACACTGACTGATGGATAAGATAGATTGGTTTCACTGCATCCCCAAGTCCAAGTACACCGCGAGACATCAGACATAAGCATGCAGTACTTACACCCCCTCTGTTGCCAAATATAATGCAGGCCTCTCCCCTTTCCCTCTCCGCTTTCTGCAGCCCGACTTGGACTCATCACAACACGTACGTTTAAATAGTAACTAAGTAAGTGTCGTGCGTTGCGACGGTGTAAAAATTATTCAATAAATGTTAGTACACAACAATTACAACAAATATTTGGAAACGAACAAGAAAAGATTCTATTGTGCTCTAATTAACTTGACTAAGTTTTAGTATCGCATGTTTTAGTTCAGAGGGCCTTCCAATGTTTATAGGAAAAGCTTCTGCCAGACTAACTGTAGTGTATACCAGAGACTCAAACAGATACATATACACAGATAATGATAAAAAAACAGCTGTTCTTGTTTCCCTGCCGGCTGAAAATTGCGGCTGGATGTGACATCCTGAAGATACTCAAGGAGTGACCAAATTGAAGTGATGTTGCAATTGCAGGCGTTCGTTGCCCGTGCCGCTAACCAGTATTCACATGCGTAGGGAAAGTGTTACTTACAACTTAAATCACAAGAAAAGGGCACTAAGAAAGCACAGAAACAAGATAATCAACTGTGTCACAAAGAACCAATTCAATAGCACATCTCCATTCCACCAAACAACATGACATCCTAAAACCCCAAAAAAATAAAAAGATCAACACAATGTGCAGGGAAAGGAAAAACAATGGCCTGCAGCTAATTCCCAACAGGAACTTCGGTGGCCGTGCGCTTCCTTAGCTTGGCGCGCGTCACACGGATCAGTCTCCTCCATCGGTGTAGATACTGATCAGGTGGAATGTTGTTTGCGGCTGCAGCAGTCTCCGAGGCGACGGCGATGCTACTCTCGAATACCTCGCCGAGCCCTGGAACCTTCTTATCTGGATTTCTCGGGTGGTCCTGTAGTTCCGATGTGAAACAGGCTGACATTGCCAACGGAGCAATGACTCAGTGGAGTCATTCTGAATCAAGGGAGTGAGGTATCCAGAATCTCGGTCCCTACAGAACCCTGCGCAGCAGAGGCAAATCATTAGAGGAAATAAATTAAAGCAAGGAGATTCTTAACACCTCATGTTGTGGGTATTCCACCTACAGTAATTGCCGAAAGCAAGTATTCCTACCAAACAAAAACTGGAAGCTGCATGAAAATTTAAAGGCACCATTGCTTTGCTTGGCTGCACTGACAAGAGTAGCTTGGATTGTTTTCAGGTTCGGGTAGAAGTGGCTTATGTTCATATAGGCAAAGCGCAAACTGAAGCCATCCACACTTCTTTGGTTGTTGCTCAAATCCTGCATATGAAAACGTCTTCTTGAATGCAACACCATTCACCAAAAAAGAGTCTCTCATGGTACTTCCAGGAACCTAAGATACATCATACTATCATATATTAATGTCTTATCATGAAAATCAAATACATATTATATTATGTGGCACGCCAAGTATGTAAAGCCTGTAATTTACGGGGCACAAAGCTATTAAAAAATAATGGCAATCAAAAGGCTAAGAACTATCTGCAGTCTAACAGAAAAAATGGCTAAGGGCCTGTTTGTTTACCCCAATAGATTATATAATCTGGATTATTTTTGGAGGATTATATAATCTGGATTATATAATTTGGATTATATAATCTGAGTAGTCATGTTTGTTTACCCAGATTATCTGGCGTGTTTCTGTTGGACGGCGGGCTTCTCCGATCCGATAGGCGCAAAAACGATTCGGTAGATTATAATGGCAATGGTGGGTAATTTCTAGGAAACTTGAAAGGGTAGTGGGGAAGTGGGAAAAAAATAATCTGAAATAAGCACCTCCTCACTTGCTTATGGATTATCATAATCCAAGGGGTTAGATTATATAATCTAGGCAAATAAGCTAGACTGTTTGTTTGCCTCTTAGAATTATTTAATCCAGATTATATAATCTGGGGGTAAACAAACAGGCCCTAAGTCTGAGATTGTGAATCTCTGAAAACAACAGTGATTAGCTGTTTTTGAAGCAGATTTCTGAATAATTTTATATTACCACCTTGGACCATAGTAGAAAAAATGGGATGTACAAAACTGTGGACAATATTAGGTGGTACTTTCTGTATAATAAAATTTCAAATTTAAATGGAGCCCCAAGGATTGCAGTGTATCTGTCAACAACCATTGCATTATCAGGACAGAAACCTGCAAATGGTCGGTTAGATGGGAGTTTTGGAGACCAGCTAAGTTTCTGGACATAAGACCCATGAACCTAGACAAGCATCAGCAAGAAAGATTGAGTGATCCTCAAATTGGACAATTTGACTTAGAAAGGGAAAAATACAGGAAACAGCCTACAATTTCCAATTTTCGAATTGTGAACTTGAGAAAGTTCAGATAAGTAATTAGAGTACCTTTGAGCTCAAAAATGAACCTGGTCTTGCATTACAAGCTTAAGTATACTAAGACCTATCAACAATTGGTTTTTTGCTAAGTATGAAGGCAATGCAAAACAGCTATTCAAACCATTAGTGTATGCAGAAATTGTAAGCCAGAGTTGAAGCATGACAAGAAAATTGAGGTTCGGGTACTTTGAAGAGCAAAATATGGAATAACTTTTTTCTATCAAAAGCTAAAAAGATCTGAGACTTCCTAGTATGTCCAAACATGTACCACCCCTTTTTCTCATGTGCCTTCCTAATTTGTAGAAGAAAATTGAGGCGACTAAGATTGCTGTAAGAAGCCCCTGCCAATTACTGGGACCAGTCTCTCCTTGTTGGTTCAAACAATTAATGATGCTTCTCTTGTGACAAATATAACACACGAGTGGCAGATATAAATAATTCTAAGTGCATAGAAATAGCACCTTGCTTAAAAATTGCGAGTAACATTTAAAAATTAACTATACAAGTACTTTCATCAAATATAATTGTTGGTATTAGACAATTCAACAAGCTCAGACCAAAAAAATCAAAGGGACAATTGGTGTGAGTATCTGACGCTCTATCAATACATAGAGATGGCTATTATTGGGCATGAAGGTGCTATTCAGCCTCCAAATGAACATGTACCCGTGCGTTGCGACGGCACAGAAAAATCTTGACATAATTCTAGCATCCATTCAACCATTCAGGATAGTGTTAAAAAATGTCAAGACAATAAAAAATTGTAATTCTACAACCAGTTCATTACGAAATTTGAAGATGAGAATCATTTGGACCCTAGCCATTGTCGTAATAATGATTTTGGTTGCCCCAAACTATAAATGATCATCATTCTTCTTGCCCAAACTTCTAGCGCCTCGATGTGTTAGAGTCGAACTGTTCAACCTTAACTGAAACCTCGAATCCAGTAGTGCTTTGTGCATCTATCGAACATAACGATGTCCTGCTAATGTGGTCCAGTTCAGAAAACCGTTCCTATGCCTATGTTCAAAAGGTAAAAGAGAAATCATCAAAGCACAAGTTCGAGATACAATACCACTTGATGAAAGCAATAAAAATACAAATGGGTTTGATAGCCAAAAGAAAAGGCAACAAACTCTGTCGAACTAAAGTTCCAACAACTTCAACATTAATAAAAGAACCTCGATTAATAAACAAACTCTACAGAACTGTAAGCTCCAGACTTCATTTGTATTATCATCTACATTTGCAGCATGAGAACTTGGTCTTCGATTTATACCTTTATTAGACATATTATTTGCACCCTATTTCTCATATTTATTGTTTTCCCTTTGTTCAAATCAAAAGGTTTTATGATTTCATTATGTGCATATTATTCTACAGGAAATGATTGCTTGCTCCAGGTTGTTCGGGAGAAGGTGCAGCCGTGTAGGTGAACTTGAAATATTCCCTTTGGAAATGTTGTTAGATAATTCCGCCTTCAAAACTGATTTGGTTGGGGTGATAGCAGCAGCTGGAGCAAGTGAATAAACGACACACCTTAAACATAAATAAATGAGACGAATTCGGTTTATGTGCATGTCTGAGCAGAGAAGCAAGGGCGGGCTCACGTTGGGCTGACTGGGGCATGGGGTCCCACTCAATTTTCTGGTTTCAGTGGAGTTTTATCTTATTCATTGTAGCTATAAAGGTCCATTAGTAAGTAGGTTTCTATTTAGGCCCCCACTCAGGTTTTGGGCCCCACTCAAACTTCTGGCTTTGCTCACCACTTCAAAGAAGGGGTAATGTAGTTGGGAGCATGTAGACTTCCTATACTATACAAAGGATGTCAGATATGATGCAGGCTACTGTACTGCCAGAAGAAGAGAAATATTTTGCCGCAGTACATGCAGCCAATGGTTTCAACTTTCAAGTCCCTTTCTGCATCCCACATGTCTTTTTCTGTCTCGAGAAATTTGGTCACTTTGTATTGACTAATATTTCTTGTATATGAGTTTGGTTTTCTGCTTCCTCGCTAAGAGAAAAATGGAGGGTCTAGGGGCATGCACATGATAATTAGGTACTATCCAACAACAACATTTTTTTCTATGCTTTCATTGTTTCTGAAATTTTCAGACTCACGCCAGAAAACTGGATTTCCACTACAGGTGTTATCTTGCAGGTGTGAATCATTAATTGGATCTCTTGTGAGGTACTTTAATAGATCATAGAAGATGCATATAGTATGATAGTTACTGTTGAAGAAAGTATTATATCAGTTAGCTTTTAGTTGGCAACATGGATTTGAATTATCAAAGTACCAACTCGCAGATCAGAATTTTCGAAATTATATTAATACTATCTCCACCCAAAAAGAGAGACGTTCTGGTTTTATTTTAAGTGAAATGTCTTATGTTTGACCAAGTTTACATAGAAGATTATTATCATTTTCATGAAAAAACCAGACATTATTTGATTGAATAAGCTACCTAATGTACGACTCTATGTATACCGTAGCCATAGCCACATAGACAGATGTGTTCATTTGCAATATCAGTGTGTCACCTCGAAGACCCAGTGCTCCATGTGGGCTTATGCATTGCCACTATACCCCACATCACATGAAATTTCAAGTAGTTGGTTCACAGTTCGATTGATTCATTTCTTAATGCAGCAACCGAAAGCGTAATCGAATGCACCTGATGATCGATAAGCATTCTCCAGAGGGCGTGCAGCAGCCGCGATGCCTCCCCACCCATGTCTTTGAGGTGCGCGAAACCGCCGCTGCCATGGGTCCATGGCTGGGGCAGAGAGCCAATGCGGAGTTGTTAATAGGATCTGCCTGTTTCAATGCAGCTGGCATAAAAGAGCAATAAAAACTCAACAGATTCATGGTCAGGTGACTTTGGATGTAAAATTTCATTTGTGTGGCTTATATGCATTAGAATTCAGAGAACATAACATTTCATTTGGAGCTAACTTTGCTTGGTAAGAAAACGGGAGACAGACAGTGTTACATCTTGGTAGGGTTAACCCAATCACATAATGGAGTTCAGGTAATGAGAAAAACCTGACAACAATTATTCCAGTGCTCGTGATCCAATTTCATCTCTGGAGTATGTGTTCTACACATAGCGCTGACCGGCTACCAAGCGTTCTGCATTCGCCTAGCACCGATTGACGCAAAGCTATGTTTGTACCCTGCGAAATGGGATGCAAAGTGTTTTCACAGCTGATGTAATCTATTCGATTATGTAATTCCAGTTTCAGATCATGTAATATGCTACTATCATTTTGTAACTTCAACGTCGGGTAATCGGTCAAGCAAATATTTTTATCATAAAAATAGCAAATAGTCTAGCTACGCAACTGTTGCATTTATCTAACATTCTGTTAGAACTACAAAGGCAATACACTTGGCAATGACAGCCTTGGCACAGTTAACATTTTATCTACACTCATCATCCACACTTGAGGGCAGCATGATAGTTTGTCGCAAACATATTGTCAATTCATCATCCTCCCTTTTATCCTTGCACTTCCCCCAGCCTATATGCATACAGGGGCAGAACTAATGTTTACCACCACACTAATGAAAGACAATGATGGGAGATCGCAACTATAACATTTCTACTAAAATGTTCAGCTACATGTATTTAAATGTTTATGTAATACAAGTCTTGCACAAAGAAATCAATTCAAATGATTGTCAGCTTCATATCAACTCTTAGTCACTTGGAACTAAAAACCTTGATCAATGTTGGTCAGATGTTGACAAGAGGCAAGGTTCAAAAGGAAAAAAGGAAATCACCCCATAGGTGAGCCACTTGCCATATATGTTTTCTGTTTAGGAGGATGACAAACCAAGGATGGCAGAGTCCTCACCATATGAAAACTACTCTGGCTTAATCTTCCTCACTAGCATGCTCAAGAAGATAGTTTGCAGATAGCTCCTCATTCCTATCGCAGGCAAAGAATGCTTCAATAACACATGCTCAGTCGAACCCCATGGACTCAAGCTGAATATAAAAAACAAATCAAAAGATGATTTTGTGACCTCAAATGGAGGATCGCAGAGCTCAACAATGTCATGCTTACCCATCCAATGGCCTCCTGTACGTCTGGTGTAACACTAATAACATGAGGCATTTCTTACTCCTCAGGTTGGTCTAAGAATTCCCTAGAGATTTTGAGGAAATGGACAGAAAAATGAGATAACACTATCTATTTATAAAATCGCTAAACAACAATTCACAAAATACCAAAAATCTATGACAATTGGCAAGCTGTAATGAAGTAGACAAAACCAAAAACGAAGGGGGAAATAGTCAAATTTAATCAAATAAGAGAATGATTGCCCCTCCGCCCTCAAAGGGCTCATTTAGTAATTGAAGACACTCATCATGATACTATCAATAAACCTTAGATTTGGAGGATTATTCTTGCTCAATTCAACCAGCATAGGCTATAACGTGCTACCAGCAAAATGTTTAGGCAGGTGCTACATAAGAGGCCATAGAATGTAATCCCAAACAAAGAATACAAAAGCTGCAAAATTTGTGGATTTGTATGGACCATTTCCCGAACTGCTTGAAACTGCAAAATAATTGACATGCTATTAATTATAATTACAACAGTGAGGTTAAATCACAGTAATATCACCATGCTGGGTACAATGACCATGGTGCACATCAATCTTTAGTGTGCATTTAAGTAGGAGTATACAAGGAAGGATGAAGCAAAAAGTTGCGATGGAATTATTTTGGATTTTTATTTGGTGTATATTTTCTAATACTATATTTTTGTATGTAGGGGGAATAAAAGAGAATTAACCCAAAAATCTTAAACAACAAAAAAAGAAAATCAGTACCTGTAGATCCTTTCTATGAACAACAACTTCAGATCTGAAAACGTAGCTAGAGTTTGAGTGGTTGGTTTCGCATAGTAGGAGCATAGGAGAAGGGGTGCACGTACACCTGTGGGAAAATATTTAGTGGAGCGGTGTTTGGAATTCCAATAGGAGTTCGATCAGTTGTGTCTGCTCCTTGATCATCGATTGGAACAGTAACTTCAGATATGAATACGTAGCTAGAGTTTGAGTGCTTGGTTTTGCATAGTAGGAACAGAGGAGAAGGGGTGCACGTACCTGGTGGGTGCGTATCGCCAGTGGAAGTCTCAAAGGCCTGAGTAGGGCGGAGGCAGCAGAGGAGGAGGAAGGCATCATTCCAGGATTTGGGCCCGTGCGATGGGGGCACGGATAGGGGATGGGTTCATGCCATGGCCGCCTAGTATAGAAGGGGGATGCCTACCATGGAAGCTCGACGGTGGGGGCAAGATCCGTGGCTACCTGCGTGGGCACGGCGTGTGCTAGGCGAGATACAGGGCATGGCGGGGGGCGCTGATGTGGAGGAGGTTTTCGGGGGAGCTTCACGCGGCTGATGGCAGAGAGCGGGGGGGGGGGGGGGGGGGGGGGGGGGGCGCGGGGGACGCGGCCGCGGGCGAGGTGGAAGGACGCTGATGGCGGCGGGCGACCGGGGGGCGCTGATGTGGAGGAGGTTTTCGGGGGAGCTTCACGCGGTCGATGGTGGAGAGCGCGCGAGGGACTGGGGAGCACTGATGGTGGAGAGCGGTGGCGCGCGGGGAACCGGGGAGCGCTGATGGCGGAGAGCGGGGGCGCGCGCGCGCGGGAGCACAGTGAAGCTGGTGGACGCCCACAATAGCAATATATATATATATATACTAGGTGAGTGCCTGTGCGTTGCAACGGAAACAAATAATACCACGGTACTGTTATGAGAAAAGATTTCTTAATACATTTGTGATCCTATACATAAATAAATTTTGTTATTTTAATCTAGTTGTTTCACCACTACATTGCAACCATCAGTACCGTACAGACTTTTATATATGATATTTAGGTACACATGTGTTACTATGATTTTTAAATGAATTACCTTGTAATTGATTCAAAAGATCCATAGCGATAATACGTAAGCTTACCAAAGTTTAAGAGAACTTACCCGACAACCAGCCTTCATCATGTGCTTTAAAAGTTAAGGAATTAATACATAAGGAAAACATCATGTGCATTACAAGTTAAGGAATTAATACATAAGGAAAACAAAATAGGAACAAGAATAAAGCATGTCTGGTTGCATATCTAGATTTGTTAGGCGCATAAGAAAAAACATAATCAACCAAAAGTAAAATTCTAACATCCAACATCTTCGACATCCTCGGCATACCATTTGTCCAGTCAACCTTCAAGAACATAGGTCCTTTTCAGGAGCCTTGGCCACCAACCGCTCTCATCTTTCTTGTTCTGGTAGCATATGAATTTATATCTCATCTTTCTTGATCTCTCCCTTTCTGAGAAGGATAACCATCACTCTCACCATACCTACAAAGAAAATCAGATTTAGATGTATCGCAAATAAAGAAAACAAAAACATTTAAACCCACAAAATATTGAGAGCTACAAGTTTGAATGGCATAAATAGAATAGAAGTAAGAAATAGCATGCCCTCTATAGGAAAGCATAAAAACATTGCACTGTAGTTGTTGCGTCATCGTGAGCGATTTCTAACAGTAAAGAATTTAACAGAATGGTTGACCCATCATATGAAGTATGGTTTATATGTACATAGGGGAAAAAGGATACTGCCAGTATTTTCTTGGAAGAACAAAATGGTTGGACTTGCATCTTGTGGAGAAATGCTATGGCAGCTCTCTGTAGCAGCATGTGGTCTTCAGCAGAGAGAGAAAATCACCATGTGGTCTTCAGCAGAGAGAGAACATCTGGTGCTGCACTTCAGCAGGCCATGCATTTCTCCTACAAAGTGTGACCTTATCAATATCTTTAGCCAATACGGTCATGTCAATGAAGTGAAGCCAGATGTTGCAAACAGTGCCAGCTCTGCCCAGGTGATCTTCAAGAGGCGCATGGATGCTGAGGCAGCGTTTGCAGGTGCTAGGAAGATCAATGCCCTTGGACCTGCCCTTGTGAGCTTTCGTCTCACTGACTTCCCAGCTAGTGCTTCAGGAAATAAAGCTTCCCATGTTGGATCAAAGAGTGAATAGTGTTGCTTGACCAGTGAGGTAAAAACGGCTTTCGTCTCGCTGACTTTCGATCTAGATCTGACCACCTTGCTCTTGCTCCAATCCGCGGGCAGAAAAAGGAGGTAGACAAATTAGAAGAGAAATCACAAAGAAGCATAGATCGAGAAGCTGAGATCCTGGTCACTCCCTGAAGAATACGGTGATCTGTTCCTGCTCTGCATGCCTTCGGGCGCCATCACCACCAGCCCGAATGGGCCGACGCCGCACGAGTCCGACAAGGAGGTGTCCTTCTCCACGCACGCGTGCAGCTTGTGAGGATCATGCAGCTACTCGGGGTCCAGCTCCTCAACGTCCTCTAGGCTCTTCAGCACCTCGAACACAACCTCCATGTCCGTATGCATGGCATCGACTATATTGCAAAAAGATAGGAGTAATATGATGCAATGAATCACTAAAATAAATTTTATAGAGGCTAGATCATGGTCTACAGTAATATAAAAACAACAAACAAAACCTATAGTAAACATCATTAATATAACTAACTCAGACCATACAATGAGATACCTGAAGACTATGTCAGTTGTGCCTGGTTGCAGCGGTAAGAAATATCTTGATAGAACATGGATTACATTTTCCATTAGTTTGGTGTCATTTTTCTCATTAGCATGTTGCTGAAAATGGAGAGAATCATAACCAGGTAGCTAGAAAAAATGGGTACCAGAAGACTTTTTTTAACAAAATAACAATAGATAATGAGCAGAACCAATCATTGGTGTTAAATAGTATGCTTCCATAAAGCCTTCAATCATGCATTCATCACATTACCTTAATCAAACCGAATTATTTTTGTCATGATGGAGGGTCAAACAGAAACAGGCACAAAGATTTTTTTGGGTGGGTATGTGTAACGCCCCGAATTTTGCAGTTGAATTTTTTTCTTTTCTTTACTCGCCAAAATTCGGGCGTTACCTTTCCCTTTTCTTTTTCCCCTCGCTAAACCTTGACCTTTTTCAAAGTTTAGCGGGATTCGGTTTGGATCTCCCGTGTAGGAAAAACCCTAAATACTTTATGCTGTTTGATGCACCATGCCGAACCTTGCATTTCTTTTGATTGCTTTGAAAGCGCAATTGCATTCATGTAGAAAGATCGGATTTCGAAAATGTGGAGAAGATCTTTTCTTTCTTTTTTCTCCCTCTCTTTTTCTCTCCTCTTTTTCTCTCTCTCCCGCGCCGTGGGCCGACCCCGGCCGGTCCAGGCCCCTGCGCGCCCCCCCTCTTGGGCCTGGAAGGCCCAGCCGCCCCCTGGCGCCCCCCCCTTGGGCCCAATTGGCCCAGCCGCCCCCCCCCTCTTTCCCTTATTCCCTAACCCTCTCCCTCTCCCCCCCTCATTTTCTCCCTCCCCACCTAAGCCGCCGCCCCTACCCCCTACCCGCCCCCTGCCCTAGGTCGCCGCGCCGCCCCCTGCCGCCGGCCGCCCCTCGCCGTCGATCCCCGACACCGGTGAGCCCCCCCTCCTCCCTCTCTCCCTCCTCCCTCTCTCCCCTCCCCTCCCCCTCCCTGCCCGGCCAAGGCCCGGCCGCCCCCTGTCCGCGCCGGCCGTCCCCCCGCCCCGCCGTGGCCGCTGGCCGGCCCTCGGCCGCGCCCAGCCGGCTCCCGGCCGCCCCCCAGCCCGCGCGCCTGGCCCCCCGGCCAGCCTGTGGCCGCCCGCTCGGCCG
Organism: Zea mays; assembly: GCF_902167145.1. Classification (NCBI taxonomy): domain Eukaryota; kingdom Viridiplantae; phylum Streptophyta; class Magnoliopsida; order Poales; family Poaceae; genus Zea; species Zea mays. The sequence goes on along the minus strand of NC_050097.1, from coordinate 33,586,169 downwards.
CCCAGCCCGACCCCCCCCCCCCCCCCCCGCGCCCGCCTGGCCGCCGGTTCAACCGGCCGGCTCAGCGGCTCAGCCGCCCGGCCAGCCCCGGCCGCGCCCGCGCCCGCGCCCCGCCTAGGGCCGGTTCAACCGCCCTAGGGCCGGTTCAACCGCCCCCCCCCCCTTTCTGTTTTTTTATTTTTTTTATTTTATTTTATTTACTTTCTGTGATCATAATTACTGTATTTTAAGTAGGCTAATCACTGTTCATGCTATGGGAAAATAGGAAGTTTAATTTAAAATTCCGTTATGTTATTGATTCACGTAGTTAATTGTTTACCCTGTGCAATGTTGATCAACTAAAAGTGATTAGGTTTCCATCAGTATATATAAATATATATAACAGAATTATTTTGTTAAAAAACAATTGTGTCATTAGTGCATAAGATTTAACCCCCCTGCGAGACCTTTCCCGTTTCTTTCTAACCATAACAAATGCGTTATCGAATGTCATACTTGATGCATATTCGCTTTATTTGTTATCTTGTATGATGTACTGTTTGTTTCCCAATTTGAATGGATGAATGTATGTATGCTTGCAATCGCATAGAGAACGATCCGGTCGAAGAGCCCGAGGAACTCGCAGGAGAAGCCCCTGAGCAGCAGTCGTTTGGTGGAGGCAAGTGTCCTTTGACCTATCTATGTCCTATTCATTCTTTAATTCACCTCCCGCATTACACATTTATACCTAAGGATTGACTAGCTTTTGTTATCCATGTCCTTGTTTACCTATTTGGGTCGGATTATTACTACTTAGTCTGATGCTATTGCTCAACTCTAATCAATGAACATGATGTGATTATCTATGATACGTTGTTTTCCCGTTCTTCTTTATGATTATACTTGTGGTTTTCAAGGGGGCTCGAGCGGTTTCTCGAGTGCCTCTCAGTAAGGACCTGTTCTATGGATGACCGCCCGGGAAAACAGTGCAACCATGAGGGTGGAATGGGGTGCCCTTAGCTGAATAATTAGAGGATCCGGGGTGTAGTTCACTTAGCCGTCGTGCCGTCAATGGGGCTCGGTGTATGCGGCTCGCTCTGCCAAGTTTGGGTTCGCCCCTTGGGGAGGAGTGCGGTGCATTTAGGAAACCTAACGGGTGGCTACAGCCCCGGGGAATCTTTGTAAAGGCTACGTAGTGAAACCCTGCCTATTCACCTTGGTAGTGTTTAAGGGTTTGATCGGCCCGAGGCAAGAGGGAATCACGGCTTGTGGGTAAAGTGCACAACCTCTGCAGAGTGTTATGAAACTGATATATCAGCCGTGCTCGCGGTTATGAGCGGCCAAGGGAGCTCCAGTGATTAGTGGTACTTGATCAGAGACATTGTGGTACAGGTGGTTATGAGATTGATGGTTTTGGTTATGACTATGGTGCTGGTAAGTGGTATTCTTTCCGTTTGGAAAGGGTACATCGGGTTAATAACTTGGGTAATGCTAAAACTTGGCTTTCTACTAGTAAATAATAATCTGACCAACTAAAAGCAACTGCTTGACTTATCCCCACATAAAGCTAGTCCACTACAGCCAAACGGGATGCTTGCTGAGTATGTTGATGTGTACTCACCCTTGCTCTACACACCAAACCCCCCCCAGGTTGTCAGCATTGCAACCACTGCTCAGGCGAAGATGAAGTTGTGGAAGGAGACTTCCAGGAGTTCCAAGACTACGACGAGTTCTAGGTGTGGGTTAGCGGCAACCCCCAGTCGGCTGCCTGTGAAGGCCGCGTTATCTACGTTTCTTTTCCGCACTTTGATTTATTGTAAGAGCTATATGGACGTCTCAGACGTATGATGTAATCGACTATTATCCCTTTTTAATACTATTTTGAGCACTGTGTGATGATGTCCATATTATGTAGCTGCTGTGTACGTGAATAACTGATCCTGGCACGTACATGGTTCGCATTCGGTTTGCCTTCTAAAACCGGGTGTGACATAAGTGGTATCAAAGCCGTGCTGACTGTAGGACCGCTAACCTAGAGTAGAATGGTCGTTCTAAGGATTATAGACCTCTGTCTCTTCCTTGACTTTGATATCCCTTCAAAAGTTGGTCCTACTGACCAAACCTATGTTCTACTACATATTATACCTTGCTGAAAATTATGTTTTATTCTGATCCTTCATTTACTTATGATTCATTACTTGCTGGTCATATTAATTCTGTTCTCACCCTTTTGCTTGCGATGTCTTTTGTAGATGGCTCGACTTAGACACACTGCACGAAAGTCAGTCATCCCCTTCTTACCCTCCCGCCTTGCTGAGCGTCCGCTTCGCCGTCCCGTGGCCGGACAGTCCAGCCACTTGGAGAGACTACACCACCGCCTGCGTGAGGAGCAGGAGCGTCGACGACAGGAGCAGCAGAGCTCTTCCCTCTCGCTCCACCAGGAGATAGAGTCTGTGAGGAGCTGCTCCCCTGTGCTTCCTCTGGAGCCGCCCCCTGCACCACCACTGGGCGCCCCAGCCTCTGGAGTAGCTGCTGGAGGAGACCCAGACGACGGAGGAGGCGACGACAGCTCGAGCCACGACACCGACTTCTCTGCTAACCCTGAGCCGGAAGGATGGGTTGCTCGACCCATCACTCGCGACGCTGCTCGCGGGTGTCACTTCCATGATGCGCTCGACACCCTGCTACGTCGGGCATTTGACCGGCATACTTGGTCCGTCGAGTATCGCTGTGTGGTCTACCAGCATAGTCGCGGGGTCTACCCGGACCGCTGGGAGGCGACTTGCTTGGTGCGCTGCCCGGAGGACAGTCTCCAGGGTGCAGAGGCCTGTTCAGAGCACTATTCTATCTCTGAGCGGGACTCAGCTGAGGCAGCCATGCAAGATGCTGCACGGCGTGCGCTTTCGCACTACTGCTCGGTTTTCGGTGGGGCAGCTGACGGTCTTGACCTGAAGTATTACCCCCGCCGTTCATCTGGCAGCACAGGAGGCGTGATTGTCTCACCTGTCGGTGAGGGCAATCCTAGGTTGAGCAGCACAGTCAACCTAGCCGCCGTGCTAAACACGGAGCTGGACCATGCATTAGACGAGCTGAGTAGGGCTCGTGCTGAGATCGCCCTGCTGCGGGCTGAGCGCGCGGAACGTCGTTATCTGGACGGTGGTTCCCCCGCTCCCGTTGGGACTCAGCACCCGTACCGCTCACCTCAGCGTGGACACCAGTCTTATGGCAATCCCGCCTGCAAGACCAAGATAAACCTAGAACCATAGATCGTTAGAGTTGGATCTTGTAATTAATACGAAATAAATATATACATGGAAGCTTCAGTCTTAGCGTTAGTCTCGGTCTTAGTTAGTTTTAGTTAGACAGGGTAGTTTGCTATATCCTGTGCATTTATGTTTGTCATGATGAACTATGTTTGGTTTGGATCTTTGTAATGATTGTCACCAGAGTGTGGGTATCCCCTGCATTTTGGTTTACATACTATGTCAATAAAGTTAGTTATATAGTTGGGAAACCCATTATTCTCCTTTCCTCTTTATCTGAGAAGCTGTGTGGTCTGTGTTGGAGATCAGTGAAGATGCTCATCTGTTCAGTGCTGTTGGAGAATTCTATACTCTTTTCTTATGCTGCAAGCTTTGCCAGATCAGTTCTGATGTGTGGTTGCGTTCTGCAGATGTCAGAGAACAGGCGTAGAGGAGGAAGGCGTGCTCAGCAGGAGCGAGCCGCTCCGCAGGATGAGGTGCCCCAGCAGCAGCACCTGCCGCCCCCGCCCCCGATGTCGATCGAGCAGATGTTTCTGATGCAGACTCAGGCAGTTCAAGCCATCGGTCAGACTCTGGCCGCCATTCAGCAGCAGCAGCAGCAGCAGCAACAGCAGCAAGCACCACCCCAGCCTCAGATGCCTCAGATGCCTAGAGATAAGCGTGCTGAATTCATGAGAGGTCATCCACCAACGTTCGCTCATTCTTCCGACCCCATGGATGCTGAAGATTGGCTGCGCACTGTGGAGCGGGAGTTGCATACCGCTCAGTGCGATGACAGGGAGAAAGTTCTGTATGGTCCCCGTCTGTTGAGAGGAGCAGCCCAGTCATGGTGGGAGTCTTACCTCGCCACCCATGCCAACCCCGACACCATCACCTGGGAAGAATTCAGAGGTAGCTTTCGTCAGTACCATGTCCCTGCAGGTCTGATGACAGTGAAGAAGGAGGAGTTCCTGGCCCTTAAGCAAGGGTCATCGTCTGTCAGTGAGTATCGAGACAGGTTTCTGCAATTGTCTCGCTATGCTCCTGAAGATGTCAACACCGACGCCAAGCGACAGTACCGTTTCCTGAGAGGCTTGGTTGACCCTCTGCAGTATCAGCTGATGAACCACACCTTCCCGACATTCCAGCACCTGATTGACAGAGCAATCATGACAGAAAGGAAGCGTAAGGAGATGGAAGATCGTAAGCGCAAGATCAGTGGACCCCAGCCTGGAAGCAGCAGCCGTCCCCGTTTCTCAGGCAATCAACCTCAGCAATTCAGGCAGAACCAGCGTCCACCTCAGCAGCATCAGCAGCGTCAGCAGTATCAGCAGTTCCAAAGGCAGTACCCTCAGAATCAGTACCAGAACCGTCAGAGCAATCAGTCAGGAGGTCAGTTTCAGAAGCAGAATCAGCAAGCACCTCGTCTTCCTGCCCCAGCAAATCAGCAGAACAGTCAGGCAGCACCAGCTCAGGTTGGAAACAGGGCATGTTTCCACTGTGGAGAGCAAGGCCATTGGGTGATGCAATGTCCGAAGAAGGCAGCCCAGCAGCAGTCAGGCCCCAATGCCCCAGCAAAGCAGAATGTGTCTCAGCCTGGAGCAGGCAATCGCTCTCAGCAGCGCTATAATCATGGAAGATTGAATCACTTGGAGGCTGAAGCAGTTCAGGAGACCCCCGACATGACAGTAGGTATGTTCCCAGTCGATTCCCATATTGCAGAAGTGTTATTTGATACTGGAGCAACACATTCTTTCATTACTGCATCATGGGTAGAAGCACATAATCTTCCAACTACTACCATGTTAACCCCCATTCAAATTGACTCAGCCGGTGGTAGAATTCGAGCTGATAGCATTTGTTTAAATGTAAGTGTGGAAATAAGGGGGATAGCGTTTCCCGCCAACCTTATAGTAATGGGTACTCAGGGAATAGATGTCATCCTAGGGATGAATTGGTTAGATAAGTATCAGGCAGTTATCAGTTGTGATAAAAGGACAATCAAGTTGGTGTCCCCACTAGGAGAGGAAGTGGTGACCGGGTTAGTCCCGCCTGAGCCAAAGAAAGGAAGTTGTTATCAGATGGCTGTCGATAGCAGTGAAGCAGACCCAATTGAGAGTATCAAGGTTGTGTCTGAATTCCCAGATGTGTTTCCAAAGGATTTACCGGGTATGCCACCAGAGCGGAAAGTTGAATTTGCTATAGAGCTTCTTCCTGGAACCGCCCCTATCTTCAAGAGAGCTTACAGAATATCTGGACCAGAGTTGGATGAACTTAAGAAGCAAATTGATGAGCTGTCAGAGAAAGGTTACATTCGGCCAAGCACCTCGCCTTGGGCCGCTCCTGTCTTGTTCGTAGAAAAGAAAGATGGTACTAAGAGGATGTGTATTGATTACCGAGCTTTGAATGAAGTCACGATCAAGAACAAGTATCCTTTGCCCAGAATAGAAGATCTGTTCGACCAGTTGAGAGGAGCCAGTGTGTTCTCCAAGATCGATCTAAGGTCAGGTTATCATCAGCTCAGGATCCGACCTTCGGACATTCCGAAGACGGCATTCATTACCAAGTATGGTTTATATGAGTTCACAGTGATGTCTTTTGGTTTGACCAATGCGCCAGCATTCTTCATGAACTTGATGAACAGTGTATTCATGGATTATCTTGATAAGTTCGTGGTGGTATTCATTGATGACATTCTGGTTTATTCTCAAAGTGAAGAAGAGCATGCAGATCATTTGAGGATGGTATTGCAGAGATTGCGAGAGCACCAGTTGTATGCAAAGTTGAGCAAGTGTGAGTTCTGGATCAGTGAAGTCCTGTTCTTGGGTCACATAATCAACAAAGAAGGATTGGCTGTGGATCCGAAGAAAGTGGCAGACATTCTAAACTGGAAAGCGCCAACGGATGCTCGAGGAATCAAGAGCTTCATTGGAATGGCCGGATATTATCGGCGATTCATTGAAGGGTTTTCGAAGATTGCGAAGCCAATGACAGCGTTGCTAGGCAACAAGGTTGAGTTCAAGTGGACCCAGAAATGCCAAGAGGCCTTTGAAGCGCTGAAAGAGAAGTTGACAACAGCGCCTGTCCTAGTCTTGCCTGATGTGCACAAGCCCTTCTCGGTGTATTGCGATGCTTGTTACACAGGTTTGGGATGTGTGTTGATGCAAGAGGGAAGAGTTGTGGCTTACTCGTCCCGACAGTTGAAGGTTCATGAGAAGAATTACCCAATCCATGACCTAGAGTTGGCAGCAGTGGTTCATGCACTGAAGTCATGGAGGCACTATCTGTATGGACAGAAATGCGATGTTTACACAGACCACAAGAGTCTGAAGTACATATTCACTCAGTCAGAGTTGAACATGAGGCAGCGAAGATGGTTAGAGTTGATCAAAGACTATGAGTTGGAGATTCATTACCATCCAGGAAAAGCGAACGTAGTGGCAGATGCTTTGAGCAGAAAGAGTTAAGTCAATCTGATGGTTGCTCGCCCGATGCCTTATGAGTTGGCCAAGGAGTTTGACAGGTTGAGTCTCGGATTTCTGAACAATTCGCGAGGAATTACAGTTGAGTTGGAACCTACCTTGGAGCGCGAAATCAAAGAAGCGCAGAAGAATGATGAAAAGATCAGTGAGATTCGGCGATTGATTCTAGATGGCAGAGGCAAAGATTTTCGAGAAGATGCAGAAGGTGTGGTATGGTTCAAAGACCGCTTGTGTGTTCCCAATGTCCAGTCTATTCGGGAGTTGATTCTTAAGGAAGCTCATGAGACAGCTTATTCGATTCACCCTGGCAGTGAGAAGATGTATCAGGATCTGAAGAAGAAATTCTGGTGGTACGGAATGAAAAGAGAAATCGCAGAGCATGTGGCTATGTGCGATAGTTGTCGAAGAATTAAGGCAGAACACCAGAGACCAGCTGGATTGTTGCAACCGTTGCAGATCCCTCAGTGGAAATGGGATGAAATTGGTATGGATTTCATAGTCGGATTGCCTCGCACTCGAGCCGGCTACGATTCCATTTGGGTAGTAGTGGACCGCTTGACCAAGTCAGCCCACTTCATACCTGTCAAGACCAACTACAACAGTGCAGTATTGGCAGAATTGTATATGTCTCGGATCGTCTGTCTTCATGGTGTGCCAAAGAAGATAGTGTCAGACAGAGGAACGCAGTTCACCTCTCATTTCTGGCAGCAGTTGCATGAAGCCTTGGGCACGCATCTGAATTTCAGTTCAGCTTATCACCCGCAGACAGATGGTCAGACTGAAAGAACCAATCAAATTCTTGAAGATATGTTGAGAGCCTGTGCGTTGCAAGATCAGTCCGGATGGGACAAGCGATTGCCTTATGCAGAGTTTTCCTATAACAACAGTTATCAGGCCAGTTTGAAGATGTCACCGTTTCAAGCGCTGTATGGAAGGAGTTACAGAACTCCGTTGCAATGGGATCAGCCTGGAGAGAAGCAGGTGTTTGGGCCAGATATTTTGCTTGAAGCCGAAGAGAACATCAAGATGGTCCGAGAGAATCTGAAGATAGCGCAATCAAGGCAGCGAAGCTATGCAGACACAAGAAGAAGAGAGCTGAGTTTCGAAGTCGGAGACTTTGTTTATCTGAAAGTGTCACCGATCAGAGGAGTCAGAAGGTTCGGAGTGAAAGGCAAGCTAGCACCCCGCTACATTGGTCCGTATCAGGTTCTTGCAAGACGAGGAGAAGTGGCTTATCAGCTCAGTTTGCCAGAGAATTTGTCTGCTGTGCATAATGTCTTTCATGTGTCTCAGTTGAAGAAGTGCTTGCGTGTGCCGGAAGAGCAGTTGCCAGTGGAAGGTCTGGAAGTCCAGGAGGACTTGACCTATGTTGAGAAGCCAGCTCAGATCCTTGAGGTTGCAGATAGAGTCACCCGAAGGAAGACCGTCAGAATGTGCAAAGTCAGATGGAGTCACCACTCTGAAGAAGAAGCAACCTGGGAGCGTGAAGATGATCTGATGGCCAAGTACCCGGAGCTCTTTGCTAGCCAGCCCTGAATCTCGAGGGCGAGATTCTTTTAAGGGGGATAGGTTTGTAACGCCCCGAATTTTGCAGTTGAATTTTTTTCTTTTCTTTACTCGCCAAAATTCGGGCGTTACCTTTCCCTTTTCTTTTTCCCCTCGCTAAACCTTGACCTTTTTCAAAGTTTAGCGGGATTCGGTTTGGATCTCCCGTGTAGGAAAAACCCTAAATACTTTATGCTGTTTGATGCACCATGCCGAACCTTGCATTTCTTTTGATTGCTTTGAAAGCGCAATTGCATTCATGTAGAAAGATCGGATTTCGAAAATGTGGAGAAGATCTTTTCTTTCTTTTTTCTCCCTCTCTTTTTCTCTCCTCTTTTTCTCTCTCTCCCGCGCCGTGGGCCGACCCCGGCCGGTCCCGGCCCCTGCGCCCCCCCTCTTGGGCCTGGAAGGCCCAGCCGCCCCCTGGCGCCCCCCCCCTTGGGCCCAATTGGCCCAGCCGCCCCCCCCTCTTTCCCTTATTCCCTAACCCTCTCCCTCTCCCCCCCTCATTTTCTCCCTCCCCACCTAAGCCGCCGCCCCTACCCCCTACCCGCCCCCTGCCCTAGGTCGCCGCGCCGCCCCCTGCCGCCGGCCGCCCCTCGCCGTCGATCCCCGACACCGGTGAGCCCCCCCTCCTCCCTCTCTCCCTCCTCCCTCTCTCCCCTCCCCTCCCCCTCCCTGCCCGGCCAAGGCCCGGCCGCCCCCTGTCCGCGCCGGCCGTCCCCCCGCCCCGCCGTGGCCGCTGGCCGGCCCTCGGCCGCGCCCAGCCGGCTCCCGGCCGCCCCCCAGCCCGCGCGCCTGGCCCCCCGGCCAGCCTGTGGCCGCCCGCTCGGCCGCCCAGCCCGACCCCCCCCCCCCCCCCCCGCGCCCGCCTGGCCGCCGGTTCAACCGGCCGGCTCAGCGGCTCAGCCGCCCGGCCAGCCCCGGCCGCGCCCGCGCCCCGCCTAGGGCCGGTTCAACCGCCCTAGGGCCGGTTCAACCGCCCCCCCTTTCTGTTTTTTTATTTTTTTTATTTTATTTTATTTACTTTCTGTGATCATAATTACTGTATTTTAAGTAGGCTAATCACTGTTCATGCTATGGGAAAATAGGAAGTTTAATTTAAAATTCCGTTATGTTATTGATTCACGTAGTTAATTGTTTACCCTGTGCAATGTTGATCAACTAAAAGTGATTAGGTTTCCATCAGTATATATAAATATATATAACAGAATTATTTTGTTAAAAAACAATTGTGTCATTAGTGCATAAGATTTAACCCCCCTGCGAGACCTTTCCCGTTTCTTTCTAACCATAACAAATGCGTTATCGAATGTCATACTTGATGCATATTCGCTTTATTTGTTATCTTGTATGATGTACTGTTTGTTTCCCAATTTGAATGGATGAATGTATGTATGCTTGCAATCGCATAGAGAACGATCCGGTCGAAGAGCCCGAGGAACTCGCAGGAGAAGCCCCTGAGCAGCAGTCGTTTGGTGGAGGCAAGTGTCCTTTGACCTATCTATGTCCTATTCATTCTTTAATTCACCTCCCGCATTACACATTTATACCTAAGGATTGACTAGCTTTTGTTATCCATGTCCTTGTTTACCTATTTGGGTCGGATTATTACTACTTAGTCTGATGCTATTGCTCAACTCTAATCAATGAACATGATGTGATTATCTATGATACGCTGTTTTCCCGTTCTTCTTTATGATTATACTTGTGGTTTTCAAGGGGGCTCGAGCGGTTTCTCGAGTGCCTCTCCGTAAGGACCTGTTCTATGGATGACCGCCCGGGAAAACAGTGCAACCATGAGGGTGGAATGGGGTGCCCTTAGCTGAATAATTAGAGGATCCGGGGTGTAGTTCACTTAGCCGTCGTGCCGTCAATGGGGCTCGGTGTATGCGGCTCGCTCTGCCAAGTTTGGGTTCGCCCCTTGGGGAGGAGTGCGGTGCATTTAGGAAACCTAACGGGTGGCTACAGCCCCGGGGAATCTTTGTAAAGGCTACGTAGTGAAACCCTGCCTATTCACCTTGGTAGTGTTTAAGGGTTTGATCGGCCCGAGGCAAGAGGGAATCACGGCTTGTGGGTAAAGTGCACAACCTCTGCAGAGTGTTATGAAACTGATATATCAGCCGTGCTCGCGGTTATGAGCGGCCAAGGGAGCTCCAGTGATTAGTGGTACTTGATCAGAGACATTGTGGTACAGGTGGTTATGAGATTGATGGTTTTGGTTATGACTATGGTGCTGGTAAGTGGTATTCTTTCCGTTTGGAAAGGGTACATCGGGTTAATAACTTGGGTAATGCTAAAACTTGGCTTTCTACTAGTAAATAATAATCTGACCAACTAAAAGCAACTGCTTGACTTATCCCCACATAAAGCTAGTCCACTACAGCCAAACGGGATGCTTGCTGAGTATGTTGATGTGTACTCACCCTTGCTCTACACACCAAACCCCCCCCAGGTTGTCAGCATTGCAACCACTGCTCAGGCGAAGATGAAGTTGTGGAAGGAGACTTCCAGGAGTTCCAAGACTACGACGAGTTCTAGGTGTGGGTTAGCGGCAACCCCCAGTCGGCTGCCTGTGAAGGCCGCGTTATCTACGTTTCTTTTCCGCACTTTGATTTATTGTAAGAGCTATATGGACGTCTCAGACGTATGATGTAATCGACTATTATCCCTTTTTAATACTATTTTGAGCACTGTGTGATGATGTCCATATTATGTAGCTGCTGTGTACGTGAATAACTGATCCTGGCACGTACATGGTTCGCATTCGGTTTGCCTTCTAAAACCGGGTGTGACAGTATGTATAAGTAATAGTTATTATAGCACACAACTGAAAAGTGACACTACATCAAAGTTACTGCCTTTATGAACCGGAACAGGTGCCATATATCCTTTAGCATTTCAACCTTGTGTGGTACTATCATCTTAAAAATGAACTTGACAGCTCATGTGTTAGCAGAAAAAAAACAGATGCACCATTCTTTTCATTAAGATGCAAGGCACAATTTTCTATCAGGAAATCTTAAATCGGTGGAAAATCCATTAGAAACCAGATTCAAAGGAAATGGTTACAGAAATGGAAATATGCACCCAACTCGTATTAGATAAAACTAACCAAATGTGACGGTGGCTCGTCGTAGCATAGGTCAAACATAGCTTCACTCGGCTATACAACTTATTGGCTAAATTTGTGAAGTCACCTTGTATGCGAGGATCTGATGCAGAACCCAGTAAAACCACCTATTATAGGAAGACAACCCTCAGTTCTAAAGAGTAGTGACTGAACCAGCATAGTTGAAGAGTAGTGACTGAAAGCATACGTAACTCAAGATCAAAAGTTATATTTGAAGCAGGCTATGTTATAAAACTTGCCTATATGTAAGCTAGGTCATGGATGGGTGTTAGGTTTAGTTGCCTTCCACTGTACTCAGTTCAAAGAACTGTTGTCCGATGAACCAAGTGTGAAGCTACTGCATGTCTGCATCTGCCAAATAGTTATTCCTCCTCAACAGTTTGTAATGAGTGCATCTGCCAAATAGTTATTCCTCCTCAACAGTTTGCAATGAGCGAAGGATTGGATCAGATATAATGGAGTCTTGAAAGGATGCAATGTACTAAAGTTTTAGCTTGAATATTAGTGTGTGGAAAACAGCTATTCATGTGACCTAACCTTGACATGTGGTCTCTGTTGGGTTCTAATTTCTAACTAATGTATCCCAACTTATTTGGGATTAAAAGACTTTATTGCTGTCTAGTATTGGATCAGATGCAATGCAAGCCTATAAAACACAAACTGACCACTAAACTGTAATACTGTAACAGTTGCCGCATTTGAATTTATCTTGTACGTTTCAAACATCAGGTGACCATCGATTTGTTTCTGTCACTTAATTGCCATGTGATCATAAACCATTCAATTATGGAGAATTTGCAGTTCCACATGCCGCCTCATAGTTTATGTATCTTTAATATTAGGTATACATGATGATCAAAGATTTCGGAAGTCAAATTGGCAAAAAGAATGTGTGCCTTATAAACATAGGATGTAACACAAACAGGAAAGGTGAAAAGGTATTTTTATCTGATGTCAAAAAAATAGAACTCACTTAGTTGTTTTATCAAAGGGAAGATATTTCTGTGCCACATATAATGGAAAATCAAACAATGAACCTTTAGTGGTTTACTCCCCGCAAAATCAGAAGATTCCCCTACGTTAAAATCAAATCAAAGTGACATAAACATTCAGATTAACAATTTTACTCTACAATAAACTTTTTTACTTATATACTTAACTAATTTTATACAAGTTGACAAGTTCATCAATTTGACCCTCCACCACTGGCATGTGATGGGGCTACATCTGTAAATTGTCTATTGAAATACTACACTTTGCCAATATATATTTACCAAATGAAATACTAACTTCTTTATTTCGAAATTAATGGTGTCTAGAAGAGGGTCAGCTGAATTCTCCTCGTGTTCATTCATCGGAGTCAGATTCAGATTCTTGTATCCTCTCAGATTTGGACAGGGGAGTTAAAATAAAGGTTTTTATCTCCTGGTTTTGAGAGAAGAAAAACTTCCATATTGGAAGATATTTATCTCCTGGTTTTTATCATTGTTTGGTCTCTCCATCAAATAGATGTATATGGTTTTTTAGAGTAATAATAATTCAAAAACTATGTACAATCACTATATCCAAAATGCTAATATTTCATCATTTCATAAGAATAGTGGCTCGTACAAAACATTGAACAGATAAATAATGACATGAAATTACTGAAATCAGCACCATTTACAAGGAACAAGAAATCACATTGTCTTTCTATCATTAGGGAGGGAGGAAAAATCATCTCCTGTAGCAAAAGAACTCTAATAAAAGAGTCTTTTGCCTAGAGTATACAACTGTATACAGATCTGGGTGTAACACTTAGCAAGTTTTACAGGAATCTAACAGATAAAAAACCAATGAACATTTGCAGGAATCTATATTAGATCTTAAGACTAAAGTGATGTGGTGCATGATCCTACTGATCATGTCAGGTGTAATTTATGTATTTTCCATGGTACCTTAGTTCATATGTTTACTGTTGAGCTAAAATTATTATCTGTATTATTCAAGAACAAATCACATACTTAAGTTGATTGCATAGTTCGTGATTGTCGTTTATAATCCTTAGAATCAGATGAAAGTATCAATACAAATGTTGCATCGGAAATGTTAGGCTGTCAGCATACCTTGAAGCAGAATATCCAGGCAAGTATTTAGTGGATAACTCAATAACAAAGTTCTGAGTTGCCTACTGCTTGACCTCCCCGTATGTGGAGACCATGTACTAATAGGAATATTGTGAAGCTGATTTTGCAGAAGGGAACCGCCTTTAGCCTCTTCTTGTAGCTTCAAGCAAAGAACTAAAAAACATCACCAAGATAAAAAGAAGAACATACAACTGAACACATAGGTGAAATTAATTTAATCAAACATGAAATTACTGAATATCATGGCATTGGTTCATAGCTTAATTTACTAAAAGGCTCTAGATTGGTTGTAGATGGTGGTAAATCCTTGGGGTAAATATATATACCAAATGTCATGATTTTAAGGAAAACAGTGGAACTTTCAGTTTAGCAGCATGAACTTATTTTTCAGTATACAACCCAACAGAAAATGCAGTCTAGCTTTATGAATGAATATAGTTGAAACTTGAAGCATGCACAAAACATGAGTCATCACAGGCATATGGCATACCTCTTCTTGGAACAGCAAATCCTACCTCAACCCTCTACCTTCAAGGGATTTACACATAAATAAGCCACAAAACACATCTGAATAAAGCAATTCGGGGGTGCACTTACAAAATCAGCTCAAGAACCAACCAAATCCGATAACTGTTTCATGATTCTTACCTTGGGTAGATTCCCACAGCTTTGGACAAAGATAGCGAGGTAGTTCGGGGCATTAACCAAGAGTTATATGTTACCTTGAAATTCTCCAGAGTTGAGGAGTAATCAAGCATCTCAATTGTTATCAAACCAGAGAAACATATAATGCACCTGACTAATCACCTAGAACAGGAACCATCATTGGAGGAACAAACTGTTTTCCCTAGTGTGACTAATCACCTAGAACAGGAACCATCATAAAATAATTATTCATACCTCAGAAGTTTTATAAATGATGTCTTTGAAGCAAAAAGCTCTCCTTCAGAAAGGAGACCTGGTCTAGTCTTGTAGGGTATTATGTAGATCCCTTTGTGTTTAGGTCACCTTGAGGGTAGTTTTTTTTGTTTGTTTGTCATCTTGAGGGAAGGAGACCTCAGCTAGTTCCTTGATTCCTACATGAAACCCGGAACAGATCAAACCTGCAAAACCTTAAGGTATTATTTTGTATTTTTTATTCAGGCAGGGAAAATGGTGATAAACACAACATATTGGTTGAAATTCATACCATAAATATCCATTTGATCACCCTTTGCTTGATATCTTTACTGGTTGTCTATACAACCCTGATCTCAAACCATGCATCTGCAGCACCTAATTTATATCAATTTCAATCAGGCAGACATTAGCCCAATAATTCATATGTGATGAAATTTGTGTAGCCAACAATATTTGAAGTTCTGAACTGAGAGCACATTACCTTGTATGACCAGCCAAGCAATCCCAACTTGCATTCCCTCGTTCTATCCCAACCAAATGTGATTTATCCCATGCACATACCACAGCGGAGTCCAGATCAGGACTCCACCTCCATCTATTCCTCTTGAATCCACTCAAATCCTCTGCGACCTCCTTCTCCCGACGCAGCCATGCCACCGCCGCCTCTAGCTCCTCAGGGAGGGAGAAATCTCTGAGGGGTGGGGTGGGCACGGACCTCCGGACTGCACGAGCTCGGGGGGTCAGGGACGCACGCGCTACCAAATTGTGGGAGTACAGCCTGTGTTTTGTGAAAGAAGTGAAAAAATGAGAGGATCACACATGAACTTTATTTCAAAATATAGCACAACCTTTGTATTGTGTTGTTTTTAGTGCAACTGCTAGTCGGGCGGTAACCCCTCCTGTTTCCTCAAAAAAAGGAGTAACAACAACTGACCTGACCATTCCTTGAGATGACACAGCGGGAGTCACCAGCATTTGCCACAATGAGTTGCTTATTTCTGATCAAAGCTACACAGGCTGTACTCCCACAGTTTGGCCCAGTAAAATCAGAGTGTGGTCCCTGATAAAATAAATTTCTATAAGACTACCTGGGTGGCTGGGTGCTTGGAATTTCCATTTCCAACAAAAGAACTCGCAATAAAGAGAAGAGAAATGCCAAAAATTACTTTCCAGCATAACAAGGCACTCCAGTTCAGCAAATTGGAACCCACTCTTTAAGAGCTAACATTGTTATGCAACACAACCATAAATATTAGGTGTTACACGAATAAACTTCCTTCTTATGCACAGATATCCTTTTCAAGAATCAAGAGCTGACATTGTTAGGCAGCACAAGAATCAGTTTTAAATGTTAGAAAACAATTCTTCTTATGCATGCCCTTCTTAGGTCCTAAACCATTAGTGTTGCACATCTACTCAAGAACCATAAGTCTGCTCTTACACAAGTTTCTGCCATGAATGATTTTAGTAAAAGATAAATAGAAACAGACTTTATTAATGATAATCCAGGAATGCAACACTTTCAGAAAGAAATCCAATGACTGCCAAATTAATACAATGACTGCCAGATCTACCTGGGTGGCGGGATTCGCGGCAGGGCCACGGTCACGTTCCTCCTCGAGGCATCGGCACCGCCGCCATTCGGCGACTTGGAGTTGGAGCCCATCAGCGCCGCCGTCCCGCCTCACCCGCGGACGCCGTCGCCCGATGCCGGCAGAGAGGAGCTCAGGACAGGAGCCCCCGTGCCTGCGCAAGAATTTCCTCGTGGCGCTGGGCCTGCGCGCCGACCTGCCCGTGCACTTCATCGACGACGAGAAGTGCTTGAAAGCCACCGACCTGGACCCTCACCAGAACCGGGCGCTTGGCGTGCGGATGGTTGCAGGATTTGCAGCGGGGGAGTGCTGCGCGCGGGCGCTTCACGGCTGGGGAGTACGGCGGGGGAGTGCTTGGCGCGAGCGTGCATCGCGGCGGTCGGCGTGCGTGTGGACGACGGGGGGATGCGGGAGGTGGCGTGATTCGCGGAGGGGGAGTGCTGCGCGCGGGCGGCGTGCGTGTGGTAGGCCCGGCGTGCGGGAGAAGCGGAGGCGGACGTGCATCGCGGTGGGCGTGCGGGAGAAGCGGCGGTAGGCGAGCGGGAGATGCGGTGGGCAGCGCGGAGCGTCGGTTGCAGGGCGGGGGCAGTCTACAATCGAGCCTTAATAGTTAGTACAGATATATATATATATATATATATATATATATATATATATATATATATATATATATATATATTGTGAACAAAATTTGACATTGTTTTTTGAAACTTGCCACACACTATCCGTTTGTTTGGTTGGCTTCTCCGCGTAGCCCGACTGCATGAGTCAGGCCGGCGGGAGCCTAGCTCCAGAGATGCGACCAATTTGCTCGCGCCTGTAGAGCCTGGACCAGAGTTGTCGGGGACCATAATTAGGGGTACCCCCAAGACTCCTAATCTCAGCTGGTAACCCCCATCAGCACAAAGCTGCAAAGGCCTGATGGGTGCGATTAAGTCAAGGCTCGGTCCACTCAAGGGACACGATCTCGCCTCGACCGAGCCCAGCCTCGGGCGAGGGCAGCCAACCCCGGAGGATTTACGTCTCGCCCGAGGACCCCCTCCAGCAACGGACCCACCTTCGGCTCGCCCGAGGCCCAGTCTTCGCCAAGAAGCAACCTTGGCCAAGTCGCCACGCCGACCGACCGTATCGCAGGAGCATTTAATGCAAAGGTGGCCTGACACCTTATCCTGACGCGCGCCCTTCAGTCGACAGAGCCGAAGTGACCGCAATCACTTCGCCGCTCCACTGACTGGCCTGACAAGAGAACAGCGCCGCCTGCGCCGCTCCGACTGCTGTGCCACTCGACAGAGTGAGGCTGACAGCAGCCAAGTCCGGCCTCAGGAGCCATAGGAAACTCCGCATCGCCCGACCCCAGGGCTCGGACTCGGGCTTAGCCCCGGAAGACGATGAACTCCGCCTCGCCCGACCCCAGGGCTCGGACTCGAGCTCAGCCCCGGAAGACAACGAATTCCGCTTCGCCCGCCCCCAGGGCTCGGACTCGGGCTCAGCCCCGGAAGACGACGAACTCCGCCTCGCCCGACCCCAGGGCTCGGACTCGGGCTCAGCCCCGGAAGACGACGAACTCCGCCTCGCCCGACCCCAGGGCTCGGACTCAGCCCTGGCCTCAGCCGACGGTCTCCGCCTCGCCCGACCCAGGGGCTCGGACTCGACCTCGGCCTCGGAAGACAGACTCGACCTCGACCTCGGAGGAGCCTCCACCTCGCCCAACCCAGGGCTCGGACCGACCACGTCACAGGAGGCGCCATCATTACCCTACCCCAAGCTAACTCAGGCTACGGGGAACAAGACCGGCGTCCCATCTGGCTCGCCCCGGTAAACAAGTAATGATGGCGCCCCGCATGCTCCATGACGACGGCAGCTCTCAGCCCCCTTACGGAAGCAAGGAGACGTCAGCAAGGATTCGATAGCCCCGACAGCTGTCCTTCCGCCAAACTCCAGCGCTCCACCGACGGCCACGACACCACACGAACTGGGTGCCAAAACCTCTCTGGCTGCCACGACGGCATGTACTTAGGGCACTAGCTCTTCTCTGCTAGACACGTTAGCACACTGCTACACCTCCCATTGTACACCTGGATCCTCTCCTTACGCCTATAAAAGGAAGGTCCAGGGCCCTCTTACAGAGGGTTGGCCGCGCGGGGAAGGACGGGACGGCGCGCGCATAGGCCTCTCACTCCCTCCCTCGCGGACGCTTGTAACCCCCTACTGCAAGCGCACCCGACCTGGGCGCGGGACAAACACGAAGGTCGCGGGTTTCCCCTTTTACGCCTGTCTCCCTCCGGCTTCTTCCCCCCTTCGCGCTCCGTCTCGCGCCGACCCATCTGGGCTGGGGCACGCGGCGACAATTTACTCGTCGGTCCAGGGACCCCCCGGGGTCGAAACGCCGATAGGTGGCGCGCCAGGTAGGGGCCTGCTGCGTGTTGACGAACAGCTTCCCATCAAGCTCCAGATGGGTAGTCTCCAGCAACCTTTCCAGCCCGGGATGGTGCTCCGTTTCGGGAGTCTCGAGTTCATGTCCCTCAACGGCAGCTACGACATGATACTCCTTCCTCCGCCGCGCGACAGCGACAATGGCGGTTGACAACCCGCCCGCCGGCAGCGGAATCGACGACGTCTTCCCCACGTGGTGGAAGAACGACTTTCGGGTTTGTCCCGTCGCCTCCCCCGCCGACGGAGGAGGAGGCGGGGCAACCAAGGCCAAGCAGGAGGCGACACCTCGTCGGCTGTCGAGCGAGTCGACGGCGCCGGCGCCCCAACGAGGGACACGACGGGCATCGACTTCGCGTCTGAGATGAAGACGAGCGTCGTCTCCCCACAACACGCCAACTCCAAGCGGACGGACGACGCCAGCACGCTCGCAAAGGACTTGCTGGGTGTCACCCTCGTACCTGAGACGACAGTGCGGTCTACCCCTGACGTGACTTCGTCACCGCCCGTCGACCAAGAGGTACCGACCGATTCCCATCTCGTGCCTTTTGGATTCAGCCTCGACCCACCAAGCGACTTCGCTTTGGTGGACGCTTTCGTAGAGGCGAGTCCAAACCCTCCGGGGTACGGTATGCGGTCACCCTAGGACCGGCTGATAGCCGACTCGACCTACGGGCCCTCGGGTTCCGAGGAAGATGACGAGCCCGACTTCTGTTGGGATTTCTCCGGACTTGGTAACCCCAGTGCCATGCAGGACTTCATGACCGCATGCGACTACTGCCTTTCCGACTGTTCTGACGGTAGCCGCAGCCTCGGCGACGAGGACTGCGGCCCAAGTCGTGAATGTTTCCACGTCGATCTAGGGGGTCCCGACGAAGGCAACCATCTTGGTATACCGGAAAACGGTGATCCCCCTAGGCCTGTGCCTCACGTTGACATCCTTCGGGAGCTAGCTGTGGTCCCAGTCCCTGCGGGGGGTCAGGACGCACAGCTCGAGCAAATCCGCGAGATGCAGGCTAGGCTCGACGAGGGAGCAGGAACGCTTGAGCCGTTCCGCCAGGACATCGGGCAGGAATGGGCAGGCTAACCTCCGGCCGGAGAAGCGCGTCATCTACCCCAGGGCATCCAGCACCGCATCGCCGACGATGTCAGGGCAAGGCCGCCACCGGCCTCCAGTGGGGTCGGCCAGAACCTGGCTGCAGCGGCAATACTTCTCCGCGCGATGCCGGAGTCATCAACCACCAAGGGGCGGCGTGTCCAGGGAGAGCTCAAGAATCTCCTAGAGGATGCCGCGGTCCGACGGGCCGAAAGCTCTGCCTCCCGAAGGCAGGGGTACCCCTCGGAACATCGTGCCGCGACTTCCCGATTCATGCGTGAAGCCTCGGTCCACACCGGGCGCACGCGCAACACAGCGCCTGCGGCCCCGGGTCGCCTCGGCAACGAACACCCTCACCGCAACCGTCGAACCCACCTCGACGTGAGGGTGCGCCGAGGCTACCACCCCAGGCGTGGGGGACGCTACGACAGCAGGGAGGATCGGAGTCCCTCGCCCGAACCACCCGGTCCGTAGGCTTTCAGCCGGGCCATACGACGGGTGTCGTTCCCGACCCGGTTCCGAACCCCGACTACTATCACAAAGTACTCGGGGGAGACGAGGCCAGAACTATGGCTCGCGGACTACCGGCTGGCCTGCCACCTGGGTGGAACGGACGATGACAATCTCATCATCCGCAACCTCCCCCTGTTCCTCTCCGACACCGCTCGAGCCTGGCTGGAGCACCTGCCTCCGGGGCAGATCTCCAACTGGGACGACCTGGTCCAAGCCTTCGCCGGCAACTTCCAGGGCACGTACGTGCGCCCTGGGAACTCCTGGGATCTCCGAAGCTGCCGCCAGCAGCCGGGGGAGCCTCTCCGGGACTACATCCGGCGATTCTCGAAGAAGCGCACCGAGCTGCCCAACGTCACCGACTCGGATGTCATCGGCGCGTTCCTCGCCGGCACCACCTGCCGCGACCTGGTGAGCAAGCTGGGTCGCAAGACCCCCACCAGGGCGAGTGAGCTGATGGACATCGCCACCAAGTTCGCCTCTAGCCAGGAGGCGGTTGAGGCCATCTTCCGGAAGGATAAGCAGCCCCAGGGCCGCCAGCCGGAGGATGTCCCCGAGGCGTCCACTCAGCGCGACATCAAGAAGAAAGGCAAGAAGAAGTCGCAAGCGAAACGCGACGCCACCGACGCGGACCTTGTCGCCGCCGCCGAGTACAAGAACCCTCAGAAACCTCCCGGGGGCGCCAATCTCTTCGACAAGATGCTCAAGGAGTCGTGCCCCTATCATCAGGGGCCCGTCAAGCACACCCTTGAGGAGTGCGCCATGCTTCAGCGCCACTTTCACAAGGCCGGGCCACCTGCGGAGGGTGGCAGGGCCCGCGACGACGATAAGAAGGAAGATCACAAAGCAGGGGAGTTCCCCGAGGTCCACGACTGCTTCATGATCTATGGTGGGCAAGTGGTGAACGCCTCGGCTCGGCACCGCAAGCAAGAGCGTCGGGAGGTCTGCTCGGTAAAGGTGGCAGCGCCAGTCTACCTAGACTGGTCCGACAAGCCCATCACCTTCGACCAGGGCGACCACCCCGACCGCGTGTCGATCCCGGGGAAATACCCGCTCGTTGTCGACCCCGTCATCGGCAACGTCAGGCTCACCAAGGTCCTCATGGACGGAGGCAGCAGCCTCAACATCATCTACGCTGAGACCCTCGGGCTCCTGCAGATCGATCTGTCCTCGGTCCGGGCAGGCGCTGCGCCTTTTCACGGGATCATCCCCGGGAAGCGCGTCCAGCCCCTCGAACAACTCGATCTACCCGTCTGCTTTGGGACACCCTCCAACTTCCGAAGGGAGACCCTCACGTTCGAGGTGGTCGGGTTTCGAGGAACCTACCACGCAGTGCTGGGGAGGCCATGCTACGCCAAGTTCATGGCCGTCCCCAACTACACCTACCTCAAGCTCAAGATGTCGGGCCCCAACGGGGTCATCACCGTCGGCCCCACGTACCGACACGCGTACGAATGCGACGTGGAGTGCGTGGAGTACGCCGAGGCCCTTGCCGAATCCGAGGCCCTCATCGCCGACCTGGAGAGCCTCTCCAAGGAGGCGCCAGACGTGAAGCGCCACGCCGGCAACTTCGAGCCAGCGGAGACGGTTAAGTCCGTCCCTCTCGACACCAGCAACGACGCCTCCAGGCTGATCCGGATCGGCTCCGAGCTCGACCCCAAATAGGAAGCAATGCTCGTCGACTTTCTCCACGCAAACGCCGATGTTTTCGCGTGGAGTCCCTCGGACATGTCCGGCATACCGAGGGATGTCGCCGAGCACTCGCTAGATATCCGAGCTGGAGCCTGACCCGCGAAGCAGCCTCTACGCCGATTCGACGAAGAAAAGCGCAGAGCCATAGGCGAGGAGATCCACAAGCTAATGGCGGCAGGGTTCATCAAAGAGGTATTCCATCCCGAGTGGCTTGCCAACCCTGTGCTTGTGAGAAAGAAAGGAGGGAAATGGCGGATGTGTGTAGACTACACTGGTCTAAACAAAGCATGTCCGAAAGTTCCCTACCCTCTGCCTCGCATCGATCAAATCGTGGATTCCACTGCTGGGTGCGAAACCCTGTCTTTCCTCGATGCCTACTCAGGGTATCACCAAATCAGGATGAAAGAGTCTAACCAGCTCGCGACTTCTTTCATCACACCTTTCGGCATGTACTGCTATGTTACCATGCCATTTGGTTTGAGGAATGCGGGTGCGACATACCAAAGGTGCATGAACCACGTGTTCGGCGAACACATTGGTCGAACGGTCGAGGCTTACGTCGATGACATCGTAGTCAAGACGAGGAAAGCCTCTGACCTCCTTTCTGACCTTGAAGTGACATTCCGATGTCTCAAGGCGAAAGGCGTAAAACTCAATCCTGAGAAGTGCGTCTTCGGGGTCCCCCGAGGCATGCTCTTGGGGTTCATCGTCTCCGAGCGGGGCATCGAGGCCAACCCGGAGAAAATCGCGGCCATCACCAACATGGGGCCCATCAAGGACTTGAAAGGCGTACAGAGGGTCACGGGATGCCTTGCGGCTCTGAGCCGTTTCATCTCACGCCTCGGCTAAAGAGGCCTGCCTCTGTACCGCCTCTTAAGGAAGGCCGAGTGCTTCACTTGGACCCCTGAGGCCGAGGAAGCCCTCGGGAACCTGAGGGCGCTCCTCACGAACGCGTCCATCTTGGTGCCCCCCGTGGCCGGAGAAGCCCTCTTGATCTACGTCGCCGCTACCACTCAGGTGGTCAGCGCCGCGATAGTGGTTGAGAGACGAGAAGAGGGACATTCATTGCCCGTCCAGAGGCCAGTCTACTTCGTCAGTGAGGTACTGTCCGAGACCAAGATCCGCTACCCACAAATTCAGAAGCTGCTGTACGCGGTGAGCCTGACACGGCGGAAGTTGCGACACTACTTCGAGTCTCATCCGGTGACTGTGGTGTCATCTTTCCCCCTGGGGGAGATCATCCAGTGCCGAGAGGCCTCAGGTAGGATTGCAAAGTGGGCGGTGGAAATCATGGGCAAGACAATCTCGTTCGCCCCTCGTAAGGCCATCAAGTCCGAAGTCTTGGTGGACTTTGTGGCTGAATGGGTCGATACCCAGCTCTCGACAGCTCTGATCCAACTGGAACTCTGGACCATGTTTTTCGACGGGTCGCTGATGAAGACAGGGGCAGGCGCGGGCCTGCTCTTCATCTTGCCCCTTGGGAAGCACCTACGCTACGTGCTACGCCTCCACTTCCCAGCGTCCAACAATGTGGCCGAGTACGAGGCTCTGGTCAACGGGTTGCGCATCGCCATCGAGCTAGGGGTCCGACGCCTCGACGCTCGCGGTGACTCGCAGCTCGTCATTGACCAAGTCATGAAGAACTCCCACTGCCGCGACCCGAAGATGGAAGCCTACTGCGATGAGGTTCGGCGCCTGGAGGACAAGTTCTGCGGGCTCGAGCTCAACCACATTGCCCGATGCTACAACGAGACTGCGGACGAGCTGGCTAAGATAGCCTCGGGGCGAACAACGGTTCCCCCGGACGTCTTCTCCCGAGACCTGCATCAACCCTCCGTCAAGACCGACGACACGCCCGAGCCCGAGAAGGCCTCGGCCCAGCCCGAGGCACCCTCGGTCCAGCCCGAGGCACCCTCGTCCCCCGAAGGTGAGGCACTACGCGTCGAGGAGGAGCGGAGCGGGGTCACGCCTAATCGAAACTGGCAGACCCCGTACCTGCAATATCTCCACCGAGGAGAGCTACCCCTCGACCGAGCCGAAGCTCAGCGGTTGGCGCGACGCGCCAAGTCGTTCGTCTTGCTGGGGGACGGGAAGGAGCTCTACCACCGCAGCCCCTCAGGCATCCTCCAGCGATGCATATCCATCGCCGAAGGCCAGGAGCTCTTACAAGAAATACACTCGGGGGCTTGCGGGCATCACGCGGCGCCCCGAGCCCTTGTTGGAAACGCCTTCCGACAAGGTTTCTACTGGCCGACCGCGGTGGCCGACGCCACTAGAATTGTCCGCACCTGCCAGGTGTGTCAATTCTACGCAAGGCAGACCCACCTGCCTGCTCAGGCCCTGCAGACCATACCCATCACCTGGCCGTTTGCTGTGTGGGGTCTGGACCTTGTCGGCCCCTTGCAGAAGGCACCCGGGGGCTACACGCACCTTCTGGTCGCCATCGACAAATTCTCCAAGTGGATCGAGGTCCAACCCCTGAACAGCATCAGGTCCGAACAAGCGGTGGCGTTCTTCACCAACATCATCCATCGCTTTGGAGTCCCGAACTCCATCATCTCCGACAACGACACCCAGTTCACCGGCAGAGAGTTCCTAGACTTCTGCAAGGATCATCACATCCGGGTGGACTGGGCCGCCGTGGCTCACCCCATGACGAATGGGCAAGTAGAGCGTGCCAACGGCATGATCCTGCAAGGACTCAAGCTGCGGATCTACAACGACCTCAACAAGTTCGGCAAGCGATGGATGAAGGAGCTCCCCTCGATGGTCGGGAGTCTGAGGACAACGCCGAGCCGAGCCACGGGCTTCACACCGTTCTTTCTAGTCTATGGGGCCGAGGCCATCTTGCCCATAGACTTAGAATACGGTTCCTCGAGGATGAGGGCCTACGACGACCAAAGCAATCGAGCTAACCGAGAAGACTCACTGGACCAGCTGGAAGAGGCTCGGGACATGGCCTTACTACACTCGGCGCGGTATCAGCAGTCCTTGCGACGCTACCACGCCCGAGGGGTTCGGTCCCGAGACCTCCAGGTGGGCGACCTGGTGCTTCGGCTGCGACAAGACGCCCGAGGGCGGCACAAGCTAACGCCTCCCTGGGAAGGGCCGTTCGTCATCGCCAAGGTTCTGAAGCTTGGGACATACAAGCTGGCCAACAGTCAAGGCGAGGTCTACAGCAACGCTTGGAACATCCGACAGCTACGTCGCTTCTACCCTTAAGATGCTTTCAAGTCGTTCGTACACCTCGTTCACACACGAAGTCTAACCATCAAGGAAGGGTCAGCCTTGCCTCGGCAAAGCCCGACCCTCCCTCGGGGGCTAGAAGGGGGAACCCCCCCTGCGTCAAAATTTTCCTCGGAAAAAGATCTTTTCTGCCAGAATGTCTTTCGTGCTTTTCGACTACTTCAAAAGTGGGATCCTGAAAACGATGGAGTACACGTAAGCAGCCAAGGATGACCGAGCCGAGGGACTCCTACGCCTCCGGGATACGGATACCTCACTCATCACCTTCTGCGATAAGTAACTCACGCTCGGATAGGTGATTCCGCGGACCGAACAAGTCTTCACGCTCGAAAACTCTTCTGTCAAAACGATTTTTTGGGCCTTCTCGACTATATCGATGGCAGAACCCTACGGACGAGTAAGAGTACACGTAAGCGGCAAGGCCAACCGAGCCGAGGGACTCCTACGCCTCCAGGATACGGATACCTCACTCATCACCTTCCGTGAAAAGTAACTCTCGCTCGGACAAACAATTCTGTTACCGACAAATAAGTCCAGATACTCGAAACAAGAGGAAAAGAAACACAGATTTACAACACGACGATAGTGTGTTTGGGCCTCGGTGGCCGCAGAAAACATACGCACACTACAAGATAAACCGATCCTGCAGGCTCGGACCTTGACAGTCAAAGGGAGCAGCAGCACCCTCGGCGTCAACTATACCTTCGGCAAAGCCCGACCGAGCCTCGGACGACAACGCGGTCGGAGGATCTCCACTCTGAAGGACGACATCAGCACCACGCCCGGGCCATCGCCGCCAAGGTCTTCTCTAGGAATTCGGCTCGAGCAAACAGCTCGGCCGGCCACCCCAAAGCCTCAGCCAGCTGTCCCCCGAGGACATCAGCCCAGCTCGTGGCCTTGGCAACTCAACTCTGGCGCTGGTCCCGCCAGCGAACGGCCCAGCCAGGCTCCGGCCGATGAAGTCTTCTTTTCGAGCCAACTCTGCCTCTGTCCACGCTGACACCGCTACCTCCGGCTTCGGCTCATCGAAGAGCGGCCGAGGGTTCCTTTAACTAATCAAGAGAAGCCTCGAGCAGCAAGGCCGACCGAGCCGAGGGACTCCTACGCCTCCGGGATACGGATACGTCACTCGTCACCTTCGCACGAGGCAACTCACGCTTGGTGAAGCGGTTCAGATAGCCGACAGGCGAGTCTTAGTGCTCGAAATGAGGAAAAAACACGGCTCCGTGCCAAAAATACATACATGTTCGGGCCCCGACAGCCACAATGAACAGACATCGGCACTCAAGGTGCCATTACAAACGGAACTCCAGTTCCGCCTCCGCGGGTACGAACAACCCCCCACATTGGAGGGCCCGCGGGGCGATAAGGCTCCAGGTGGCCTGCCGCCGCCCGCTCCAGCAGCAGCGACAACAACCTCCGCTCTAGGTGGCCAAACTGCAGCGGCGATGGCCTCAGGGCGGACACCGCTACAACAATGCCCTCGCCCACGTCTCCGCTCGAGGGGCGAGGACAAGCTATCAAAGCCAAAGAGCCGGAGGCCCGGAGCGCGGATGGTGGCGGTGATCCCGTCGGCGACGAGGACTTCTTCATCCGCCTCCACCTCAACGTCGACGGCGAAAGTCATCTGCCCACCGGCAGATCCCCACTCGGATCCTCCCGGACGAGCGGAGCACCGACCTCCGCGCGGAAGCGCCGTACCGGGGCAAAGGTAGGACAGCCCCAGAACACGAACGCCGCCCTAGCAGCGCACGACGTCTTGGGCGGTCCTCCGGTGCACGTGGCGCAACGACCGCTCTTGCGGCAGGAGGAGGCACCGGGAGCCGAGCTAGAGCCAGCTGAGCCAGCGAGCCCAACACGCTGAAGCTGACGATGCTCGCCGTCGACCAGCCCCGCGTTATCGAAGTCCGACCCTCCCGCTAGGCCGGTGAGCGCCCTCTCCCTCGAATGCTGAGGGAGAAGGTGACCCGCGGACCCGCGCAGGAGGCAGAGCTCCAGCTCAGCCCGACCCCCGCCCTAGCCAGGATGATGAAGATCCTTGAAGCTGAGGGCGGGACCAAGATCGCAGCCCGGCTCGCTTCTCCCCACCATCGAACTAGAGGTCACCGTCTTGGGTGACCACCGGCGAGGGGATGCGGCTGGGCTGCCTGATGAAAATCCTTGAAGCCGAACGATGGCTGAAAGGTACCAACTTCCGCGAAGTTGCGTTCCTCCGACGACAAGGCGGAAAGACTGCGAGTGTCCCCCATCCGGGGGCTCGGAAGGTGGAAAGACGCGATGCATGAAGGGAGCGCGAAGACATGGTTGCCTTTCAAGGGGGTCACCCTCCTTTTAAAGGCAACTCTCCCCACTTGCGTCCTCAGCCATCGCGGGCTAAGTCTTCTCCAACACGCTCCAAGGTCCTTCTCCTACGACACGGGGTCTGGGTCCCACACGTCATGCAAGCTGGCCAGGGACAGAAGAAGCCAAACTGCCACGCGCGGTACGCACAACTGCCCAGCGGTTACGAGCAATCCTCCACTTTCGCCCGGACCAGCGAGTGAAAGGGCGGACCGCCATGCAGGCGGCATGCAACCGCACCGAAGGGGCGCACCCTTTCGACTTCGACGCGTCCAGCATGGACGCCCAGGCCCACACGTCACATAACCGGCGCGCTGGTTGCTACGTGCAAGAAACTGAACCGCCACTCGTGCCACTACTGCGCCTCCTCGACTGCGGAACCAGTACCGCGACTCGAGGCAACCCTGCGCATGACCCAACAGTGCCAACCAGGCACATCGGTCACGGGCCAGTCAGCCGTGGGAGAAGGCGCGACGGTCGATACGGCCAGAAATGGGCCGGCAGTAATGGCGGTGGCAGGCGAGCAAAAGCAGCGGTCAAGTCGTCAGCCAAGCTCACGTCCCTCCTGGGACAACGGGAGAGCCCTCTCCCATGGCGTGAAGACGGCGCGCCCGTGTCCCATTCCTCAAACGACCCGTGCACGCACAACGGCTGCCCCGCGAACCACTCGTCCCATTGCATTAACTCTGCGGCGGGACAGGCAGCACCTTTGGCAGGAGAAGCGGGCGACGCTTCACCTTCGCCATAATGACCGCATCAAAAAAGGTGCGCCACGTCATTCGATTTCGTATCCTTTTCCTTTTCCTCTTTCTCTCTCTTACAACAGGGACCGGGAAAGGGGATACCCCGAAAGGGATCCCCCTCCGCGAAGGAAACAGGCCCCGAGCCCCCCTACTGATCAGAGGTTCGAAGGCTGGCCCCTCGGAGGGGTTCAACAGCCGCCTCAGAGCGCTCGGGCTCTGCGCCCACTACTGGTCAGAGGTTCGAAGGGTCGGCCCCTCGGAAGGGTTCAACGGCCGCCTCAGGCCACTCGGGCTCCGCGCCCACTACTGATCAGGGGTTCGTAGGCTGGCCCTCGAAGGGTTCACAGCCGCCTTAGACGCAGAGCGAGGGATGACCCTGGGTACGTTCGATACATAACCAAGGCTCGGGCTATGCTCCCGAGGTACCCTAGGACATTTCCGAGGCCGACGGGAACGATTTTGTAACGGAATCCCATCAGAGGGAGGCATCGAGCCCTCGGACCCCGTAAAAAGGGGACCGGGTCCGGCAAATCACCTGCAGGTACTTTTGGAGCGCGCCTCCGGGCCTCTAGCCGACCCCTAACAAATGGGGCACGGGCGTCCACTCGGATTACCCATTAGCAGCTCACTGGAGACACCATGTTCGGCGCCCTCCAAGGGCAACATGGCGCTTTCCCCCCTCCTCCTTGCGGAAAGGCGACGCAGGGGCGTATGTAAAAAAGTCGAGTCTGTCCTTGACCGTCCTCTCACTCTGTGCGGAGGCTCGGGGGCTGCTCTCGCAAACCCGGCTCCGGCCAAACCGTTGACAGCGTCAACATACCAGCCCGAGAACTTGGGACCCGACCGTGCACCCGGGCTACGGCCAGCTCGCATGAGGGAACAACCAGACCGACCGTAGCATCGCGAAACACATTAAGACCTCGAAGGAGTCAAACCACTCCTCCGAGGCCTCGGGGGCTACATCCGGCGGGTGCGCTCGGGCGCACCCACCGGAACAAAATGCAACCGAGAAAGGCCGGTCCCCTTACAAAAAAGTGCGACAAAAGCCTCCAAGCGAGTATTAACACTCCCTTCGAGGCTCAGGGGCTACTATCGGGGACCATAATTAGGGGTACCCCCAAGACTCCTAATCTCAGCTGGTAACCCCCATCAGCACAAAGCTGCAAAGGCTTGATGGGTGCGATTAAGTCAAGGTTCAGTCCACTCAAGGGACACGATCTCGCCTCGCCCGAGCCCAGCCTCAGGCGAGGGCAGCCGACCCTGGAGGATTTACGTCTCGCCCGAGGACCCCCTCCAGCAACGGACACACCTTCGGCTCGCTCGAGGCCCAGTCTTCGCCAAGAAGCAACCTTGGCCAAGTTGCACGCCGACCGACCATATCGCAGGAGAATTTAATGCAAAGGTGGCCTGACACCTTATCCTGACGCGCGCCCTTCAGTCGACAGAGCCGAAGTGACCGCAGTCACTTCGCCGCTCCACTGACCGGCCTGACAAGAGGACAGCGTCGCCTGCGCCGCTCCGACTGCTGTGCCACTCGACAGAGTGAGGCTGACAGCAGCCAAGTCCGGCCTCAGGCGCCATAGGAAACTCCGCATCGCCCGACCCCAAGACTCGGACTCGAGCTCAGCCCCGGAAGACGACGAACTCCGCATCGCCCGACCCCAGGGCTCGGACTCGGGCTCAGCCCCGGAAGACGACGAACTCCGCCTTGCCTGACCCCAGGGCTCGGACTCGGGCTCAGCCCCAGAAGACGACGAATTCCACTTCGCCCGCCCCCAGGGCTCGGACTCGGGCTCAGCCCCGGAAGACAACGAACTCCGCCTCGCCCGACCCCAGGGCTCGGACTCGGGCTCAGCCCCGGAAGACGATGAACTCCGCCTCGCCTGACCCTAGGGCTCGGACTCAGCCCTGGCCTCAGCCGACGGTCTCCGCCTCGCCCGACCCAGGGGCTCGGACTCGACCTCGGCCTCGGAAGACAGACTCGACCTCGACCTCGGAGGAGCCTCCACCTCGCCCAACCCAGGGCTCGGACCGACCACGTCACAGGAGGCGCCATCATTACCCTACCCCAAGCTAACTCAGGCTACGGGGAACAAGACCGGCGTCCCATCTGGCTCGCCCCGGTAAACAAGTAATGATGGTGCCCCGCATGCTCCATGACGACGGCAGCTCTCAGCCCCCTTACGGAAGCAATGATACGTCAGCAAGGACTCGACAGCCCCGACAGCTGTCCTTCCGCCAGGCTCTAGCGCTCCTCCGACGGACACGACACCACACGAACTGGGTGCCAAAACCTCTCCGGCTGCCACGACGGCATGTACTTAGGGCACTAGCTCTTCTCTGCTAGACACGTTAGCACACTGCTACACCTCCC
Organism: Zea mays; assembly: GCF_902167145.1. NCBI lineage: Eukaryota > Viridiplantae > Streptophyta > Magnoliopsida > Poales > Poaceae > Zea > Zea mays. The sequence continues at coordinate 33,555,739 of NC_050097.1, read as the reverse complement.
ATTGTACACCTGGATCCTCTCCTTACGCCTATAAAAGGAAGGTCCAGGGCCCTCTTACAGAGGGTTAGCCACGCGGGGAAGGACGGGACGACGCGCGCATATAGGCCTCTCGCTCCCTCCCTCGTGGACGCTTGTAACCCCCTACTGCAAGCGCACCCGACCTGGGCGCGGGACAAACACGAAGGCCGCGGGTTTCCCCTTTTACGCCTGTCTCCTTCCGGCTTCTTCCCCCCTTCGCACTCCGTCTCGCGCCGACCCATCTAGGCTGGGGCACGCGACGACAATTTACTCGTCGGTCCAGGGACCCCCCGGGGTCGAAACGCCGACAAGAGTGCTTTAAGTATCGTGCGAGCCTGGCTCCACGTCTACACGCAGGTAACCAAACACACACCTTGCATGCGTAGAGCCTGGTTAACAACAACCAAATACCAGCTCATTGCATCCCGTGATGCAAGCACCAGCAAATACAGGCAACCAAACACATGGTATGTGTACAAACCTAGTCGTGTCAGGCCAGCTGGCACTCGGCAAAGACTGCTTGATATAAAGTATTCGGCAAATAGACTGTTGTCGATAAACAGTTCACCGAGTCCTCTTTACTGAGTGCTACACTCGGCAAAACGGTTGGTAGGTGTTATCGAGGCATGGGCATGAATACGAGACCAGAAGGAAGAACGATAACCGTAATGCGATTAACGAGTAGCCGTCAGGGTGCACCCTACGCTTTAAATTCTCCTTGGTAGCTTCTTTGTCGTTCGTTCCTTGCTCCCAGCAAAAGAGGTAGCTTCTTAGGTGGATTTATCCGGGACTGATACTCTTTTCCGAACTAATAACCACACAGGCACTCGACAAGAAATTCGGGTTTCGGTAATGTGTGATCTAGTCGTAAGCAAGTAAGTTAATCATGAACTATGTATAGAAAGTGGGTCACCACAGTACCATACTCAACAGCATTAAAGTCATTTTCATGTGTTGATATAGCGTTTGTTGATGTAATCATCCCGCTTGATGCCATACAGTAGTGTCAGTCACCACTTCCGTCGAAAGAATTTGTCAAGTTACCAGGATCTAGCTAGAAAAAAGTTAAGCAGTTTTATTGGAGACGCTTAAGTTTGATTGTCGTTCGCTCGAGCATGTGACTAACATAGTTTGAGTCATTGTCTTGTTAAAATTTTGTTTGTAACTAAAACTGTAAACCATAAAATATTTGAGTCATTGTCTTGTTAAAATTTTGTTTGTAACTAAAATTGTAAACCACAAAATATTAAATAGGGTCCTTAAAATTTATTTAGTTTAATTGAGTTAAAATAGGCCAAGCCCATTATTAAATCTAATAATCGCACTAAAATCTAAGGTACATATTAAATAGTCTCCATTGATTTATCTAAGGTACTTCTCTCTAATATACTAGAGTTTTGATGGAGACTATTAATTTGAACATCCATCTAGAAGAGAATTTAAATTTATTCGTAACTGAACAATGGACAATGTCTTGAATGGTACTTTTGTACAAAGTAAGTTTCACCAAAAGTTTTTTGGGGTACTAGGCTGTTATAAGGATCCACTCTGATTGAAGTATATAAGTTAAACTTTAAGGCATATCACGAGTATCTAGAGAGTGCCGACAACTCATAGATTATGACTAGCACTCAAACTCATAGAGGCCGGTTCATTCGAAGATGTTATGTAGGGCAATATTTCTACTTAAACAAGAGGCATAGATCATATTGATGTATATATCAAACAGGTGTACAATATAAGAGAGATGTGCATACCACACGACATGGACCTTAATATAAAGGGCGTCTCCATCACACTCAATAACTAGATTGTTACACCATCCTACTTTACTGTGATATCGTGGCCCCTGGGATGGTGATATCATGACCCAAGGCTTAATAGAATTAATAGAGTATCCACCCAAGGTCCTGTAAGAAGAAACACCTTCAGAAGATCGACACAGAAGCAACACCGAAGCTACCATCTAGGGAGCTTCGGCATAAGTGACGCCTTGAGACGAATAGTTGCATCGACTTAAAGATGAAAAGACCGATCGGTCCATGATAATTTGTGCCATGATTGTAACCAGTTGTAAAGGATATGAATGTAATTTCATACAGGCTGCACCCTGTGCCTATAAATAGATGAACAATACCCTCGTACTGTTCACGCTGACTTATATCCACTCGTACATTACGCCTGTACCTTTGCCTTCTATCAAGTCGAAGGTACAAATGTAATTCAATATTGTTCTTATTCATTCACAATTATATGATAAATGGTATATTATGATGTCATATGATTATCCATGTTATTTCTCATGTTTCATATACTTCATCTTTCATTGATATATGTTGTGATGAAGAAGGTATGTCCTTCATGACCTTCGTCTGAAGATCGTTATATCCTTAGGGAAATAATGCTTCGAAGGACGAAGGACATTAACCATTAACCTATTTTTGTGTTGCCTTGTTCTTAATTCATAGCTTTTGAGAACAAGTCCCCAACATTGGCGCCCACCTCTGGTGAACTCACTTCCACTTTTGAGCTGATGGCTTCATTCAACAACCACGTCGAAGCACCTTCGGCTACGAAGATGGTGCTCCCGATAACAGGCGGCTCAAGTTCAAAGCCGGCTAACAAGAAGCAGAAGAAGGAAGCACAGAGAAGGGTACAACATGTTGGGGTGTAGGGACCTTCAGCTCAAAGATTACCCTCACAATGATGCTATGGTCATATCTTGTGTCATCAAGGGATTTCGGGTCCATAATGTTCTGGTTGATACAGGCAGCGCAGCGGATATCATATTTGCTAAGGCCTTCAGACAGATGCAAGAACTAGAGGATAAGATTCATGATGCTACACACCCTCTATGTGGCTTTGGAGGAAGGCAGATTGTAACACTCAACAAAATTACAATGCCAGTGACCTTCGGCTTTGTTCATAACACAAGGACTGAACAGGTTGTCTTTGACATTGCTGACATGGAATACCCCTATAATGCAATCATTGGTCGGGGGACACTTAATGCTTTCGAAGCAATACTTCATCCAGCATATCTATGCATGAAGATACCTTCGAAACAAGGGCCCATTACTGTTCATGGGAGTTAAGAAGCTGACAAAAAAGCCGTAGGAAACTGGACAGATTCAAAGGCAATTCATAATATAGATGGAGCCGAAGCATGTGAGCAATACAAATACAAAAGAGAGAAGGCCGCTTCGGCGGATCAGCCGAAGCCTATGCTTCTATGTGAAGATATAGCAGAGCAAAAGGTACTGCTGGGGTCTCAGCTATCTGAAGAGCAAGAGAAGACTTTGATAAGATTTCTATTCAACAATAAAGATGTCTTTGCTTGGTCAGGCAATGATCTTTGTGGTGTCAACAGAGATGTCATTGAACATTCACTCAATGTGGATCCATCTTTCAGGCCAAGGAAACAAAGGCTTCGGAAAATGTCTGACGACAAAGCTGAAGGTGCTCAGAATGAAGTAAAGAGACTTCTCAGTGCTGGTGTTATCAGAGAGGTGAAATACCCAAAGTGGCTAGCCAATACTGTTATGGTGAAGAAGGCCAACGGTAAATGGAGAATGTGTATTGATTTTACAGATCTTAACAAGGCTTGTCCAAAGGACGAATTCCCATTGCCAAGAATAGATTCTCTAGTAGATGCAGCAGCTTCTTCAGAGCTCATGAGTCTACTGGACTGTTACTCAGGCTACCACCAAATCTAGATGAAGAAGGAAGATGAGCCGAAGACTAGTTTCATAACCCCTAGTGGCACATATTGCTATCTTCGGATGCCTGAGAGGCTCAAAAATGCTGGAGGAAGCTTCAACAGAATGACAGCAAGGGTCCTTCATTCTCAAATAGGCAGGAATGTGCTGACCTACGTTGATGATATCATAGTGAAAAGCACGAAGCAATAAAATCACATTGTTGATTTGCAAGAGACATTTGCCAATTTTAGGCAAGCTGGCCTGAAGTTAAATCCAGAAAAATGTGTTTTTGGAGTGAAGAAGGGTAAGTTCCTTGGTTGTTTAGTATCAACGAAGGGAATTGAAGCCAACCCAAGCAAGATCGAAGCTATTCTTCGATTGGAGCCGCCAAGCACAAAGAAGGGGGCCCAACGTCTGGCAGGAAGACTGGCATCATTAAATAGATTCATATCTAGATCAGCAGAAAGAAATCTGCCATTCTTTGAAATACTGAAGTCAGCCGAAGTTTTCCAATGGGGATCGGTTCAACAAAAGGTCTTCGAAGAGCTGAAGCAATATTTGATTGATTTAACAACACTAACTCCACCTGCGCTAGGGGCTCCATTGCTCCTATATGTGGCGGCTTCACACTCCGCAGTAAGTGCGGCGCTTGTACAGGAGAAGCTAGATGGCCAAGTTAAAAGCAAGCTCCAGTGTACTTCGTCTCCGAAGTTTTAAGCTTATCAAAGAAAAATTACACAGAATTGGAGAAGGTGTTGTATGCTGTGTTAATGTCCTCCAGGAAGCTTCGGCATTATTTTCAAGCATATCACATAATTGTTCCTTCGTCACATCCTCTAAAGGACATAATGAGGAACAGAGAAGCTACTGGAAGGATTGGAAAATGGGCTGCGGAGCTTAATGAATTTGCTATTAACTGTGTGCATAGATCTTCAATTCAGTCCCAGGCGTTAGCGGACTTCATCGCTGATTGGACGCCAGGGGCTCAGGAAGAAGAAATAAACAAAGACGCCGAAGCTTGGACAGTGTTCTGCGATGGTTCTTGGGGAACCTTCGGTGCAGGAGCGGCTGTTGTCCTAGTTGCGCCTTCGAAAATCAAAACATGTTATGCAACAAGACTTGACTTCAGTTGCACAAATAATATTGCCGAATACGAAGCACTTCTGTTGGGGCTTCGAAAGTTAAGGGCAATGGGAATAAGAAGGGCCATCCTGAAACCTGATTCTCAACTCATTTCTGGCCATGTAGACAAAAGTAGCAAGGCAAGAGACCCGAAGCTTGAAAAATATCTGGATACAGTTCGAAGGTTGGAGGCTTCTTTCGAAGGTTTTTCTGTCAAGAATATTCCAAGAGGCGAAAATGAGCATGCAGATCTGCTAGCAAAATCAGCGGCTCAGGGGCTCCCTCTACCTTCGGAAGTATTTTTTGAAACAATAAAGGCACCTTCGGTTGAGCTCATGGAGAGAGCAGTGCTTGTTATTTCTCCAGTACATAGTGAAGATTGGAGGACTGAAATTATATCTTTCCTCCAAGGTAATTGTCTTTCGGATGACGAAGCTTATAATAAGAGAATGGAAGCAAGAACAAGACCGTATGCGATAATAGAAGGGGAATTATATAAACATGGAGTCTGTTCTCCACTCCTCAAGTATTTATCAAGAGTTGAAGGTATTAAATTAATGAAGGAGATACATACAGGTCTATGTGGATCTCATATTGGGTCTAGGCCGTTGCTGGGAAAAGTGTTTAGACAAGGATTCTACTGGCCGAAGGCAGCTTCGGATGCAGCAGAGTTAGTTCAAAAATGTGAAAATTGTCAAAAATGTGCAAGAGACCAGAAACAACCCTCATCTCTCACTCAGCTAATACAACCCACCTGGCCATTGCAAAGATGGGGCCTGGATTTGTTAGGCCCACTTCCACCAGCGCAAGGTAATTTAAAATATGTTGTGGTAGCTGTAGAATACTTTTCCAAGTGGATTGAAGCGAAGCCTTTAGCTACAATAACTTCGGTTACAGTCCAGAAATTTTTCTGGCAAAATATTGTTTGTCGCTTCGGCGTGCCGAAGGCTATAACTGTGGACAATGGAACACAGTTTGACACCAAAACTTTCAAATATTTCTGTGATCAGATTGGCACGAAGATTCATTCTACATCAGTTAGGCATCTGGAGTCAAATGGGCTGGTCGAAAGAGCAAATGGTATTATAATGACGGGAATAATGAAGTTAATCTTCAATCAGCCTAAAGGAAAGTGTCCAGATGAGTTGATTAAAGTGGTGTGGAGTCACAATACAACCATATCAAGATCAACAGGTTACACACCGTTCAAATTATTATTTGGTGACGAAGCTATAACCCCAGAAGAAGCTAAAGTAGGGTCAATAAGAACAGCAGCTTCGGCAGAGGACGAAGCTGATTATCATATAGCAAAAGATACTATAGAAGGGACCAGACTTCAGGCTGTGGAGAACATCAATAAATATCAAGCCAAAACAATAAAATGGTGTGACAGAAAAGTTCGATTGAAAAATATTAAGCCAGGGCATTTGGTGCTTCGGAGAGTGGCCAATCCGGACACAGTAGGCAAACTACAGCTGAAGTGGAAAGGACCTTTTATGGTGGTATATTCGGCAAGGCCTGGTTCTTACAGAGTGAAGGATATGGACGGTAACGACATTCCTAGATCTTGGAATGCGGATGAGCTTCGACGATATTATGTGTAATTTTATGTAATCTTTTTTCATTTTTCCTATGGCACCCTTTTCCTTCCCAAAGGGGGAGAAAGGTTTTTAATGGGGCCATAGCTTGTAATTTTTCTTTTTCTTATTTAGCTCTACGAGAGCAAAATCCCCTAAAAGAATGTAAAATGTAAAATCTGAGCATGCACCATCGAGTGCAAAAAAAAAGAAAAAACTAGGGAGAAGCTCAAAAGTCGTTCCTAAGGGAATGCAGAGCCAAATACCGCCGAAATATAAGGCGAAGAAGTTCAAAAGACGTTCCTAAGGAGATGCAGAACTTATACCGCCGAAATAGAAGGCGAAGAAGTTCAAAAGTCGTTCCTAAGGGGATGGAGAACTTACACTGAAAAGTCAACAGTGAACACCGAAAAATAAACGGTGAAGAAGACTCCAAAGTCGTTCCTAAGGGAATGCAGAGTCTGGGTGTGGCTTCGTAAGCGTGTGTTTGGACATTCATTTGCACGATTATATCACATCATTCATTTCATTCATACACGTTCATTTAGACATTCGTAGGATCATCATCATCATAACATAGAGTACAAACAGATGCTTCGTCTCTGACGACAAGGCTTCGATGAGTATAAAAAAGGCAGAGTTATGCTTCGTTGTGTACGAAAAGAAGGGAAGGTGTTTTTCGCCTTCGGCTCAAAAAATACAAGTTTCGTCCACATCAAAGCAGTTCATACATGTATGGAAAGGTAAAAATATATTACAAGGTATGGACAAATTTACAGAGCAGTGTTTGATTCCTAAATTATAATATCTTTTACAAAGTTAATTCAAAAAATTCTCTAGAGCTTTTTGCAGCAACTTCATCACTTCATCACTATCCGTCAAGCTTCGGATCATTGCTCTTCGGCTTCGTCATCCTGTACATAATAAAGCGGTATAAGGTAAACACAAATCTCAAGGAGAAGGTAAGCAATAGGTACAAGTGTATTACTGGCTTGAGATGACTTCGAGCTTCATCACCAGCTAAGTCTCGCCCACCCTTCGTCCATATTTATGTTATGAATCTATTTCCAATGCTTCGGGCCAGGCTGGGAATGTCATTTAAATCCGCCGGTGATAGGCTGAAGTTCGGCCTGTTCACGATCTTCCCATGCATGCAACCAGTATTCATGAAAGCAACAGCTGTGCCGCGAGAAGCTAGCAGGGCACATAAGTCACCATGCCCAGCTATAACTTCGTCAAGCGCATCAACTTCGCCCTCAATGTGTTCGAAGGTGCCTGACAGGTCTTCAACCGAAGGTTCAAATTTTTCAGAACTGGCTCCAACTGAGTTGAAGACCTGCTTCAGCCGTTGCACGCACTGGTTGCCGAAGCCTAGACATTTATCCTGAAGCTCCTTTAATGATTTTTGCAAATTCAAACTTTTTTCGACTTCAGCTTCAAGCTTCGTATTGAAATTCTTCTTTTCTTACTCGAAGTTTTCCGACTTCAGGAGGAGTTCACTATTTAATTTGGCAATTTCGGCTTGGGCCTCCGCCAATGAACCCTCCATTGTTTGGAGAACAAAATCTTTCTTTTCAAGAGCAGCTTCATGGTCTTTGATCTTGCTCTCCAAGTCCTCAATTATAACCTCATTTTTCTTATCTTCGAGGTCCTTTTGCATCCTCAAGGCTTTACTTAGTAGCATAATCTATGTAAAATAACCTTCATCAGCAATCACCTTCATCGTAAAACAATGAAAAGCCGAAGGAAAAAATTTTACCTTGAAATTAGAATAGAATAAACTGCCGACGATATGTTGTCGTCGGTAGCGGCTGATATCAGCTTCAAGCTTCGGGAAGCCAACACTCTTCGACAAAGTGCTGATAACTTTCGCTCCAGTTTGATCCCGGATGCATCCTAAGCTTTCCTCGTTAATTCCGCCGAAGAGCAGCGCTCCTGGCTAGTAGCCGCAGGATACAGCATACTTCTGCAGCTCCTCTTTTTCAGCCTTAGATAATTCTTGACTAATTATATTTTGAAAATTGAAGCCTTTTTCCTCTGAAGTATCTTCGACCATTTCCTTCCCTTTTTCAGGCACTGCGGCCAGGGTTTCTTTGGCGGCTACAGCAGCTTCTTCCGCGGCCATATCCAAGAGCATTCTATCAATATCAGATAATGTGCTCTCCAGATTGGTTTCTTCAGCAGTAGCAGCTTCGGCAGTAGCAGCTTCGGTAGGAGCAGCTTCGACAGAAGCAGCAACTTCGACAGCTAGTGTTATTTTTGACATTGAGGCCGGCGGTGGCGTTTCCTCAATAGCTTCTATAACAGTAACAATTCTTCGCCTTTTTGGCCTAATCACCACCTTCGCTGCCGAAGGTTCCTCCTTCTTCTGTAAAAGCTTCGTCAGATGCGGCCCTAGTGGACTTAGCAGCTTGATAGGTAAAGATTCGGTCATTACCTTTAAAATTTCTTCTACATCAGCAGCAGAAGGTGTTGAAGGAGTTTCTTCCTCTATATCAGTTGTTTTTTACTTCGGAGCTGCAGTTTTTCTCTTCTTCGGAGCAGTCACCTTAGGCTCAGGGCTAGATTTTCTCTTTTTATAGTTTCTTCATCTTCTTTCACCATCCTAGCAGCTTGTCTGCTCATGACACTGACAATCCTCTTTCTCTTTTGCCCTTCGGCACCCTTGTTCAATCGCTCGTAGTCAGGGTATTCAAAGTTCAAGGCATCCATCACCCGATTCAACCTTCGCTTTGGTCGGGTGCCGAAGGCCGCAGTCATCAGTTGATCCTCTTTTTTGGTGTAATTTCCCAGCACTTCATTACACACTGTTTCAATCATTTCCAGACGCTCTTGACAAGGTTCTTTAAATTGTTTCTCAAATTTAAACTGATAAGGAAGTCACACAAGATCAAGTCCCTTCTTCGTTCCTTTTAGCTTCGGCATGCTAAATTCGCTCAAAGTCGGAGATGTTCTGTTAGCCAAGTATTCTTGAACTAGATCTCTGGTGCTGATCTGTTCGGCTACCACCCTGAATTCTGCCACATCTTGTTGGCACGGTGACCCCGATGTCATACGACACAGGGGCCTAGTCAACCCGAAGCTTAGGCTCAGCGGGCTCAGTACTAGTGTCTTCAGCTTCTCCCTCTTCTTCACATCGGCCTTGACATAGAACCATTCACTTTTCTAGCCGGTTGGCCACTTGGTGCGGTAGCTTAGCACTGGGGCCTTCATATCCTTGCGGTAAGCGAAGTTGTAACAGCCAAAATTCTCATGAAGCCCATTTTCTCTGGCCTTCGTCTGGTAATGTAGCTCATGCACACGACAGAAAGCTTCAGCATTCGGGTCCACTCCTTGGCTTTGAAGGCCCCAGATGAAAACACTAAGCCTAACGATAGCGTTAGGGGTCAGCTGATGAAGATATATTTCATAATTATCTAAAACTTCCCCAATCATCTCATTCAAGAGAAACCACAATCCCGCTCTAAAAAAGCTCTTAAAAACCACCACTTCATCTTTTTCGGGCTATAGGGTGGTTTCTTCACCAGCAAAATGAAGAAGCTTTTTCTCTGTCTCCCCGAAGTAGCCCAGTTTTATCATCATGGGCATATCAGCTTTAGAAATGGTAGATTTACCAAAATCTAAGTGGCTAGGTTTTGATGGGATCAGAATGCTATAATCTTCTTCTTCTTCATCAGCGATTTCTTCCTCAACATCTTGTTCAGTTTTGGCAGCAGGTGCACCTTGTTCAATGGCTTCCTCTGTCACAACCAGTCCCGATTGTCTCATCACTTCGGAGATTGGGGCAGTCTCGGTAGCTTCGACCTCCTCTCCGTCACGGGTCACTCTCGCAGTTGAGCGTACTCTGGCCATCTGATGTTGAATCTCTTACAGTTCTTACGAAGTTGATGATTTTTACAGTTTTGACGAAGCTCCCTCTTATGCCGAAGCTAAATCAAAACGATGCTTTGCTCGTGAATGCGATGAAAAAGTTTTGGCTATGGTTAAATTTTTCAGCAGCACAACAGTGCAATGGCAATGAATGTTGTGGTAACTTCACACCTACCCGTCTGTTTATATAGTGCTGCAGGTGTGAAGGTGAATCGTCAAGTCACACGCACCCGCTGAACAGTTACCTGCACCCACTGAATGGTGGACCTCTCGGTGCGTGGGAGGTGAATTGCCAGAACACACGTACCCGCTGCATGGTGGGCTACATCGGAATATTTTAATCGTTTCTCGGCAACGAGCTCAGGGAAGGTGTTTTTCGGACCTTCGGCATTACGAAGCCTTGGAGAATTTTTCACGGATCAAGCTCGTTACGAAAAATGATCTAGCATCGCGAAGGAGCTACTGTTGGGGGTCTGCTTCGTCGTCGAAGGTCCTGTAAGAAGAAACACCTTCGGAAGATTGACACAGAAGCAACACCGAAGCTACCATCCAGGGAGCTTCGGCATAAGTGACGCCTTGAGACGAAGGGTTGCACCGACTTAAAGATGAAAAGACCGATCGGTCCATGATAATTTGTGCCATGATTGTAACCAGTTGTAAAGGATATGAATGTAATTTCATACAGGCTGCGCCCTGTGCCTATAAATAGATGAACAATACCCTCGTACTGTTCACGCTGACTTGTATCCACTCGTACATTACGCCTGTACCTTTTTCTTCTATCAAGTCGAAGGTACAAATGTAATTCAATATTGTTCTTATTCATTCACAATTATATGATAAATGGTATATTATGATGTCATATGATTATCCATGTTATTTCTCATGTTTCATATACTTCATCTTTCATTGATATATGTTGTGATGAAGAAGGTATGTCCTTCATGACCTTTGTCCGAAGATCGTAATATCCTTAGGGAAATAATGCTTCGAAGGACGAAGGACATTAACCATTAACCTATTTTTGTGTTGCCTTGTTCTTAATTCATAGCTTTTGAGAACAAGTCCCCAACACAAACCAATAGGGCACATCTTCTTTTTTGGAGGTCTATCTCAAAAGAACCTCTAAGTTAAGCGTGCTTGTTTGGAGCAATTTGGGATGGATGACCGACCGAGAAGTTTTCTCGGGTGCGCATGAGTGACGACAAAGTGCGCACAAAAGACTCGGGTTGGTTTGTGGGGACAATATATGATCCTAGAGAGTTGTTAGGAGTAAGTACCACTGGTCCAGGAGTGGACGGAGTGTTACATTTACATTTACAGGGTCTCCAATCATGTATAATAGGTTACCACTATGAAATGACTTCACATGGGTTTCGAGCCTGTCTCCTTCGATGCACCATCTAAAGTAGTACATGACTAACTAAGATGTGTTAGATTCTTATATATATATATGGACATAGAATAATACTATTACTCCATAGTTTATTAGTTTTCTAATATATTTTAACCTTCCTTTTACATGCCTTGGTAACTTGATGTTATTCCATTGTTTGATTATCACAATTATAGAAATAGTCGATATAGGTTTTTCAACTACCGATTAATTTATAAGGAGTTTATAAAGCCACCCAGCCTTGATATTGGTGATATATAATGATGTGAGTAATGCTCCTATTAAGATAGCCTGCTTGCAAGATTTTCATTAAATAACACTGCCTCCAAGTAAGAACACATATCAACTTGTGGCATAAATCTCACCAACATCAGATTTCTAGTTTGCATAATAATAATAATCCTCTAGTACCCTCAGACACCTAGTACAATGTGTTGTTCACTTGTTCTTAATTGATGTGAACCAAGAGCAAGACAACACATTTTTTATACGTTAACAACCTTCGTCCTTTGAGTCATTATTCCCTCTTGGTTATATGAATCTTAAACGAAGGTCATAAAGGACAAGTCCTCGTTATCCACAAATATAAAAAATATAACCACAAGTGCTATATAAAGTCACATATTTACTTCATAATGAGTATGTTGATGCTATCAAAATTTGTATTACATTGATACCTTCGACTTGCTTAAAGGTAGTGATGTGAGTCCGATTACAATCCAGCGTGAATAATACGGGGGCACTATTCATCTATTTATAGGCTATCGTACAGCTTCTGAAAGGATCACGATGCCCAAGAGGGGGGGTGAATTGAGCTTTTCTAAAAATTCTACAACAATTAAACCCTAAGCATGAGCCTAACTTCACCCAACTACTAGCAATGAGTAAATACTACTAGAAAAACAACAACCCTAAGTCATTACTTCAAATACTTGCTAATCAATTGAACAAAATGAAATACTCAAATTAAATGTGGAATGTAAAGCAAGGATAAGAAGACTCCTCCAATTTTTTTACCGAGGTATCGAAGAGTCGTCACTCTTCCCTAGTCCTCGTTGGAGCACCCGCGCAAGGGTATCTCTCCCCCTTGGTCCTTGCAAGAACCAAGTGCTCACTATGAGGTGATCCTTTGCCACTCCGACACGGTGGATCCCTCACGACCGCTTACAATCTCGAGCCGGGTCACCAACAAATCCTCCGGGGTGATCACCGCGCTACAAACGCCACCAAGCCGTCTAGGTGATGCCGATCACCAAGAGTAACAAGCCATAGACTTTCACTTGACCAAGAGAAGTCTAATACATGTGGTGTGTTCTCTAGGTGGCTCTCACTTGCACTAATGAGGTCTTAACACGGGATTAAGATTTTCTAATCAACTCACTAGGCTTTGTGGTGGTTGCAATGCTCTATCAATGTGTGGGCTTTAATGTGGGCAGCAAGACACTCAATGAGGTAGGTGGAGGGGGTATAAATAGCCCCACCCACCAAACTAGTCGTTACATGGCTGTTTTGCGCATGGGCGCACCGGACAGTCCGCTGCGCCAATGGTTGGCTCCAACGGCTAGTTCTGACAGCTAGCCGTTGGGCTGATGGTGCACCAGACAGTGAACAGTACCTGTCCGGTGCACACCAGACAGTCTGGTGTGATCGCTAAAATTCATTTTCCAACTCGTTGCTCTCGGGTTTTCTCGGGGGCAGAGGCGCTACCCTCGGGGCTGGCTGGCCCCACTGTCAGAGGGCGCACCGGATAGTCTGGTGCACACCGGACTGTCCGGTGACCCTAAGACAGAAATCCTAACTTCTTTTTCCTTTGATTTTTCTAAATCGTTTTCGTTCTAACTTGTGAGTGTGTTATAGAGTGACACCTAGCACTAGATGTGAATGTTAATATGCATCAACACTACACTAGAAATCTCTTGGTCAAACTACTCATCCACAACCCCTCTTTATAGTATGACTAAAATAAAATAGAAAACCTAATTCTATACCAAGTGTCTGCAACTCCTTCGACACTTGGAATACGAAGACCTTCATCTTTTGATTCGTGTTTTCAGTCGTCGCTTCAAGTTCTCATGTCAGTGATTGTTTTCACCGTTGTAGCACAACTTCCTGTAATGCGACCTAACTTACCATTTGCTCTGAAAAACACACGTTAGTCACATATAATCTTATGTTGTCATTAATCACTAAAACCAACCAGGGGCCCAGATGCTTTCAGCTTCGTACGTCATTACATTTATACCCTTAACGATTACATACAAGGTTTATAAATGTCATAGGGACATCATCGTCATTTGTATTCAATAACTTGAACATACCTTCTCCTCACGTTGTCTTCCTACTTCATCGTGACGGAGTATGCTTCGTCGTACCTCCCTTGAGTTATGTCGAAGCTTTTCTGGTGATGAAGCACCTGTAATACTTAATAGCATACTGAAAACAAATAGTTATCCATGTTTTTGAGGACCTTTAGAAGACAAAAGCCCCCAATAGTAGCCCCACACAATATTAGTTTGTTCCTTTCTAACAAATTCATACTGCGAAATGAACATAGTCCTTTAGCCGAAGGTCCGAAAAAGCACCTTCTCTTCGCTAGAATAGCGAGACGTTTTGTATTGTGGGGCCCATCGTTCAGTGGTGCTTTGTGTATATATATGAGGTTTTGCGTTGAAAATATTTTTCGTGCTATCAAGCTTTGTGTTGGGTTTGTCGTTTTAACTTTCTAATTCTATAACCGCTATTGCTTTGGAGCTTCGGCTTGTTGTTTCGTTCAACGCTAAGATGGTTGAAAAGAAGAAAAGCGTGGACCCCTCACTAGCTGGTTTCTACGAAGCCATGGAAAGGACCAACGTTGAGAAGATTACTGATGAAATGTTAGCTGTGCTGTCTAGGGGTTCTAGTGACATAGAGGATTTTGATATGGAGAGTGACAACGATGACGCCGAAGATCGGCCGTGGAGGTCAAGTCATGTTGTATTTGGAAAATCCACAGTTAAGAGAGGACAGATTGAAGCAATGAAAGGTAAATATTTTCGTGATACAACTATAGTGAGGGCCGGAGGAGAGAATAATGTTCCTCTTCCTGAAGCTGATGAAGTGGTTGTTTATAAGGGTTTCATAAAGGCTGGCCTTCAGTTTCCTCTGTATAAAATGCTGATTGAGGTACTTAAAAGATTCGAGATATATCTTCATCAACTCACCCCCGAAGCTTTGATCAAAATGGAGTTTTCATCTGGGCAATGAGGAGCCAGGGGTTGGATCCAGACGTCAATTGCTTCTGTAATATACATGAATTATCTTACCAGACGAAGGCAATGGAAAAGGAACAATATCACAACAATTTTGGTTGCTATTCCTTCATGTACCGCTCTAATGCAAGGCTATTCCCACGCTTCGCAAAAAATGGCCCAGGTCTTGAATGAAGCAATGGTTCTATGTTAAGAATGATTTGGTTGAGAGGGAGGATGTAAAAGATATAATTCAACGTCCAATACGATCTCACTTTGGTGTCTGAAGGCCCTCGATCGTGAATAGTGACAAAGCTCAAGCCTGCCTGGTAGCCTTCAACATTGTGTGCAGCTACATTGGCACCAGAGACTTGGTCCAAGAGCATATAGCTTTCAAAGTATGGCCCCTTGTCAATGAATGGGAAATGCCGAAGGAGACCACTAACATCTCAAGCGAAGGTTGTCTAGTTTATTTGAAATATACATACCGCTACAGAAGTCAATTCGGTGAGCCAAATGACAAATGGCTCGAGGCCATCAAGGCAACCGCTGATGATTTGTTGGGGGCTTACATGAAAGCCGAAGACGAAGGCATGAATATTGCCTTTGGCGTCCACAAAAAGAAAAGGCTGAATATAGTTTTTGTTGTTATTGGCTTTGCCTATCCCGATTACTGCTTTCTGGCTTGGAAGCACGAGCGAAAAAGAGAATTGCATCATCGGTCCCCTCTTCCGTGCCGCAATCAAATAAGATGAAAGTTGTGACTCACCGATTGAAGTCATATGTCTTGGAGAGGGCTGCTATACTGCTGGCTGCGGGGGTCTCAAAGATAGAAGCTGTCGAGTCTGCTGAAGATATCTTCCCAACTTCGGAGGTAATACCTGCAGCAGCAGCCGAAGTTTCCACCATCCAGTTGGAGAAGACAGAACTAGAGAGTTCTAAGATCGAACAACAGCCGAAGCTGCAGAGCCCTCCTGTAATGCCAGGGTTGTCAATGACAGCAACCGCTCTAGCGACGACTCCTAGGAAATGAAGGAGGATGGCCAGCGTTCTAGAAGCTGTTCTGAAACCTTCGAAGATGGCTTCTCCTGCTCCTACTAGGGTTTTCGAAGACACAGTCGAAGAATTGGAAGAAGTTGTCGCTGCAAGTGTTGTTCCTGATTGCACCAAGGCTGGACCTTCAGAAACTAGGCCAATAGAGCAAATAAAGGAAAGTCTGCCAGAGAAGTTAACACTGCCAATACCCGAAGCGGCGTCGACCGAAGATCTTGATTTTATCATCTGCCACGCTTCGGGAAAGCAACTGACACAGAGGCAAGTTATCGAGGCCCAACATTACACCAAGCAACTGAAATATCCTCGAGGGTCCCTGGTGTACGAAGGTGATGAAGAAAACAACTTTCTATATTGTCTTCCTGATAGCAAGGAAATTGATGTCTCTCGAGAGATGATGGACAAGATGGGTTATCCGAAGCTTGAGATTGGGCTATCCTGAATGCCGAAGGACCATCTGGCAGAGAGCTTAGCCTACAATAGCCTGAAGGTTTGTGCTTACTATCCCTCTCAATCTTTTGGTAACCATTTTCAAGTATATTATTTGCTCGTATTAATAAATATTTCTTTTATTATTAAGGCCTTATTTTAAGCAAAGTTTTAAAAACCCAAAAAGATTGCGAAGATGATAGCACAAAAATAGCCTTCGGGAATTTGCACTTGAAAATTATAACTCTCTAGAATGAGGCGCTTGAAAAAGATAAAATTCTGCTTTCTTTGGTTGAAAGATTAAAGGCAAGCAAAGCTAGCTTGGCCAAATTCTCCGAAGTGAACCAAAAAATTCTGAAATTTGATAAAGAAAAAGAAGTAGATGCAAAGCATATAACTGATCTGGAATATGCCTTGTCTATTCAAGTTGGATTGCACAGATCCAAAGTAGCAGGATTGGAAAAAAAACTCAATGAAGTTACTGAAAATTTCAACGTGGAGTAATCAAAACGTGAGATATCCGACACCGAGCGGATGAGCGTTTAGAAGAATGTTGAAGAGCTTCAGCAGACGAAGGAGGAATGCTATAATATTGCCATGTAGTGCTCAGACAAATTAAACAAATGCTTTTACTAGTGTTGGCGCGTTCTCGGCTGAGCGGAATTTCATTCGTTGTGAGCCCGAGGGTGTGCTCAAATGAATAAAGGGCAAGGTCGAAGCATTTGACGAAGTTCTCTCTGGAAAGGAGTATTTTTATGCCTGCGTAGGCGCTCGGGGAGTTGTATCTTTACTTGAAAAAGCTGGCTGTGACCATCCGAAAGCTGTAATTCAGTTAGACTTCTCAGTTTCAGCGACTGACATCAAGGAGCTGTCAGCCAAAGCTACTGCCCTTAGTTCTATTCTGAAGTGTGGATGAATGGCGGTCGAGAGATGGCAGACGAAGCCATTAGGCGAAATGAAGAAGAGTCTCATCTTGCCTCAGAAGAAGCAATAAAAGTCGAGGAGGTCACTGAGCGCGATAGACGTATAGGTACGTTTGTCTTATTTTAGCCTCGTAAGTATATTGGCTTCATATCTAACAAAAGCTTATATTTTGGTGTAGCTGAACTGTCTCCTCCTCCAGAGCCATACAACCCTAACGACGATCCAGCCCCGAAGGGTACCCTCCATGAAATTAGAATAGTGAATGCAACAATTGATGAAGGTGTAAATAGACTTCTAAGCGAAGCTGCTGAGAGGGTCCTGAAGGAGGATAATTAGACTATGCATAAAAACATTTACATAATTTTGTATGCTTTTTGATGTAATAAACAATTGCAAGCTTTGTATCTCATGATGTAATATATTTCTTTGTGTAGTGTGAAAATGCCATCCATACCGTTTTTGAGCTGAAGGCGAATAAACACCTTCCCTTCTTTTCACGCTTCATAAAGAAAATTCCCTTTTTCGCTGAAGTGGCATTATCAAACTCGAAGGTCTTGCATAAGAAATATCGTTGTCGAAGTAATAGTATTAGTCCCATAGTCCTTGTTGTAGGTCTTGTATGAGGAATTCTTTACCGTTTGATAGCAGCGAGTAAAGTTGCAGCATCCTTTCATAATTCTTTGTCAAAGAGACGCTCAACATCGTAGGTTAACCATTGTTGACGAAGGAGCAATTTCCCTTCTTTTCCACTGCTTTGAATGATGCAAGATGATGAATGATGTAGTGCTATGATGCAGGATGATGCGATGATATGATGCAACAAAAATAAAAGACACTTCATAATAGTAAGACTCTTCATCCCTTAGAAACGACTTTGGAGTCTCTTCACCTTTTACTTAAGTGCCAATTTTAGCTTTGCATCCCCGTAGGAACGACTTTGGAGCTAAGCTCTGCTTACCCTTAGGAATGACTTTGGAGCTTCTTCACCTTTTACTTAGGTGGTATTTTAGCTCTGCATCCCCGTAGAAATGACTTTGGAGCTTCTTCACCTTTTATTTAGGTGGTATTTTAGCTCTGCATTCCCGTAGGAATGACTTTGGAGCCTTTTCACCCTTACTGTTACACTTGATGGTGTGACCATAGATTTATTACAACATGGCGAAGGTTATACCTTCTCAAAATTGTCTCTGAAGCAAGAACATGAAATCGAGAGATGGAAATTACAATAGGTGTATATGGAAGCTTTTAACCCAGCCCCTCTGTGGCTTCAGTAAATATGACTCGACTCTGGAACAGTGCTATTAACTGTCCAAGCTTCGGACTCTTCTCTTACATCACATTGTTGCTGAATTTGACGCTACCCTTTAGGTTGTTGGTTGTGGGACGAAATTGGAGCCATGACCGATGGTTGTGGCAAGGCCCAAGCAATTGGAGAGTGGCTTGCTGAAGCTACTGAAACTGTGGGATGTGAAAATGGTTGTTGATTGCCAACATACTCTAGAATGTATGGGGAATAAGACAAAACAGTATGCATGACTTGTTTTAGCTGATTTTGTCGTGCGTCGGCCTCAGCTATCTCCTTTTGCTTCTGTATTGTAACTTGGAAGGTCCTAGTTGTGTGCCCCTTATCCTCTCCGCAGAACAAACAGAACAACCTTCTCGGTTATGAGTTGAATCTTCCTCCAAAGCTTCGTCCTCCTCTGCCTCCTGGGGCGGATGGTCTGAAGGAGCTTTGCTGCGTCCCAGTTGACTAGGAGCTATGTTGATGTCCTTGGGTGTGATTTCCTCTGTCTTCGCTTTGGCTTGGATTGTGTATCGTCCTGACATGCCTTGGGTGGAGTCTTCTGCCGAAGCCCCTGGTCATCTCAGAATATCTGTAGGCTTCTTCCCTTCTCTGTCGAAAATCATTGTCGGCTCTGATGTGCTCATCCATCTTCTGTAGAAGCTTCTCCAGGGTTTGTGTAGGCTTCGTGGCGAAATACTACGCTGTTGGTCCTGGACGAAGCCCCTTGATCTTGGCTTCAATAACAATCTCATTTGGCACTATTGGCGCCTGAGATCTGAGACGTAGAAACCTTTGGACATACGCCTGCAAATACTCCTGGTGGTCCTGTGTGCACTGGAATAGGGCTTGAGCAATCACTGGCTTTGTCTAAAAGCCTTTGAAGCTGGTGACTAGCATATCCTTCAACTTCTGCCACGATGTGATTGTTCCCGATCAAAGAGAATACCAGGTTTGAGCAACACTCCTAACTGCCATGACGAAGCATTTCGCCATGACAGCAGTGTTGCCACCATACGATGATATGGTTGCTTCGTAACTCATGATAAACTGTTTCGAGTCCGAATGCCCGTCATACATGGGACGCTGTGGTGGTTTGTACGAAGGTGGCCATGGGGTAGCCTGCAATTCTGTAGCTAAGGGAAAAGCATCATCAAAAGCAATCTAGTCATGATGAAAATCATCATACCAAACATCATCATAGCTTGGGCTTTCCAGATGAATCTCTCTCTGATGTGGCTTATGCCCTTGCTCATTGTCTTGTGTGATGTGACACATCTGTTTGGCTGCTTCATCAATCTTCTTCTGGAGTTCAGCTAGCCGAATCATCTTCTCCCTTCTTCTCTCCATTTGTTGGTGTATAGCTTCTAGATCTATGATTTCGTGGTCCAACTCTTCTTCCTATGGTGTTGCGCTAATGGCTTTCCTTTTCTGGCTTCGGACCTCCCTTAGGAGGAGCCCTTCTTGATTGGTGTCCAGCGGCGCGAGGGCAGCCCCTGACGCTACTGCCTTCTTCGGTGGCATAGCGAAGGTAGTTGTTCGAGTTCTTGTCGTCGAAGGTGGTCGTTCGAGTTCACCCACGGTGGGCGCCAATGTTGTTCATTTGTTCTCAATTGTTGTGAATCAAGAGCAAGCCAACACATTTGTTATACGTTAAAGACCTTCGTCCTTTGAGTCATTATTCCCTCTTGGGTATAATGAATCTTAAACGAAGGTCATAAAGGACAAGTCTTCATTATCCACAAATATAAAAAATATAATCACAAGTGTTATATAAAGTCACATATTTACTTCATAATGAGTGTTGATGCTATCAATATTTGTATTACATTGATACCTTCGACTTGCTTGAAGGTAGTGACGTGAGTTCGATTACAATCTATTGTGAACAGTACAGGGGGTACTGTTCATCTATTTATAGGCTATCGTACAACTTCATATGTCATTACATTTATACCCTTATCAATTACATACAAGGTTTACAAATGTCATAGGGACATCATCGTCATTTGTATTCAATAACTTGAACAACACCTTCTCCTTATGTTGCCTTCCTACTTCATCGTGACGAAGTTTGCTTCATCGTACTTCCCTTGAGTTATGACGAAGCTTTTCCGATGACGAAGCACCTGTAATACTTAATAGCATGCTGAAAACAAATAGTTAGTCGTGTTTTTAGGACCTTCGAAAGACGAAGGCCCCCAACACAGTGAATGGCATAGCTAATAGCCACTTTTAAATAGTGCGATTCTCTCTCAACGATATGCCAATGATTACCGTACGGATTTAAATCGAATTAGCTGAGTTTTCAAACAACAAATGAGATGTCAACGAATGTTGCAAGGTTGCACTAGCTAGCTAAATACATGAGTGATCCAACGATTTGAATTACTTATTTGATCACATGGTATTACTATTCTTCTTCTTCTTTAATAGAACACTTAGGTCATAAAGCATTGGAGCAAGTTTGTAGTCACTATATCCAAAGTGACACATCACATTTTCTACACAATTTGGACTGCACAAGTTTTACCCCATCATTTTCTTATCTGAGTAGCTTTATATTAAGAATAACATCACACTCCTTCAAATATTTCGTTTCAAGGTTACTAGAAAAAGGTCTTTCACTAGCTCTCCATGACCTCTGCTTGGTTAGGCAGGCAAAAGCGAAGAGGTTACTAGAAAAAAGTCTTTCACTAGCTCCTCGCGCCCTCTACGGGTTTGGGTGGGCG
Organism: Zea mays; assembly: GCF_902167145.1. Classification (NCBI taxonomy): domain Eukaryota; kingdom Viridiplantae; phylum Streptophyta; class Magnoliopsida; order Poales; family Poaceae; genus Zea; species Zea mays. Next base: position 33,534,408 of record NC_050097.1, on the reverse strand, counting down.
TCGAGGGAACGCATTCAAGAGCACACGTGGGAAGAATGTGGTTGTGTGCAGGTGTCTAATCTGCTCGCAATCGTGTTGCGAGAGCGCACAAGTTGGGGTCGGGGTCTAGGACTCGAAATGAGCTAGACTCGACTCAGTCTCCTCATGAGCTCAAGGTAGAGGCTTAACTCGACCCTGGCTCATGTGATGGCTCGCAAGCCAACTTGTTTTGCTTTAGATTCTAGAGAAGATAGCTAATATATGCATGAATAATAGAGCATATGCTAGGTAAAATCATGGATGAAGGAGTGTAGATAGCATATAATAGAAAAATAATCAAGTAGACTTGGTGTATCCAAAATCTTGGGCTCTTGATCTCTATTGGACCAGTTTAGGCTTAGCTCGTGAGCCTGTGTAAGCAAGCACATCTCGACTCAATTGCATAGCGAGCAAAAAAGACTGGCTTAGCTCGTTCGTGGCTCACGAGCTGCTATAAGCTCAAGTTGGCTTATGAGTCTTGAGTTTTTTCTAGCCCTATTGGACGGTGGCCTGGAGGCAGATTTAAGAGTGTGGGATATAACTGATGCATGCATCCCAAAGTAGGGATGACAGTAACACCCAGGAGTGTGGGTGCCCACGAGTTTTACACCCATCGGATGTAGGTCTGGGTGTCAAATTCCACCCACGGATCTACATCCGACCCAACCCAAAAAATAATGGGTTAGGGCGGGGTGTCTTTTTCCCCATGGGTGTCCAATGTGCCCCATAATACTAATTTTTTATTTCTTGTTCGCAAATGATTTGTGTTCAGTCCAGTCAAACCCTAGGTCATCTACTCATCTTAACTTCGTAAAGTGTGAATTTATATTGCATTATGTACTACGTGTTTCTAATAAGTATATGCGTGTGTTCTAAATAATTATATGTGTTTTCCTTGCTATGTGTGGTGCTTTTATTTAATTATTTGCATTATCGATAACCCAGCAGGTGTGTGGTAGGTGCGAGCGTGACTTGATGTTGTTAACATAGGTTGGTGTTTGTTCCACCGATACTTAGGGATAGTAACGAGGTCTAAATTTTACACTACAAAATTTAAGGATCAAATCGAATTAGGATCGAACTCTATTTATATTCATTTTTAACTAAAATTTGCTAAGGGCTCAAACGAAAAATTTAGGTGATGTTTGGTTCACCAAACGTAACGTAAATGGTTTATGGTAATGACTCACATCCGATTACAAGCGGTAATAAGTTTGAATAGACTTGTGTCAATTTCTAGTGTGGTATCTGATTACGGTTGTGTTGAGATCCAAATTGAGCGGACGGTCCGGCCCTTGGGCCCGTACAGTCCGCGTGCCCCAAGATTAGATTAACTCGGGTGTTTATCCTTATCTCGTGCATGGTTATCCATCTAATCACGTGGGAGTTGTTGGCTATCTCTTAGGAAAAGGTCCAGACCTCCTCCCCTATAAATATAAAGGGGTACGACCAATTGAGAACCCCCGAACACATTCCAATCGAACCAATTACTTTATTTACTTTTCCTGCCCTAGGAGTTGATGTAGCATAGTTCTAGTTATAGTCTTCCGCATATCCACCTCCACCTCTATTCGACTCTACGTCGTCTAGATCCATCTTGGGTGGCCTACCGATTCCAAGACGACCCTAGGATCTCACCCCTCCCGGGGGGCAAGATCTAGTTGTCCACTCAATATCTCTTCCTCGAATTGATATCTTAATTCCTAGGCGACTCCACGTCGTCTGGGAATGCCCTGGGTGACCTGTCGACCCGCAGCACCCTAAGATCTCTTCCCCCAAGGGGACGAGATCTAGATTCCAGCAAGGAGGAGGAAGACGACCCTGTCACCAGGTTGCGGACCGTCCGACCCAAAGTCGCGGACCGTCCGGTGTGACGTAGGGAAGGCACCACTCCTGCGCCCAGGTCGCGGACCATCCGGCTCAGAGCCGCGGACCGGCCGCGCCGCTGCAGAGGGCACCGCTAGGCGGTACACCACCTAGTGATTGGCGCCCAAAAAAGGCACCAACACACTTTTTGGCGACTCCGCTGAGGAAGAGGTTGCAGATCTACAAAATTAGGCTTACATGGCCGATTATATAGATCAAAACGGTGCTTCTACAAACAGCAACACAAGGCAGACTAATTTATCGGCCGCTGAGCATGAAAGATTAAAATATGACATGAAGAAAATAGACGAGGAGGTCCAGCGACAAACAGATCAGGTGCTCAAGGTGGCGGATAAGTGGTTCCTCTCGCACTTCAGGGTAGATTGCCACCAGAAGGCCGTCCAAGAGAGGGAGATAAACGCCGAGTACATGTCAGCCTTGCTGCAACAGCTCCCCACGATAGGTGATGCCAGGTCAGCCGATGATATTCCACCTATTAAAATTTCTTTTGATAATCGGATTAAAAGTATCACAGAGGATATAGAGAGGATGGCACATGCATTAGGAAAAACTCACATGCCTACTTTTTTATCATATAAATTAGGCGCCGAAACAATTGCACCAAACACATCGGCAATAAATGGGTTTCCCCAGCCATATTCTAGTGTGTCGATGGACTCATATCCAGGACGACCTTCGCCGCTAAATGGTAGGTCAACTCTGAGCATGGCCAGACCATCCGCCAACGATCCCAGACCGTCCGACCCTCCGTCAGACCGTCCGGCACCCTACACCGGACAGTCCGGAATCACACAGAGCCCACCGCAAGGGTCGCAGGTGTTGCCCAACGAGGCCGAAGAGTCTAGGAATAGTACCGGACCGTTCGGTCCACTCGCATACCGTCCGACTGCACAGGTCGGACCGTCCAGAGCACCTGAAATCACCCGTGATCCCCCTAGTGCGGAAGGCCGGTATAAAGATAGTCGGCCACTCAATCCCCAAGAGCCGAAAATGTCACCTATCATTGAGCTTGTTTGGCCTGCCAAGGCCAAATCTTCTGTTTGCTCTCACCCGCACTCGACACAAAAGGAGAAATTTGAGTTCACATTTAATATTGCTAAGTGTGATAAAATATTTGATGAGTTACTTAAGCATGGTAATATTAAATTATCACATATAATTCCTCCGGTTGAAGAATTAAAAGGGCGTATATATTGTAAATGGCATGGCTCCTTTCTTCATAACACCAATGATTGTGCTGTCTTTCGTTGGCAAATACAATCGGCTATAAACGAAGGCCGGTTGAGGTTTCAAAAGGAGGTGAGGATTGACAGGCCACCTGTCCCTGCCACCACATTAGAGTCGACAAGAAAAAAAGTCATAGTTCGGCCTTGTGCGGCCGATAAAAGCAAAGATAAAAATGTTCTCATTGGTGATCCCCGCACACCAAATATGTTACGCAGAGTGGTTACTCGGAAGGCTCCAGACAAAAGAAAGACCGAAGGCGCCGGGAGGCAAGCACGATCGGACACCCGATCACGATCACCTATCCTGCGCATGCCGAACGGTCCAGGTACTAAGGTCGGACAGTCCAAGACAAGCGCGAACAGTCCGGCTATGATGGCCGAACGGTCCGCAGATGGTCAGAAGCAGCAACCTCAGACCATCGGACCACAACGTTCCAACACAAGTGTTAGGAAAGAAAACACTACTAAGACGTCTGGATGACTAAGTAGAGTCGACCCTACTTTTGGTCAGTTGCTTGCCAAATATATGAAGAAGCCCGTTCCACACAACCGGCCAATAAAACAAACGAAGTCAAAAGGGCGATCTATGCGAAAGCAGAAGCCGACTAAACGGACCCAAAAGGTAGCACAACCAAGATCGCCTTGTCATCCTCCTCCGGGGATAGCATGGTGCGTCCCGTTCTATCCATCGCCGATGTGTTGTCCTGCTCATGTGTGGGGTGGTATGATGATGAATTCGTATTACTGGCCCAATCCGTTTGCTTATTTGGGCTGGGGGCACCACAAGTTTTTGCCTATTGATAGGTTGATCAGGCAAACATGGCCGAAGAGGATGCAATCCGAAACGGCCTCTGTGCATTAAAGTTTCATCAAGTATTTATATTATCTGATCGCAAGAGCCGATGACTTGCATCAAGCTGAGTCCTTACTTCGGGAACAAAGTAGCTCATGAAGTCAATTGTTTCCACGGTTTTCGCTAGTGCTTTTGGTTCGCCAAGCTCCACCAGAAGGCAGGGGGCATATGTTGAGATCCAAATTGAGCCATGGACTGCCCTTGCGCTCAGATAGTCCGCGTGCCCCGAGATTAGATTAACTCGGGTGTTTATCCTTATCTCGTGCGTGGTTATCCATCTAATCACGTGGGAGTTATTGGCTATCTCTTAGGAAAAGGTCCAGACCTCCTCCCCTATAAATATAAAGGGGTACGGCCGATTGAGAACCCCCGAACACATTCCAATCGAACCAATTACTTTATTTACTTTTCCTGCCCTAGGAGTAGATGTAGCGTAGTTCTAGTTATAGTCTTCCGTATATCCACCTCCACCTCTATTCGACTCTACGTGGTCTAGATCCGTCTTGGGTGGTCTGCCGATCCCAAGACGACCCTAGGATCTCACCCCTCCCGGGGCAAGATCTAGTTGTCCACTCAATATCTCTTCCTCGAATTGATCTCTTAATTCTTTGGCGACTCCACGTCGTCTGGGGACGCCCCGGATAACCTGTCGACCCGCAGCACCCTAAGATCTCTTCCCCCTAGGAGACGAGATCTAGATTCCAGCAAGGAGGAGGAAGACGACCCTGTCGCCAGGTTGCGGACCATCCGACCCAGAGCCGCGGACCGTCCGGTGTGACGCAGGGAAGGCACCGCTCCTGCGCGCAGGTCGCGGACCGTCCGTCTCAGAGCCGCGGACCATCCGCGCCGCTGGAGAGGGCACCGCCAGGCGGTACATCACCTAGTGATTGGTGCCCAAAAATAGGTTGGACTTAAACAAATATAATTTAACGTTATTAGTTACCAATTACGTTTCTAATATATGAACCAAATGGCACCTTAGATAGTGATCCATTACCATGCCTATCTGCACCACATCCACCCATTGCCATCCCAAACGTTGTTTTCCTCGTTTCTTTCCCCTCCATGGGCACGAATACATTGTTTCTAAAATGAAACGATTCCTATGGCTATCTCCAAATGTTCCCTTCCAAATCCTCTTATTCATACTTTCTATTCACATTTAAATATATTTCCCTTAACTATTCTTCCCTCTATTTCTCCTCCTCTCCAACCAATCCCCATATTTAGCTATCATTTACTCTTTAACTGAGCTATTTGCCTTTTATGCCAGTTTTTTAGAGTTTTAAAAAATACTACCATATTTATAATATTGTAATACACATTGTTATATAGTAATTATACTGAAAAGAAAAGATATTAATTTTATAATTAAAGCACTAATTAACAAAATGAGGGAAGATTAGAACTACCCTACCGTCTTGTTTGGGATAAAGGGTAATGGAGTGGATTGAGGAGGCTAGAATCCCTCACTATTCAAAATTGAGTAGTGATAGATTCTAGCCTCCTTAATCCACTCCATTACTTTTGATCCTAAACAAGCCCTACACGGGTGGAATACTTCTCTCCCCATGGAAAGGGTGCTAGAGTGGGCACCGTTGGACCCCTCCTCCCTCATTTGTACACCCTGTCGGAGACAGGGGGCAGCAGAAATAATCTGTTGGAGTTAGCCTAACAATTCCTACTCTTCACTAACCTATCACATTAGTAACAAGACAATAAATACACAGAAAAATTACTGTACCTTTTGCACTGCGAGTGCACCAACAAAGAAAAGAAATAGTCGACCTGGTCCGCCATTGCACCGTGGCAAGTCAACATTGTTGTAAAAAAAGTGAAAACGATCGCAGCGTTAGTAAATGGTACGAACTAGAAGTGTGCTGCAAGGGATATCGGTTTCATATTTTATGCTTGATTAAAGGCAATAGTTTGTACAACGGAAACATGATTGGTTATATTTATATATAAGACCACAAAATTGTCAAATTGATTTGACATCGAACTGCCCCGTTGCCACTTAGTGCTTTCACGTGGTGCTCGTGGGCCTCCAAAGTTTGACTAAAATGGCCCTTCATGGCCTAGAAACTGATCTTCAGTTTGTAGTGACCCATTCGTCAGTTAAGAAGAAAACCCATGGGCCACGGATACGAGGGTATGTAAGCTATTTTTGGTGGTAGTTTCATTAGCTTATTAGAAGTCTTTCCTAAATCAAGTTTTTTTTGGAAAAACACAAAAAACTTGTCTCTAACAGTTATCCTAAAACGCTCCTAACTTTTTCATAGCCTCTAAATCATAAATACAGTAAAGACACAATATGTATATAGAGTCTTAATTTTTTCACTTAGGTATCTAAGTATCTTACAAAGACATTTTATTTAATTGGGTTGTATGGTCAAACGTGACATCAGGAGCAACTCGTCCACTTCATCCGTAACGAAACGACCAATGAAAACGACGAGATCTTTAAAGAAACAGTTTTGTACCAGTGTTTGACAATGCAGCAAACAAACCGGCCGGTTCATCCTCATCCGTTCATGACAAGCAACTGGTCAACTTCAACTAGAGGGAACTTAGGGCGATGCAAACATTGTTCCAAGTAAGTTTTTATAGCTCTAACTTTGATTCCTTTTGGATACACTTTCGCTACTTAAATTATAAGATATATTTTTCCTCAAAAGCTTGTAATTGAAAATAAAATAAATAAAACGTTAAATGACCACAAGGCATTAAATTTCAAAAGAGATAAATCATTAATAAAAAAAATAAAAGAAGATAGTGATAGGCTATTTTGCTGAGCTGTTCTAGTGACACAAAGTTGTGATGTGAACCTCACAAAAATAGTAAGAGACTTGCCTGAATTCTAGCTTTTTCAGGCGACGATTATGTCAAAGCATATTGAGCTTGACTCATTTATTTATTAGTAAATTCTAGAATAAATCTATAATAACAACTCATGAATGGTGAAAATAGAAGTGTTGAATTTTTAGTCCCATATAGAAAGTGAAAGGGGATAGAGCCAATTAAAATAGTTTGTTTCTTGCTATTTCTTGAAAGAAAGCATGAGAGAGATAAGCTAAAGCCACACACACGCGTGTATTTCACTATTTTTTTGTGTGATTATTTGTGTGACTTCTGACTTGCAGTATGACGACTGGCGCTAATTTTGTTTCTATTTTTTGTTGTTTTGTACAATTTCTTTTATATTTTTTTATCGTTTTAAAGGAAATGTTCCATAGGGCAATTTCTACCTGTTTTGGTGACTAAGTGTTCAACACATCATCTTAAACTAACTATCTTCATATGAGTATGAGCACAGGTACGTCCATAAAAAGACAAATTGAAGAGATCAAGTCTAAATGAGCTAAAATAGAGGTCCAAAAGTGCAAATTTGGCCAAATCAACATAAACATGAAGTTTAAGTGTTTGAGTAAGTTGCACATACCCTATTCTATGTTTCTAGCATTTTGTTTTGGCTACTAACTCATTCCTGCAAAAAAAAGTGTATTTTGGACTTGAAACAAGCCATATTGCAAATCCTCGTGAAACCGAGGAGAAAAGGTATATTTCCTACACCTAGTCAATTCGACTAAATGCTAACTATATCTTTCTAAGTCGTAAGAAAGCTACCAAGGAAAGCAAAAAAAGGTTTGGAGAAGTTTGGCTAAAATAGTCAAAGGTGGTCTGGGCTAGGGTGCACTGAACGGTCTGGTGGCGCACGGGACCGGGTCCGTGCGACCCTGGCCGTACTGCTCGGTCTCAGGATTTTTCTTTAAAAATCACTGGACTGTGAATAGTACCTGGTCCGGTGTGCACAGATTGCTTCTCCAATAGCTAATCCAGGCGCCAACGACTAGCTGACGTCACTAGACGGTTCAGTGGTGCACCAGACCGGTCCAATGCCACTCGGCTAAGGAAACATACCAATCAGAAGATTCGCCGATTGTTACTGTGGATGGTCCGATGCACCACCGGATGATCCGGTTTGCCCGCGGTCAGGAAAGTTTTAGAGCTCCCAAATGGAGGAGGCAACGACTCTTAGGCCTCTAGGCGTCTCCAACCAGTACTCAAAGCACCTCAAGAGCACACCAACACTCTGAAACTCTGCAACCTCGCATTCCAGTGATTTTAGTGAGATCGGAGCACCAATTTTGAGTTGTATTGTGATATTGTATTCTTGCGCTCGTTTCTTTGTGTTTCAAGCGTGTGTTGTTGTGCTTTGCTCTTGTGTGTATTCTATCTCCCTCTCTTACTTTAAGTTGTGATTTTAATTATTTGTAAGGATATTAGAGATTTAGTGTTGTGGAGATTTCTTACAAACAGGAATGCGTGATATAAGGAAGAACTGTGACACTTAAGTTTGATCTTTATATCACTTGAGAGGGGTTGATTGCAACCCTTGTCCAAAGGAGGACACCACAACGTAGAGGTAGGCTTTGGCTGAACCACGAGATAAAAGTCGTTGCGTCTCTTGTCTCATTTACTTTATTGCGATCTTTCTTTTTCATAAGTTCTCTCTACCCACTTGAAATATTGCTCTTAGATTCTTTTATATCTTGAAAGAGAAATCAAGTGAAGGGAATTTTTCTCTCTTCTTCTCACCCAAACTTGGTTTTAGTTTGCACTCACTCAAATATTAGATCAAGTTTGTGTTGTTTTAAGCTATTTTTGCAGGATCACTTATTCACCCCCTCTAGATGCTGTCATTTTTCTATAACAATCCAACTTTATCTTGCCTAATAAGTTCAAAACCGAATCTATTAGATAATGGAGATCATAACTGTCGGGGACCATAATTAGGGGTACCCCCAAGACTCCTAATCTCAGCTGGTAATCCCCATCAGCACAAAGCTGCGAAGGCCTGATGGGTGCGATTAAGTCAAGGCTCGGTCCACTCAAGGGACACGACCTCGCCTCGCCCGAGCCCAGCCTCGGGCAAGGGCAGCCGACCCCGGAGGATTCACGTCTCGCCCGAGGGCCCCCTCAAGCAACGGACACACCTTCGGCTCGCCCGAGGCCCAGTCTTCGCCGAGAAGCAACCTTGGCCGGATTGCCACACCGACCGACCGTATCGCAGAAGCATTTAATGCAAGGATGGCCTGACACCTTATCCTGACGCGCGCCCTTCAGTCGACAGAGCTGAAGTGACCGCAGTCACTTCGCCGCTCCACTGACCGGCCTGACAAGAAGACAGCGTCGCCTGCGCCGCTCCGACTGCCGTGCCACTCGACAGAGAGAGGCTGACAGTAGCCAAGTCCGGCTTCGGGCGCCATAGGAAGCTCCGCCTCGCCCGACCCCAGGGCTCGGACTCGGCCTCGGCCCCGGAAGACGACGAACTCCGCCTTGCCCGACCCCAGGGCTCGGACTCGGCCTCGGCCTCGAAAGACGACGAACTCCGCCTCGCCCGACCCCAGGGCTCGGACTCGGCCTCGGCCCCGGAAGACGACGGACTCCGCCTCGCCCGACCCTAGGGCTCGGACTCGGCCTTCGCCTCAGACGATGGTCTCCGCCTCGCCCGACCCGGGGCTCGGACTCGACCTCGACCTCGGAAGACAGACTCGACCTCGACCTCGGAGGAGCCTCCGCCTCGCCCGACCCAGGGCTCGGACCGACCACGTCATAGGGGGGGGGCCATCATTACCCTAACCCAAGCTAGCTCAGGCTACGGGGAACAAGACCGGCGTCCCATCTGGCTCGCCCCGGTAAACAAATAATGATGGCGCCCCGCGTGCTCCATGACGACGGTGGCTCTCAGCCCCTTACGGAAGCAAGGAGACGTCAGCAAGGACTCGACAGCCCCGACAGCTGTCCTTCCGCAAGGCTCCAGCGCTCCTCCGACGGCCACGACATCACATGAACAGGGTGCCAAAACCTCTCCGGCTGCCACGACGGCATGTACTTAGGGCACTAGCTCCTCTCTGCTAGACACGATAGCACACTGCTACATCTCCTATTGTACACCTGGGCCCTCTCCTTACGCCTATAAAAGGAAGGTCCAAGGCTCTCTTACGAGGGGGTTGGCCGCGCGGGAGAACGGGACGGCGCGTACAGGCCTCTCGCCCCCTCCCACGCGGACGCTTGTAACCCCCTACTGCAAGCGCACCCGACCTGGGCGCAGGACAACACGAAGGTCGTGGGTTTCCCCTTTACGCCTGTCTCCCTCTAGTTTCCCCCCTTCGTGCTCCGTCTCGCTCCGACCCATCTGGGCTGGGGCACGCGGCGACAATTTACTCGTCAGTCCAGGGACCCCCCGAGGTCGAAACACCGACAGTTGCAGCGCCAGATAGGGGTCTGCTGCGTGTTGACGAACATCTTCCCGTCAAGCTCCAGATGGGTAGTTTCCAACAACCTTTCCGGCCCGGGACGGTGCTCCGTTTCGGGAGTCTTGAGTTCATGTCCCTCGACGGCAGCTACGACAAGATACTCCTTCCTCCGCCGCGCGACAGCGACAATGGCGGCCGACAACCCGCCCGCCGGCGGCGGAATCGACGACGTCTTCCCCACGTGGCGGAAGAACAACATTCGGGTTTATCCCGTCGCCTCCCCCGCCGACGGAGGAGGAGGCGGGGCAACCAAGGCCAAGCAGGAGGCGGTACCTCGTCGGCTGTCGAGCGAGTCGACGGCGCCGGCGCCCCAACGGGGGACATGTCAGGCATCGACCTCGCGTCTGAGACGAAGACGAGCGCCGTTTCCCCGCAACACGCCAACTCCAAGCGGACGAACGACGCCAGCACGCTCGCAAGGGACTTGCTGGGCGTCACCGTCGTACCTGAGACGACGGTGCAGTCTGCTCCTGACGCGACTTTGTCACCGCCCGTCGACCAAGAGGTACCGACCGATTCCCATCTCGTGCCTTTTGGATTCAGCCTCGACCCACCAAGCGACTTCGCTTTGGTGGAAGCCTTCATAGAGGCATGTCCAAACCCTCCGGGGTACGGTATGCGGTCACCCTGGGACCGGCTGACGCTCGTCTCGACCTACGGACCCTCGGGTTCCGAGGAAGATGACGAGCCCGACTTTTGTTGGGATTTCTCCGAACTCGGTAACCCCAGTGCCATGCGGGACTTCATGACCGCATACGACTATTGCCTTTCCGATTGTTCCGACGGTAGCCGCAGCTTCGGCGACGAGGACTGCGGCCCAAGTCGTGAATGTTTCCACGTCGATCTAGGGGGTCCCGGCGAAGGCAACCATCTTGGTATACCGGAAAACGGTGATCCCCCTAGGCCTGCGCCTCGCGTTGACATCCTTCGGGAGCTAGCTGTGGTCCTAGTCCCTGCGGGGGGTCAGGACGCACAGCTCGAGCAAATCCGTGAGATGCAGGCCAGGCTTGACGAGGGAGCAGGAACACTTGAGCCGTTCCGGTGGAACATCGGGCAGGAACGGGCGAACCAAACTCCGGCCGGAGAAGCGCGACATCTACCCGAGGGCATCCAGCACCGCATCGCCGACGATGTCAGGGCAAGGCCGCCACCGGCTTCCAGTGAGGTCGGCCAGAACCTGGCTACAGCAGCGATACTTCTCCGCACGATGCCGGAGCCATCAACCACCGAAGGGCGGCGTATCCAGGGAGAGCTCAAGAATCTCCTGGAGGATGCCGCGGTCCGACGGGCCGAAAGCTCTACCTCTCGAAGGCAGGGGTACCCCTCGGAGCATCGCGCCGCGACTTCCCGATTCATGCGGGAAGCCTCGGTCCACACCGGGCGCACGCGCAACACAGCGCCTGCGGCCCCGGGTCGCCTCAGCAACGAGCACCACCACCGCAACCATCGAACCCACCTCGACGAGAGGGTGCGCCGAGGCTACCACCCCAGGCGTGGGAGACGCTATGACAGCGGGGAGGATCGGAGTCCCTCGCCCGAACCACTCGGTCTGTAGGCTTTCAGCCGGGCCATACGACGGGCGTCGTTCCCGACCCGGTTCCGAACCCCGACTACTATCACAAAGTACTCGGGGGAGACGAGGCTGGAACTGTGGCTCGCGGACTACCGGCTGGCCTGCCAACAGGGTGGAACGGACGATGACAACCTCATTATCCGCGACCTCCCCCTGTTCCTCTCCGACACCGCTCGAGCCTGGCTGGAGCACCTGCCTCTAGGGCAGATCTTTAACTGGGACGACCTGGTTCAAGCCTTCGCCGGCAACTTCTAGGGCACGTACGTGCGCCCTAGGAACTCCTGGGATCTCCGCAGCTGCCGCCAGCAGATGGGAGAGTCTCTCCGGGACTACATCTGACGATTCTTGAAGCAGCGCACCGAGCTGCCCAACGTCATCGACTCGGATGTCATCGGCGCGTTCCTCGCCGGCACCACCTGCCGCGACCTGGTGAGCAAGCTGGGTTGCAAGACCCCCACCAGGGCGAGCAAGCTAATGGACATCGCCACCAAGTTCGCCTCTGGCCAGGAGGCGGTTGAGGCCATCTTCCGGAAGGACAAGCAGCCCTAGGGCCACCAGCCGGAAGATGTCCCCGAGGCGTCCACTCAGCGTGGCACCAAGAAGAAAGGCAAGAAGAAGTCGCAAGCGAAACGTGACGCCGCCGACGCGGACCTTGTCGCCGCCGCTGAGTACAAGAATCCTCGGAAACCTCCCGGAGGTGCCAATCTCTTTGACAAAATGCTCAAGGAGTCGTGCCCCTATCATCAGGGGGCCGTCAAGCACACCCTCGAGGAGTGCGTCATGCTTCGGCGCCACTTTCACAAGGGCGGGCCACCTGCGGAAGGTGGCAGGGCCCACAACAACGATAAGAAGGATGATCGCAAGGCAGAGGAGTTCCCCGAGGTCCACGACTGCTTCATGATCTATGGTGGGCAAGTGGCGAACGCCTCGGCTCGGAACCGCAAGCAAAAGCGTCGGGAGGTCTACTCGGTAAAGGTGGCGGCGCCAGTCTACCTAGACTGGTCCGACAAGCCCATCACCTTCGACCAGGGCGACCACCCCGACCGCATGCCGAGCCCGGGGAAATATCCGCTCGTTGTCGACCCCGTCATCGGCAACGTCAGGCTCACCAAGGTCCTCATGGACGGAGGCAGCAGCCTCAACATCATCTACGCCGAGACCCTTGGGCTCCTACGGATCGATCTGTCCTCGGTCCGGGTAGGCGCGACACCTTTTCACGGGATCATCCCCGGGAAACGCGTCCAGCCCCTTGGACAACTCGATCTGCCTGTCTGCTTCGGGACTCCCTCCAACTTCCGAAGGGAAACCCTCACGTTCGAGGTGGTCGGGTTCCAAGGAACCTACCATGCAGTGCTGGGGAGGCCATGCTACACCAAGTTCATGGCCGTCCCCAACTACACCTACCTCAAGCTCAAGATGTCGGGCCCCAATGGGGTCATCACTGTCGGCCCCACGTACCGACATGCGTACGAATGCGACGTGGAGTGCGTGGAGTACGCCGAGGCCCTCTCTGAATCCGAGGCCCTCATCGCCGACCTAGAGAGCCTCTCCAAGGAGGCGCCAGACGTGAAGCGCCACGCCGGCAACTTCGAGCCAGCAGAGACAGTTAAATTTGTCCCTCTCGACCCCAGCAACGACGCCTCCAAGCAGATCCGGATCGGCTCCAAGCTCGACCCCAAATAGGAAGCAGTGCTCGTCGACTTTCTCCGCGCAAACGCCGAAGTCTTTGCGTGGAGTCCCTCGGACATGCCTGGCATACCGAGGGAAGTCGCCGAGCACTCGCTGGACATCCGAGCTGGAGCCCGACCCGTGAAGCAGCCTCTGCGCCGATTCGACGAAGAAAAGCGCAGAGCCATAGGCGAGGAGATCCACAAGTTGATGGCTGCAGGGTTCATCAAAGAGGTATTCCATCCCGAATGTCTTGCCAACCCTGTGCTTGTGAGAAAGAAAGGAGGGAAATGGCGGATGTGTGTAGACTACACTGGTCTAAACAAAGCATGTCCGAAAGGTTCCCTACCCTCTGCCTCGCATCGATCAAATCGTGGATTCCACTGCTGGGTGCGAAACCCTGTCTTTCCTCGATGCCTACTCAGGGTATCACCAAATCAGGATGAAAGAGTCCGGCCAGCTCGCGACTTCTTTCATCACAACTTTTGGCATGTACTGCTACGTTACTATGCCATTTGGTTTGAGGACTGCGGGTGCGACATACCAAAGGTGCATGAACCATGTGTTCGGCGAACACATTGGTCGAACGGTCGAGGCTTACGTCGATGACATCGTAGTCAAGACGAGGAAAGCCTCCGACCTCCTTTCCGACCTAGAAACAACATTCCGGTGTCTCAAGGCGAAAGGCATAAAACTCAACCCCGAGAAGTGTGTCTTCGGGGTCCCCCGAGGCATGCTCTTGGGATTCATCGTCTCCGAATGGGGCATCGAGGCCAACCCGGAGAAAATCGCGGTCATCGCCAACATGGGGCCCATCAAGGACTTAAAAGGCGTATAGAGGGTCATGGGATGCCTTGCGGTTCTGAGCCGCTTCATCTCGCGCCTCGGCGAAAGTGGCCTACCTCTGTACCGCCTCTTAAGGAAGGCCGAGTGCTTCACTTGGACCCCTGAGGCCGAGGAAGCCCTCGGGAACCTGAAGGCGCTCCTCACGAACGCGCCCATCTTGGTTCCCCCCGCTGCTGGAGAAGCCCTCTTGATCTATGTCGCCGCTACCACTCAGGTGGTCAGTGCCGCGATCGTGGTTGAGAGACGAGAAGAGGGGCATGCATTGCCCGTCCAGAGGCCGATCTACTTCATCAGTGAGGTACTGTTCGAGACCAAGATCCGCTACCCACAAATTCAGAAGTTGTTGTACGCGGTGATCCTGACGCGGCGGAAGTTGCGACACTACTTCGAGTCTCATCCGGTGACTGTGGTGTCATCCTTCCCCCTGGGGGAGATCATCCAGTGACGAGACGCCTCTGGTAGAATTGCAAAGTGGGCGGTGGAAATCATGGGCGAGACAATCTCGTTCGCCCCTCGGAAGGCCATCAAGACCCAAGTCTTGGCGGACTTTGTGGCTGAATGGGTCGACACCTAGCTTCCAGCAGCTCCGATCCAACCGGAACTCTGGACCATGTTTTTCGACGGGTCGCTGATGAAAACAGGGGCAGGCGCAGGCCTGCTCTTCATCTCGCCCCTCGGGAAGCACCTCCGCTACGTGTTGCGCCTCCATTTCCCGGCGTCCAACGACGTGGCTGAGTACGAGGCTCTGGTTAACGGGTTGCGCATCGCCATCGAGCTAGGGGTCCGACGCCTCGACGCTCGCGGCGACTCGCAGCTTGTCATCGACCAAGTCATGAAGAACTCCCACTGCCGCGACCCGAAGATGGAAGCCTACTGCGACGAGGTTCGGCGCCTGGAAGACAAGTTCTATGAGCTCGAGCTCAACCACATCGCCCGACGATACAACGAGATTGCGGACGAGCTGGCTAAGATAGCCTCGGGGCGAACAACGGTTCCCCTGGACGTCTTCTCCCGAGACCTACATCAACCCTCAGTCAAGACCGACGACACGCCCGAGCCCGAGAAGGCCTCGGCCCAGCCCGAGGCACCCTCGGCCCCCGAGGGTGAGGCACTGCGCGTCGAGGAAGAGCGGAGCAGGGTCACGCCTAATCGAAACTGGCAGACCCCGTACCTGCAATATCTCCACCAAGGAGAGCTGCCCCTCGACCAAGTCGAAGCTCGGCGACTGGCGCGGCGTGCCAAGTCGTTCGTCTTGCTGGGGGACGGGAAGGAGCTCTACCACCGCAACCCCTCAGGCATCCTCCAGCGATGCATATCCATCGCCGAAGGCCAGCAGCTCTTACAAGAAATACACTCGGGGCTTGCGGTCACCACGCAGCGCCCCGAGCCCTTGCTGGAAATGCCTTCCGACAAGGTTTCTACTGGCCGACCGCGGTGGCCGATGCCACTAGAATTGTCCGCACCTGCCAAGGGTGTCAATTCTACGCAAGACAGACCCACCTGCCCGCTCAGGCTCTGCAGACAATACCCATCACCTAGCCGTTTGCTGTGTGGGGTCTGGACCTCGTCGGTCCCTTGCAGAAGGCACCCGGGGGCTACACGCACCTGCATCATCACCGACAACGGCACCCAGTTCACCGGCAGAAAGTTCCTGGACTTCTGCGAGGATCACCACATCCGGGTGGACTGGGCCGCCGTGGCTCACCCCATGACGAATGGGCAAGTAGAGCGTGCCAACGGCATGATTCTGCAAGGACTGAAGCCACGGATCTACAACGACCTCAACAAGTTCGGCAAGCGATGGATGAAGGAGCTCCCCTCGGTGGTCTGGAGCCTGAGGACAACGCTGAGCCAAGCCACGGGCTTCACACCGTTCTTTCTAGTCTATGGGGCCGAGGCCATCTTGCCCACAGACTTAGAATATGGTTCCCCGAGGGCGAGGGCCTACGACGACCAAAGCAATCGAACAAATCGAGAAGACTCACTGGACCGGCTGGAAGAGGCTCGGGACATGGCCTTACTACACTCGGCGCGGTATCAGCAGTCCCTGCTACGCTACCACGGCCGAGGGGTTCGGTCCCGAGACCTCCAGGTGGGCGACTTGGTGCTTCGGCTGCGACAAGACGCCCGAGGGCGGCACAAGCTCACACCTCCCTGGGAAGGGCCGTTCGTCATCGCCAAGGTTCTGAAGCCCGGGACATACAAGCTGGCCAACAGTCAAGGCGAGGTCTACAGCAACGCTTGGAACATCCGACAGCTACGTCGCTTCTACCCTTAAGATGCTTTCAAGTCGTTCGTACACCTCATTCGCATACAAAGTCTAACCATCAAGGAAGGGTCAGCCTTGCCTCGGCAAAGCCCGACCCTCCCTCGGGGGCTAGAAGGGGGGAACCCCCTCTGCGTCAAAATTTTCCTCGGGAAAGATCTTTTCTGCCAGAACGTCTTTCGTGCTTTTCGGCTACTTCGAAAGTGGGATCCTGAAAATGACGGAGTACACATAAGCAGCCAAGGCTGACCGAGCCGAGGGACTCCTATGCCTCCGGGATACGGATACCTGACTCATCACCTTTTGCGATAAGTAACTCACGCTCGGATAAGCGATTCTACGGACCGAACAAATCTTAACGCTCGAAAACTCTTCTGCCGAAATGATTTTTCGTGCCTTCTCGACTATATCGATAGCAGAATCCTACGGACGAGTAAGAGTACACGTAAGCGGCAAGGCCGACCGAGCCGAGGGACTCCTACGCCTCTGGGATACGAATACCTCACTCGTCACCTTCCGCGAGAAGTAACTCTCGCTCGCACAGACAATTCTGTTACCGACAAATAAGTCCAGATACTCGAAACAAGAGGCAAAGAAACGCAGCTTTACAACACGACGATAGTATGTTTGGGCCTTGGCGGCCGCAGAAAACATACGCACACTACAAGATGAACTGATCCTGTAGGCTCAGACGTCGACGGAAGGGGAGCAGCAGCACCCTCGGCGTCAACTCCGCCTTCGGTGAAGTCCGACCGAGCCTCGGACGGCAACGCGGTCGGAGGATCTCCACTCCGAAGAACGACGTCAGCACCGCGCCCGGGCCATCGCCGCCAGGGTCTCCTCCAGGAATCCGGCCCGAGCAGACGGCTCGGCCGGCCGCCCCGAAGCCTCAGCCAGCTGTTCTCCGAGGACACCAGTCCGGCTCGTGGCTTCGGCAACTCGACTCCAGCGTCAGTCCCGCCAGTGGATGGCCCGGCCAGGCTCCGGCCGACAAAGTCTTCTTTTCGAGCCAACTCTGCCTCTGTCCATGCTAACACCGCTGCCTCCGGCTTTGGCTCATCGAAGAGCGGTCGAGGGTCCCTTTAACTAAGCAAGAGAAGCCTCGGGCGGCAAGGCCGACCGAGCCGAGGGACTCCTACGCCTCCGGGATACGGATACCTCACTCGTCACCTTCGCACGAGGCAACTCACGCTTGGCGAAGCGGTCCAGCTAGCCGACAGGCGAGTCCTAGCGCTCGAAATGAGGAAAAAACACGGCTCCGTGCCAAAAATACATACATGTTCAGGCCCCGACAGCCACAATGAACAGTCACCGGCATTCAAGGTGCCATTACAAACGGAACTCCGGTTCCGTCCCCGCGGGTACGAACAACCCCCCACATTGGAGGGCCCGCGGGGCGACAAGGCTCCAGGTGGCTCACCGCCGCCCGCTCCGGCAGCAGCGACAACGACCTCTGCTCTAGGTGGCCAAACTGCAGCGGCGATGGCCTCAGGGCGGACGCCGCTGCAACAATGCCCTCGCCCACGTCTCCACTCGAGGGGCGAGGACAAGCTATCAAAGCCAAAGAGCCGGAAGCCCGGGGCACGGATGGTGGCGGTGATCCCGTCGGCGACGAGGACTTCTTCAGCCGCCACCACCTCAGCGCCGACGGCGGCAGCCATCTGCCCACCGGCAGATCCCCACTCGAATCCTCCCGGACGAGCGAAGCACCGACCTCCGCGCGGAGGCGCCATACCGGGGCAAAGGCGGGATAGCCCCAGAACACGAACGCCGCCCTAGCAGCGCGCGACGTCTTGGGCGGTCCTCCGGTGCGCGCGGCGCGACAACCGCTCTCGCGGCGAGAGGGGGCACCGGGAGCCGAGCCAGAGCCAGCTGAGCCAGCGAGCCCAACGCGCTGAAGCTGACGACGCTCGCCGCCGACCAGCCCCGCGTTGTCGAAGTCCGATCCTCCCGCTAGGCCGGTGAGCGCCCTCTCCCTTGAATGCTGAGGGAGAAGGTGACCCACGAACCCGCGCGGGAGGTAGAGCCCCGGCTCACCTCGCTCTCCACCCCAGCAAGGATGATGAAGATCCTTGAAGTTGAGGGCGGGACCAAGATCACAACCCGGCTCGCTTCTGCCCACCATCAAACTGGCGGTCACCGTCTTGGGCGACCACCGGCGAGGGGATGCAGTCGGGCTGCCTGATGAAAATCCTTGAAGTTGAACGATGGCTAAAAGGTACCAACTTCCACGAAGTTGCGTTTCTCCAACGACGACAAGGCAGAAGAACTACGGGCGCCCCCCATCCGGGGGCTCGGAAGGTGGAAAGACGCGATACATGAGGGGAGCGCGAAGACATTGTTGCCTTTCGAGGGGGTCACCCTCCTTTTAAAGGCAACTCTCCCCACTTGCGTCCTCAGCCGTCGCGGGCTGAGTCTTCTCCAACACGCTCCAAGGTCTTCCCCCTATGACATGAGGGCTAGGTCCCACACACCATGCAAGTTGGCCCGGGACGGAAGGAGCCAAAACCGCCGTGCGCGGTGCGCGTAACTGCCCAGCGGTTACAAGCATTCCTCCACTTTCGCCCAGACCAGCGGGTGAAAGGGCGAACCGCCACGCAGGCGGCGTGCAACCGCACCAAGGGGGCGCACCCTTTCGACTTCAACGCGTCCAGCATGGAGGCCCAGGCCCACACGTCATGTAACCGGCACGCCGGTTACTACGTGCGAGAAACCGCACCGCCACTTGCGCCAATACCGCGCCTCCTCGACTGCGGAACCAGTACCGCGACTCGAGGCGACCCTGCGCATGGCTCTACAGTGCCAACCGAGCACATCGGTCACGGGTCAGTCAGCCGCGGGAGAAGGCGCGACGGTCGATACGGCCAGAAATGGGTCGGCAGTAATGGTGGTGGCAGGCGGGCGGAAGCAGCAGTCAAGTCGTCAGCAAGCTCACGTCCCCTCCTGGGACAGCGAGAGAACCCTCTCCCACGGCGTGAAGACGACGCGCAACGGCTGCCCCGCGAACCACTCGTCCCTTCGCATTAACTCTGCGGCAGGACAGGCGGCACCTTTGGCAGGAGAAGCAGGCGACGCTTCGCTTCCGCCATAATGACCGCGTCAAAAAAGGTGTGCCACGTCGTTCGATTTCGTATCCTTTTCCTCTTCCTCTTTCTCTCTCTTACAACAGGGACCGGGAAAGGGGACACCCCGAAAGGGATCCTTCTCCACGAAGGAAGCGGGCCCCGAGCCCCCCTACTGATCAGAGGTTCGAAGGCTGGCCCCTCGGAAGGGTTCAATAGCCGCCTCAAAGCACTCGGGCTCCACGCCCACTACTGGTCAGAGGTTCGAAGGCTGGCCCCTCGGAAGGGTTCAACAGCCGCCTCAGGCCACTCGGGCTCCGCGCCCACTACTGATCAGGGGTTCGTAGGCTGGCCCCCGAAGGGTTCGACAGCCGCCTCAGACACAGAGCGAGGGATGACCCTGGGTACGTTCGATACATAACCAAGGCTCGGGCTATGCTCCCGAGGTACCCTAGGACATTTCCGAGACCAACGGGAACGATCTTGTAACGGAATCCCACCAGAGGGAGGCATCGAGCCCTTGGACCCCGTCAAAAGGGGACCGGGTCCAGCAAATCACCCGCAGGTACTTTTGGAGCGCACCTCCGGGCCACTAGCCGACCCCTAACGAATGGGGCACGGGCGTCCACTCAGATTACCCGTTAGCAACTCACTGGAGACACCATGTTCGGCGCCCTCCGAGGGCAACATGGCGCTTTCCCCCCTCCTCCTTGCGGAAAGGCGACGCAGGGGCGTATGTAAAAAAGTCGAGTCTGTCCTTGACCGTCCTCTCGCTCTGTGCGGAGGCTCGGGGGCTGCTCTCGCAAACCCGGCTCCAGCCAAACTGTTGACAACGTCAACATACCAGCCCGAGAACTTGGGACTTGGCTGTGCACCCGGGCTACGGCCAGTTCGCATGAGGGAATAACCAGACCGGCCGAAGCATCACAAAACGCATTAAGACCTCGAAGGAGTCAAACCACTCCTCCAAGGCCTCGGGGGCTACACCCAGCGGGTGCGCTCGCGCGCACCCACCGGAACGAAACGCAACCGAGAAAGGCCGGTCCCCTTGCAAAAAAGTGCGACAAAAGCCTCCAAGCGAGTATTAACACTCCCTTTGAGGCTCGGGGGCTACTGTCGGGGACCATAATTAGGGGTACCCCCAAGACTCCTAATCTCAGCTGGTAACCCCCATCAGCACAAAGCTGCGAAGGCCTGATGGGTGCGATTAAGTCAAGGCTCGGTCCACTCAAGGAACACGACCTCGCCTCGCCCGAGCCCAGCCTCGGGCAAGGGCAGCCGACCCCGGAGGATTCATGTCTCGCCCGAGGGCCCCCTCAAGCAACGGACACACCTTCGGCTCGCCCGAGGCCCAGTCTTCGCCGAGAAGCAACCTTGGCCGGATCGCCACACCGACCGACCGTATCGCAAAAGCATTTAATGCAAGGATGGCCTGACACCTTATCCTGACGCGCGCCCTTCAGTCGACAGAGTCGAAGTGACCGCAGTCACTTCGCCGCTCCACTGACCGGCCTAACAAGAAGACAGCGCCACCTGCGCCGCTCCGACTGTCGTGCCACTCGATAGAGAGAGGTTGACAGCAGCCAAGTCCGACTTCGGGTGCCATAGGAAGCTCCGCCTCGCCCGACCCCAGGGCTCGGACCCAGCCTCGGCCCCGGAAGACGACGAACTCCGCCTCACCCGACCCCAGGGCTCGGACTCGGCCTCGGCCTCGGAAGACGACGAACTCCGCCTCGCCCGACCC
Source organism: Zea mays (assembly GCF_902167145.1). Lineage (NCBI taxonomy): Eukaryota > Viridiplantae > Streptophyta > Magnoliopsida > Poales > Poaceae > Zea > Zea mays. The sequence continues at coordinate 33,512,945 of NC_050097.1, read as the reverse complement.
CAGGGCTCGGACTCGGCCTCGGCCCCGGAAGACGACGGACTCCGCCTCGCCCGACCCTAGGGCTCGGACTCAGCCTTCGCCTCAGACGATGGTGTCCGCCTCGCCCGACCCGGGGCTCGGACTCGACCTCGACCTCGGAAGACAGACTCGACCTCGACCTCAGAGGAGCCTCTGCCTCGCCCGACCCAGGGCTCGGACCGACCACGTCACAGGGGGGCCATCATTACCCTACCCCAAGCTAGCTCAGGCTACAGGGAACAAGACCGGCGTCCCATCTGGCTCGCCCCGGTAAACAAATAATGATGGCGCCCCGCGTGCTCCATGACGACGGCGGCTCTCAGCCCCTTACGGAAGCAAGGAGTCGTCAGCAAGGACTCGACAGCCCCGACAGCTGTCCTTCCGCAAGGCTCCAGCGCTCCTCCGACGGCCACGACATCACATGAACAGGGTGCCAAAACCTCTCCGGCTGCCACGACGGCATGTACTTAGGGCACTAGCTCCTCTCTGCTAGACACGATAGCACACTGCTACATCTCCTATTGTACACCTGGGCCCTCTCCTTACGCCTATAAAAGGAAGGTCCATGGCTCTCTTACGAGGGGGTTGGCCGCGCGGGAGAATGGGACGGCGCGTACAGGCCTCTCACCCCCTCCCACGCGGACGCTTGTAACCCCCTACTGCAAGCGCACCCGACCTGGGCACAGGACAACACGAAGGCCGCGGGTTTCCCCTTTACGCCTGTCTCCCTCTAGTTTCCCCCATTCGTGCTCCGTCTCGCGCCGACCCATCTAGGCTGGGGCACGCGGCGACAATTTACTCGTCGGTCCAGGGACCCCCCGGGGTCGAAACGCCGTCAATAACTGAGTCAATTTTCTATCTTTCTGTGTGTGGTAACCTTGAGCCTAATTTCCCTATATAATAAAGATGGTGTTATCTATAAAAGGCACTAGAAACAACCAATCTACTATGCGTTATGGTTTAGACAAGAGAGTCTTCAGTATTACGCAATCTCAAACTACTCCATCCCAGATGTTGGCATGCTGGCAACGATGGGGAGAGTAGTGTCTCCAAAATCTCGATCCACTAAGGCCTCGTTCGGTTGCTAGGGATTGGAGACCCGGATTGATTCCTAGCCGGATTACTTCTCTAATTTATATAGATTTTGATGGGCTAGAATAAATCCTGGTCTATTCCGGTGAAACCAAACAGGGCCTAAAGAACATGCATGGGTTAGAGCGAATCGGGGTTTTAAGCAGCGATCACATGACTGCTCACTAAGTTGATCCGCACTGAGGATGTCTACGAACTTCAACAACACCACAACTCATCTTCAACCAGATTGGAACATCCCCACGATGAGTAATGATGAGTTTGCTAGTTGCATTCACGACAGATTTAATCTACAACTGGACATGCTTTTATTTGTTATTTGCAATTTATCCATTGTTGATTGTTTTAGGAATTAATGTTATCATAAAATGTACATTTAACATGTTATTACATATATCTTATATTAAAATTGTGCCTTTAGTTTATTATAGTTATATGGATATAATCTGTAATTTTTAGTTTCAAGAGTAAAAAATATGTTAGAAACAATTCGATCTATGCTCGTGCGAAGATAATTAATAATTATTTTTGTAGTTATACAAGCACAAAAAATCGATATGCTATGCTACAAATATGAATAACAAATCATAAAAGTAATATTTAACTTGTACTAATTGGTTATATAATATTTTTGTTCGAAATCATTTTAGATTCATTTATAAGAGAAGTGAAATACTAATTAATACAGTCGTCGTGTCAGGTTCCAAAGCATGGTTGAGTAGCCTTTTGCATCCAATTAAGGCATTGTTTCAAATCTCTAAAATTAATAGTTAGCGGCTAAAGTTAGCAGAGGTTTAGAACAGGTCAGCTAACAGAGCAACTAATTATTAACTATACCTCTCAAATAGCTATTAGTTATTAGTTGGCTTAACCTAGCTAATAACTTGTTAGCTCCTAGCAATTAGCTCTAAAGTTTTGTAACGGGGCCTTAGCTAATAACTTGTTAGCTCCTAGCAATTAGCTCTAAAGTTTTGTAACGGGGCCTAAGGTACTGTTCAAATCTTTTAAAACTAATAGTTAGCAACTAAAATTAACTGAGTGGTTTAGAACAGAAACCAACTAATTGTCTCTCAAATAGTTATTAGTTATCTCATCCTACATAATAACTTATTAGTCGGCTAACATAACAATTAGCTTAGAATTTTGGAACGGGGTCTTAGTCTACTTGCGTAGATGATTAAACTTTTATTTTCTATTGTGAATCTCTCTGACCCTTCATTTTTAGTTTCTCTTTTCTTGCACGAATACTCATAAATGTCTCTGATAATTTCCATTCGCTACTAGGTCTTAGCAACAAGTGATCTTGCAATAAGAGTCCTGTGTCAGAGAGCCTGGCCTATCCTATATATTAACCATCAAATGGCAAGTACTCCGAATTACAAAGGAAATATTCTCATACCGTCTCAGATCGAGGTTTAACAAACTGATCAGTGCGCTATTCCTAGTTCGCGTCCTTTGCCATGGCAAACCAAGTGCAGCAGGTGTTCATGCGTGAGATGACGTCTCCACGAGCATGGTTTCTACTACTCATCCCACTCCTGCTCTTCCTCGTGCGCTACTCGTTCGGTGCCAAGAGAGAGAGAGGCAGAGGCAACCTCTGCTGGTAGACGACGACGACCCTCTCCCGCCTTCGCCTCCGGCGCTGCCCGTCCTTGGGCACCTCCACCTGGTCGGCTCGCTCCCTCACCTCTCCCTCTGGAACCTCGCCAGGAAGCACGGCACGGACCTCATGTTCCTCCGCCTCGGCGCCATGCCGGTCATCGTGGTGTCGTCGCCACGGGCCGCCGAGGCGGTGCTGCGCACGCACGACCACGTGTTCGCGTCGCGGCCGCACTCCTTAGTCGCTGAGATCGTCCTCTACGGCCCGTCCGATGTGGGTTTCGCGCCGCACGGGGAATACTGGCGGCAGGCGAGGAAGCTGGTCACCACGCACATGCTCAGCGTCAAGAAGGTGCAGGCGCTGCGCCTTGCCCGCGAGGAGGAGGTAAAACAAAAACAACCCCCGTTTGTTGTTCAGAGAGGCGCTTCGCACTGATTCCTAACCAAGTGCGTACATATGCATCCATGGCGATGTGCACGCAGGTGAGAGTGGTGATGGCCCAGATTGGCGAGGCAGCCGCGGCAGGTGCGGCCGTGGACATGAGCGACCTGCTCGGCTCGTTCGTCAACGACCTGGGCTGCCGCGCCGTGATGGGCAAGTCCTTCCGGAGCGAGGGCCGGAACAAGCTGCTCCGGCAGCTTCTCAGTGACACCTCGCCGCTGCTGGCTGGTTTCAACGTGGAGGAGTTCTTCCCGTTCTTGGCTCGGTTTGGCGTGCTCAGCAAGATGGTTCGCGCGAAATCCGAGAGGCTGAAACGGAGGTGGGACCATCTGCTGGACAAGCTGATCCAGGACCACGAGAGGGATAACAGCAGCGATCCGAAAGATAAAGACGCCAATTTCATCCATGTTCTGCTGTCCGTTCGACATGAGTACGGCCTCAGCAGGCAGCAGATGAAAGGAATCCTGCTTGTGAGTATATACATTCTAGCAGCTATAAGCTTCAAATGCCCAGCCATTTTTTTCTACTGAAAAGAACGTGAAACTGCTACTCAGCTGGTCATCATGCGATTTGCCGTCCCTAGTAGATGTGATCTTTCTCGATCTTCTGAGTGTACTGTTGTGTGCAGGACGTATTTTTCGCAGGAATAGAGACGTCGTCTTCGGTGCTGGACTTCACCATGTCGGAGCTCATGCGGAGGCCGCGTCTGATGAAGAAGCTTCAAGCCGAGGTGGACAGCAGCGTCCCCGAGGGACAAGAAGCCGTGAGCGAAGCTGATCTAGCCCTAGCCGACATGACTTACCTGAGAGCCGTCGTGAAGGAGTCGCTCCGGCTACACCCCGTGGCGCCTCTGCTCCCGCACTTCTCCATGGCTCCCTGCAGCATCGACGGCTACACCGTCCCGGCTGGGGTGCGGGTCTTGATCAACGCGCTGGCCATCGGCAGGGACGCGCGCTACTGGGAGGACGCCGAGGAGTTCCTCCCCGACAGGTTCGTCGGCCACGGCAGCGCCGCGCACGTCGGCTTCAAGGGGAACGATTTCCAGTTCCTGCCTTTTGGGTCTGGACGGAGGATGTGCGCTGGGGTGAACATGGGGATAGCCAGCGTCGAGCTGATGCTGGCTAACCTCGTGCGTCGTTTTGACTGGGAGCTGCCGGTGGGGAAGAAGAGAGGTGACATCGGTATGTCGGAGGTGTTTGGGTTAGTAGTGAACAGAAAAGACAAACTTGTATTGGTTCCGAAATTGCGCGTGTAGAATTTGTACGTTATATATGTATGTTGCCTGGAAGTGCAAAATAAGATGTCGCACTTGCATGTGTGGGCACAGTACAATTTATATATGACAACAAGCTCCGGCAAATCGCCAAACTCGCCCCCGCCATTTGCCCAACACAAAGTATCTGGCAACATGATTTTAAGTTTAACCAAAACTATATAAAAGCTACAAATATTTATGACACTAATGAAAACTATTAAATGAATTATATTTTTTAGTAAATCTAATTGGTGACGTAAATTTTAATAATATTATTTATTATAAATTTTATCAAAGTTAAACAAGTTTGATTTGTAGAGATTCTATAATTATATATTCTTTGAATGCAGGTTGTAACTTTTAGTACGTTATTCTAAAAGGTAACTATCAAAGTATAATAACTCAACCTGTAAGATAGTCGAGGACGTTACCGCCTACATTTTGCAAATTTAAGCACAATAATTGGTACTAGAACGTACGAACGGATAAATTAACTATAGATTTTGGTTTTAGGTCAAAGTAGCTAGAATAAGATGAAGGCGGCACTATCCACTCGATTTTTTTGGACCACACTACTCTATATATTTGATATGAGATCAAAGTAGGATGAGATAGGAGCGGTACCGTCCCCTTAATTTTTTGTGACCACACAACCATAAAAAAATTGCTTCCATGTTTACCTCATTCTCGTGTATGACTCTCATCCAAACATAATAGAAAATAATAGAAAATTAAGGCCATGTTTGATTTTTTAGTTTAGAGACTAAAGTTTAGTTATGAGACTAAAGTTTAGTCTCTAACATGTTTGGTTCTAAGAGCTAAAATAGTAAAAATATACTAAATGACTCATAAGAAGACTAAAATGGCCTTTAACATATTCTACTGCTATTAGTACAATTGAACTAAATGAGGGGTAAATGTGGAATTAATATGGTTTAGTCCATTTTAGCACATATATGAAAGACTAAAAAATCATTTTAGTCCATATTTTAGTTCTAGTATTTGGAAAAAAGGAACTAAATGTGACTAAAAACTAGAGACTAATCTTTAGTCCCTCTAACCAAACACCGCCTAAATGTGACCGCTTTTTTTCCTTACTTGTACGTCCAACCGAGCAACACAGGTCCACATCTGAAGTGTTTTGATGTTTGTCACTTTCTTGTGGAGCTCGTGCTCATAGACCTTCGATTTAATTGGACAAGAGAAACACACAGTGGAATCCCGAAAGTCCGCTGCGATTGCTTTAAGTGCTGGGAACTGACGGTGGTCACTGGTTTGCGAGGTGGCTTTAAGTCCACTGCAGGTTTTTTTAATTACGACATTTCTAATTCACGTGTTGGTACCAAATAGATGACTCATGGAAGATTGATGTCACAGCACATGGTACGCAGATTCAAATTCAAACGGATGTGCTCATGAATGGGTGCCCAGGACAGGAGGACAGGACCTTGGTTCCCAAGAAAGGGCTTCGGCGAGGGGACCTCATGTCACCTTATTCTTGCTGGTAGCTGATGTTCTGCAGGCGATGATAAAAAAAATGAGGTGGGGATCAGACACCCAAAAGCTCAGTTCTCCCGTATGCAGACAATACCCTTAGGTCTCGTTTGGGAACAAACAAACCGGCCGGTTTTCAGGGGATAGGCAGCCCACGGTCACAGATAACACGAGATCTTCGTATGCGTATTTGGGATACCTGTTCGTAGGATTGCTGGGCCCGTGTATTGGCAGTTTTGACGGGGGTAGGGTTCCACTCCTCCGGCGGCCGGTTTTGTGTGGCCCGCGACATCCTCTGTGTTGCATCCGTCGCCTCCCTCACACATCGCCGCCGCCGCCCTCAGCCACCGTCCAGCCGTCGCCACATCTCTCATTCACGGCCCCAGGTTGTTGTTTCTCTCGTCCTCGCCCTCAGATCTGCTTTGTCACCCGCTGTCCGTGTCGTCGCCATCTCTCTCATCCTCTGCCGCCTGGTTGCAGGCGCTGAAGAACTTCCAGGACGTGGAGCTTCCAGGACGTCAAGAAGACGTGGAGCTTCCAGGACGTCTTCGATCTGGTGAGCACTTCACTTATTTTCTCCCTTCCGATTTTTGTTTAGTTGCAGTTCATGGTCAGTGGACGATGGCAAGTTTTCTCCCTTCCGATTCATGGTCAGTGGACATTGAGCCTTCAGCCTCCTCCACCAGATTTATCCATCTATAATTCTATAGGCTGAAAATCTGAGTGGGTTGCATTTCTTTTTTAAGACATTTCCTTACTGGCCTCGCCCTTGTTTGCTCTATCATGTATGTTAAATTTATGTTACATTTTTCAGTTTACAATTTACTAGTGTATATCAACCTTTGTTAGCTTATGGTATGCTTGCCTACTGTTGAGGATTAGTAATCTTAAAGAATTTTGTTAATTCTTAGTAGATGTGATTCTAGGTGCACACAACTCAGTTATTGTTTTTTATTTATGTGTAGTCTGTATTTATTGATTCAGAGGCTGAAGGAACAGGGTATAACAGCTAAGACATCTTCTCAAAGTCTGAAGGTATTCAACTGATTAACTATCTCCTAAAGTTATATTTTCATTTCTTCTATTGTATATACTAAACTGGTGTTAGTTAGCATTGCTTATCCAACTATATGTCGTACATACTATGTTCAGGTCATCAGTTAGTGTTTTTTGTGTTTGAATTATATAACTGAATGCCAAGCTAGTCATGATAATTGTATCTCTCTCTATATAATAGATAATGAGTTCTTGGGAGGAGGATGCTAGACAATTTCTTTTAGACCAGGAAGAAGATGATGATGAACTCTTCTTAGTAATTGTCCCTGCTGTTCTCGCGGCTATGCAAGAAGAGAAAAGGGCCGTCCATACTTCTTCTCTTACTGGTGCTATGAAGATTAAGGAAGTTCTAGAAGGGCATGAAATTTGGAGCAAAGTTGAGTTTAGGATGGAGCCAGATATTTTCAGAGCGATAGTAACTTTCCTTAGAGTCGAGGATCTTCTACATGACACACGAGGTGTTACTGTTGAAGAACAGTTTGGCATGTTCATGTACATGATCTCGCATAATGCTACTAATCAAGATATGCAAAAATGGTTTCAACACAGTGGTGAAACCATTCACAGGAAGATAAATGAAGTCTTTGATATAATTCCAGCCTTGACAAGTAGGTTTGTAAAGCTTCCAAGTTCCGTACAAACTCACATCAAAATTGTAACCGACTCTCGTTTCATGCCTTTTTTCCAGGTAGACATAAAACCCAAGAATTTCTAATTCCTTCTAAAGTTTTATGCCTCTAATTGTCTCTTTCCTAACATGCAGAATTGCATTGGTGCCATAGACGGTACTCATATTCCTATCACTATTTCAGAAGACAAGGCTGCTCCATACAGAAATAGGAAAGGGTCTTTATCCCATAATGTTATGGTAGCTTGCGATTTTAATCTAAACTTTACCTTCATTTCGTGTGGATGGGAAGGATCCGCATCAGATGTCGGGGTTCTTCGTTCAGCACTTGGCAGAGGATTCCATGTGCCAGAAGGAAAGTTTTATCTTGTCGATGGTGGATATGCAAATACACCGTCATTCATTGCCCCTTATCGAGGAGTTCGGTACCACTTAAGCGAGTTTAGGAGTCGACGTTCCTATGCCAACTACAAAGAGCTCTTTAACCATCGCCACGCAATCCTTCGGAACCATATAGAGAGGGCTATAGGTGTCTTGAAGAAGAGGTTTCCTATTCTAAAAGTCGGAACTTTCTATCCTATTCAGTCTCAGGTTAAGATTCCAGCGGCAGCAGCTGTCTTTCATAATGTAATTAAACAACATAATGGCCAGGAAGGGTGGCTAGATCACCTCCCAAGCAACATTGAACCGTCTCAATATGTCGATGTCCCAGAGGGAGAAGTCAACTACCCTACCGGCTCGGAGTCTGTTGATGGAAACATTTTAAGGGATGACATTGCGATGCAGATGTGGGTTGCACACAATGTTTAGTTGATGTGATAGCACTTGTATCGTATTTATGTACTTGATGCACCTAATATTTTTATCTTATTTATGTACTTCTTGCACACAATTTAATTTTTATGTGTAATTTAAAATAGTAATGGCAGATGAAGCATCTAGGGCGAATTGGAACTTCTTATATGAGAAGGGTTTAATTGAAGTATTAACTGAGCACAAGGTTGATGCCAGATTTAAGGGACAGAATGGTTGGAGCTCAGATGGTTGGAGAAGCATCACTTGTAAGTTCAATGAGAAATTCCCCTCAGCACATTTCACAAAGCAACAACTTCAAGACAAGGAGAAAGATTTGAAAGCAAGCTACAAGGCCATAAGCAACGCAAAGAATGAGAGTGGTATAGGATGGAATGAGACTATGGGGATGATATTAGCTGAACCAGATTTGTGGGAGAAGTGTGCACGTGTAAGTTATTCTCTCTCTTTTGATAAAGTAGTATCATTCCAAAACATGCCTTCATACTAAATATATGTTGTATTCAACAGAAATTCCCCAAATTAAAGAAGCATCGCAAGAATGGGTTTCCTCTGTTTAGGAGCTGTGAGGCCTTGTATGAAGGTAGTCATATATCTTTCTGACTTCTACTAAACAGATCTGAGTTTTTATGAAGAAACACTTCGACTTTTTTTATAGGGAGCATTGCTAGAGGTGACATGAGTTTCACTTCTACAGAACCGGTGCTACATGTAGCATCTGTTGATGAACCAGTGCTACATGTACCACGAGTGGGCAGCGAGATCAATGTTGCTGGACCAAGTGTGGGCAGTGAGACTAATGTTGCTGGACTAACTTTGGATCGAGAGGCTTGTGAAGTTCAGTCACCACCTTCTGGTACGTCAGTACATGGAAGCGGAAAAAAGAGGAAGAAAAGTCAAGTTGCAAGTGTTTTGGATGACTATTTGGAGCACAAAAAGAACCAAACAGATAAGACTATGGAGGCGTTCCTTGAGAAGAAGACTCGTGGAGAGGAGTCTATGGATAGGTGTATCCACATATTTGAAGCTATGGAGGACTTGACAGATGAGGAGAAGGCCATTGCAGCAGAGGTGTTCGAAAATGAATTGTATCGGGAGATGTTTCTGAAGCTAACAATTCACAACGTGCGGCTGATTTGGCTTCGGAGAAAGATAAGGTATGTGTATATATATGCCCTTCCTCCCTCTCTGAAAACAATTGTAAATTCTAAAGAAACTTGTGTATTTACTTCCTTTCTAATTTCAGTAGGATTACATCTACCTGATAGATGGAGAAGGTGTGACGGATGGCTTCTGCAATATGGTCTCTGCAATGTTTTTTCCAACAAGATCTCTTCAGTTATTTTTTGATTCATGGAAATATTGTACTAAACTTGAAAAATGATACATTTAATCTATTTTGATCAGTGAAGTTCTTGTTCTAACACTGATAGTATGAGTTAACTTGTCTCCAGAATTGTGGTTGTTAAAACTAGTAGTGGTAAATAAGCCAGACTTTATGTTGTTGTTCTAAACATATTTGTATCACAAATAGAACAATTTTATTCCTTGCACAAATAGAACATTTTTGTATCACAATTAGCTCAATTGTGCTTCATGCTAAGGAAAGTTCTAAGTTTGTTGTTTTTATTCCTTGCAGAAAATCGAGGTTTGCCACAGGAGCATCAGTCAGAGGCGCTTCATGCTATTCTGAATTTTCAAGTTCTCTAGAATTTTTACTGGAACCATAATTTGTATGGAGTTAAGAACTGTTCTGCTTGTTCCATCAATATGTATGCAGGTTCTAATACATATTGTGGATCTGATACATATGTACACACTCTCATAATTCACTGGTTCATAAAAATTTAGAATACATATGTGTTTAAACGTCCAGCTCTACTTTCTTTTTATTACTGAGTCTGTTATTCTATTTATATGTTCATTTATACATTTGAAGACATGTGTTAAAAGGGTCACTGGACAGCCTGACAACCAAACGATCACAGGGCGCTCAAACCCCACCGGGCAGCACCAGACAGGGAAGGAGTATAGCAGGTTTTGCCCCCATCGGTGGTATCCAACCGGGGTGGCTATTACCTCTGTTGCCAAACGAAGCCTTATTCTCCTGCGAGGCCAACTCGAAGATACATCCCTCCTCAAAACTGTTCTTGATTAATTTAGTTTGACGACATGCCCGAACATCAATTTCTCTAGTGTGTTGGTCCCTATGCAGAAGAGAAGGATTCCCTTAGAGCTACCTCTGCCCCTATCCAACAGAAAGCTCCGGTTACACATGTTCTCTCCCTAGATAGCAAAAACTGACAAGATACGGGTGGCGGTCACCAATCAGATTGCTAAGAGAATGAACCACACTCTAACTAAGTTGGTCAATGCCATGTTCAAGACAGTGAGAGTATCTAAGAAACGGTGGGATGAGACGATTATGACAATATGTTATATCTTGAATAAAGTGTTCATAAAGAACAAAGAAACTACACTATTCAAGGAATGAGAGAAGAAGATATTAAATCTCTCTTACGTGCGAACATGAAGTTGTTTGGCCAAAGTGAATGTTCCAATCAACAAAAATCAAAAGTTTGGATCAAAAACTATTGATTGTATGTTTCTTGGGTATGCTTTTAATGACGTGAGTTATATATATTTCAGTAATAAATTTTGGAGCACCTGGTGGTACAATTATGGAGTCTAGAGGTGCTACATTTTTAGTAAATTTTCCTATGAGAAATACACCTATACTTCTAGTCACGAAACATTTATACCTGAGATGCATGAATCGGTATATTGAAGCCTATGTGAAAAAAATTCATAAACCGATAATATTATATTGACTCAAAAGAGTAAGAGACAAAAAAACTAGTCTTTTTAATGAAGACAAAAAAAGCTCTTTAGTCAGTTAGAAGAGGCAGATGCACTAACCCTAGAAGGACCTGCCCCTGGTTGAACCCCGCAGCATCGAGCCCGGGGCTGTGGATGGCAGAGCCTAACAAGGAAGGACGGGCATGTCGGAAGGGAACCACTTGAGTTATATGGATGATATATTAATCTTTGGTAATAATGTTAATGTGGTTAATTTTTGTCTAGTAACCTTGAAATGAAAGATTTGGAAAAAGGCTGATGCTATTCTTAACATAAAGATATCGAGAGAAGGAGAAAATAGTGGGGTTACTCTTGTGCAATCCTATTATGTAGAAAAAGTGTTGAGTCGCTTTGAATATAGTGGATAAACACATGCTCTAACTCCTTATGACTCAAGTGTGTTGTTGAGGAAAAATCACAAAATCGCATAGGATCAGTTGAGATACTTTCAAACCATTGGCTCTCTCGTATATTTGGCTAGTGCAATAAGGTCTGACATCTCATTTGTTGCGAACAAACTAAGCCTATTTGTTTTTAACCAGGGGATGATCATCGGCTTGCTCTTGAGAGGGTATTGCATATCTAAAATGGACTATCAGTTGTGGCATCTACTATACCAAATTACCAATTACGTGACGGTAGTAGTGGAGGTTTATTGTGATGTAAAATAGATATATAATGCTGATAAAATATACACCACAACTGGATATGTGTTCACACTTGAAGGTGGCACTGTTTAATAGAAGTCTTGCAATCATACCATTTTAATAAGGGCAGCCATGAAAGCAGAACTCACGATATTTGATATCACCATAGTTGAAGTTGAGTGGTTTCGTGAACTCCTTACGAATTTCCGTTAGTTAATAAAGCAGTACCAACCATCTCCATGAAATATGATAATCAGACAATAATAATCAATGTGAACATTCTAATAATGACATGAAGTCTATATGGCATTGAAGACAACTGAAATCTGTTTAAGAAACTCTAGAGTACTTGTGTTGGACTATATATGCCTATACATCTTTAATCTTATGGGATTATGGGCTTAGCCTATATAAATATTTAATAATTTTAAAAGTTTCTATTAAATAATATTTGTGATATTCTTTAGTAAGATATGGGTAAGTGATGAAATGGTATCCCTATTTAGGCCTTGTTCGGTTATTCCCAATACACATGGATTGGATGGGATTGGAAAAAATTTTTAAGAAGTTTGACTTGTTTGGGATTCAAACCCATCCAATCCCACTCAATCCACATGGATTGAGAGCTAACCGAACAAGCCCTTATATGGTTGGTCATGTCTATCTACTTTGAGTGGTTTTTTGAGTGGTTGAGAAATGGGTCAATGTGTGTCACTATTGTGGGCACCGCTACTGCCTACTGATGTTGAGCCAAGGCAAGGCGAGGCGCAACACGGTCACGATCGTCAGCTAGATAGAAGTTGAGCAGTCAGGAAGCTAAACAGTTGCCGGAATTGGAGCATGGGAGCGTGCAAGAGTTTCAGAAAACTTCAGAATTTGTGTTTAATTTGTTATAGAGAGTTACCTGACTCCTGATCTCCCATGATCTCTCAATTCCTCTATCCTTTGATCTCCCACGACTACCCAATACTCTTTAGTACCATTTTTTCTGAATTAGTTTGCTAGTATTAAAATTATTTAATTTTATAACACAAACCATATAAGCTATTGAAACACATGGTGGTGCTCCCTATCTAGATGAGGCTGGGGCCCTCTCACCGCTCTCAAAAACAATGTTCTGCGCCCGAACTCATCCATAAATTATCTAACGGAGATGGCGATGAGAGACAACTCTTTCATGTAACCCTCGCGAAGGTAGGAATAGGGAAATTTTCTTCTCGCGAGAAGAGAAACCGGGAGTCATTCTCTAAAGCCCGTTTGTTTTGTTGGAATTAAATTCCATTTTAATAATTATAATTTAAACAAAAGTAATTAAGTTCGTATATTTATATATGTAATATATTTATATATTATACTAAATTATATGAGATAGATAGTTATATACTACATTTATGTTATAGTGAAGCAAGTAAAAAAGTGTGTTATAAGTTGTACATCGGAAAAATAACATGTAAATTTATAGAATCAATTTTCTTCTTTATCCTATGAATTTGAGACAGACTTATATGATAAGTTTTGAAATTGGTGGAGTGTCATATTCTAAAAAAATAGCATATTCTATTAGTAAGATTCTAATTCCTCAAAATGAAAGGAAACAAACGGGACCTAAGAGGAAATTTCTCATAGCCGTCCCTAGGCCAAACCATGTTTGAACAGACCCAAGAGCCTTAGTGAATACTCTAGAACAATAAAGGTTCTGCTGGGCATAATTTTTTAATATGTTCCTGGACCAAAATATTTATTGTAACGATATTTTTCACTAAAAAAATGTATGGTCGTAGCATAATGTTTCGAGAAAATGCTGGGATCTATGAGTGGATAAGAATGAATGGAATGGTACAGAATTGAGAACTGACTAGGAGAGTGGATGTCGTTGCGCCACCTGGTGCAGAACAGGACGCGCCTCTCCGACTCCGAGGCCGAGCATTTCCGGTTTATATCTCTACTAACTATTAAGGATGGATTGTAGACTGCCCCCGCCCCTCCCCCGCTACCGCACGCCCGCCTGTCCGCCGCAACGCATTCCCCGCGCATCCCGCCGTCTCGCACGCCCTCAAGCCCGCAACGCCCTCCCTAGCGAAACCCTCCGCTACCTCAACGCCACACGCCCGCCGCCGCCGCCGCCGCGAATCCGCACTAGGCATCCCTCCGGTACCCACACCGCCAGCTCGCGACTCTCGCACGCCCGCCTCCCCCTCTGCTCCAGTGTCGCGCCCTCGCCTGTCCCCGGCCCCGTCTCCCAAAGTTGTCCGCGATCGCCGCCCTGCTCCCCTCGCCCCGTGCCGCGTCCGACGAGAACACCCCCGTGGATGTATCCGGGATTTGAGGCCTCCCCCTCCCTTCCCCTTCCCCTTTCCCTTCCCCTACCCCTCCCCCATCGGCGATGCCCGGATCCGCGACCGTCGCCATCCAACCCCGGCCTCCGTCTGTGACCGCTCCATGGTGGCGCAAGCGCTGGAGGCATCCACAGGGGCTACAACGTGAACCCGCCCCCGTTCGACATCGGCACCCCCCTCCCCCGACCATTGTCGGTTTCCATCGTAGGAGCTCCTCGCTCGTGCCCGCTTCTTCACCGATGACTCGGGTATGTCATGCCCCCCCCTCTCCCCCTCGTCGTGTCCCTCCTTTTGGCCGCCGAGCCACCCCTCTCTCCCCCTCGCCGCCTCTCTGATCCGGCTGCGTCCCGCCTCAGCCGGTGGATGGGTGGGAGTGGGACGGCAAGGTTGTGGTGTACACTCACCGCGCGCGGGAGCTGGTGCGGCGATTAGCTCCTTGATAGTTCCGCCCACACCTGTGTGTGCCCTGCCTCGCCGCATCTTGTCGCTCCATGCCGACATGCGCCAAACATATGAAGAGATATTTCCCTCACGCTCCTCAGCCCCATGCGCCAAACACATCTATATCTAGGTATTCTTGGACCACAACTGTTGTTGCTCGGGAGCGAACTGATGAAGAGATAGTTTCATCGGTGGTTATTAGGGATGTTCTTTCGATGCCTATGGCTGTGTCAAAGAACCCAAACATTGCCTTTATGTTCTTAACACCGGGTTCATTGCCTTTTGATAAGTTGTGGGAGAAATTTTTACAGGTGTGGTTCTTAATATACCCATCATCTAATATTGCAGTTAATAAACATGAAGTTTGTATTATGTCTGTTGTACCATCACCATTTTGTAATAGTTTATTTAGTTTGCTTCAAATTCTTTGCACAGGGTCATGATGGTCGATATTCTATCTATATCAATGCATCTCTCTCGCACGCCTATTACCTGTACATTCTATCTCTCTTTTTGTTGGGCGTGAAATTCACAGTAAAAAGGTACTCCCTCGCACCCCCTTACAAGTGCTTTAGTTTGTTTTATCTGTAAACATGTAATCATGCCTTGACAATTCTTGTGATTGTTGAAAATGGTGCATCTCCTGCTCTTCTGGCCTGCAAATCTTGTAAGCTGGTAACCCCGACCGTAGTTTTTGTGTGAGTTTAAACATTGTTTGTACTCTTATACGCTTTCTATAAAGCAGCAGAGTTTAACTCTGCTAAAAAAGAAAATGGTGCATTAGTGGGTATTTAGAACACTAATAGATCGACCATTTTGTCGCCGGAAACTTTAATAGAGCCTATCTGTCTAAGGCTGCCATTGTGTATGGCATGGACAAGATTAAGCAGGAGGACATGATGATCTATAGATTCAATTCCATGTGATTCAACAGTGTCTATTTAAAGTAGAGCAAATAATGCTAAGTTGCTAACTATATAACATAAATCAACCAAATAGTTTGTTGATCTTGAATCAGGACAGTTTTCAAGGGCAATTTGGATTCTTCATAGGTTTTATGATGCCCATCTTAGTGACCAAAATTGTCAGTCTGACATGTATAGAGTACTTTATTTTAAATGTTTACTATTAAGAGCTATAAGTGAGATTACTTCTGCATTGAATGGACTTAAATGTGGGTAGGCTTTTAATTTAGCTTAAACTTTTGTTTTAGGCTTTATGGAACACATTGAACACTGTCTTCTAAAGTTTCACTGATACAAATGATTCTTGCCATTTCTTGTATATGTTGCTTTCTTTTCTCTGACATTATTTTATTAATTTTTTGGTACATGTTTGCTTCTGTGGAATGTAACACTTAAATGTCACTAAACTGCAGGTAGTATGGGGGAGGGTTTCAATGGTTGATGCAGAGAAGAGGTTGTTAGGAAATGCATTGGAAGATGTTGATAATCAATTTTTTGTATTGCTTTTTGACATGTTCTAAATGATTTTGCAGGCAAAAGAGAGCTCTTTTCTCAATTCTTAGCAAATAAATGATTTTGGAACTGGGGGCAGGTCAGAGTCTAGAGCATGTTCATTCCATGTATGTTGGTTTTGTCACTTGTTTTTGGTGATTTCAGATCTGAATGGCTGACATTCTGTCTCTCCATCGATATTTAATAGTAAAGCAAGGTTTGAGACCTGGATTTATTGGGTACTGTAGACATTGGAGGTGGATTTTTCTCAATTTGATATATTGGAAAAAATTGTGACTTGACCTGTGCTGCAACAACCTTTAGACAAGGAGGCTTCTAATTCATCTCTACCAACAGTCCTGTATAGACCTAATAACCTTGCCTACGGCAGTACCAAAATAGCAATACCCATTCCAAAAGGCTTGTATAGAACTATAGACCAAAACAGTAGTATTTTTTGACTGGAGGTGACTATGAGACTGTGATTGCAACACAAACAAATTTAGATCCATAGTTTTTCGTTTATATATGCAATTTCAATCTTTTGATCCATAGTTTTTTGCTTGCAGGTATGGGGCTAGGATTGCATGAGGGAAGGTATCTGCTATTGTCCAGTATAACAAAAGGCAAATGTAGGTACCTTGTTAAATCAATCGGGGATGTTTTGCTTGCAATATTGTTGCCTTTGTTTTCCCAAGTATGCACGTGCGGGCTTGTCCTTTTTGCTACCTGATGAAACAAATAGAGTATTTATACCCTGAAATTTATAACTTGTTGTTTTCATAACCTGAAATCATGGTGTGCTAGAGGCCTAGAGTTGCTGGAGGCAAAGCATAGATAACTGAATATAAGGACAACTCATGGACTGCCTTCAATTTTTTCTTAGCTATTTAGGATCCATTGCCGCAGCATGTTTTTAGGCTTTATCTTACAGATTGAAGGTAAATAGAAATATATTCCTAGAACTGTGGGTATTTCTTAGAATTTGTTTAGTATCCACTGTAGCAGCAAGATTTTAGGCTGTAATATAACTAAATTCAGTTTCAAAAAGGATCAATCACAAGCACATCATCTATTGTAGCGGCATGCATGGAAAGCTTTCAGTTAAAAAATAAGTAGCTGGCAAGCTGAACTAAATTTTTAAAGGCAAAGTTTTGCCAACAATGACAATGTGGTTAGTGTATTTTTTGTTTTACTTCGAATTTTGGATCATTTTACAAGGATAGTGTATTTACCTTTCAAAGTTTAGATATAAATTATTTATTTAGATGACATCCCCGCAGATTGAATTGTGCCCTAAAATTCGTTCAAGTAAACCAAATGGGGTTCCTGTGTATTTATGGGCTTCAAATTTTGGGCTTGACTGAAGGAAGTTGAAGCCGATGTGGCATTTCTTTTTAGCTTGAGGTACTTGTGTTGATAATCATGAACACCCTTTAATAATTTAAGGCGCAAGATCTGAAGAATTGAATCTGCGAGGATGTCATCTAAATAAATAATTTAACTGGGATGGTCTGATGAGTGTCAGACCATGGATCTCCCTGGATTCACGAGTTTCATCTGGCCCTCTGTTAAAAGTAGAACCCTTCTCTCTGTTTTCCTGATCTTGTAGTACCATAAAAAAATGCCCTAATGCTACTCCGTGTGATAATAGAAAAATCCTGTTTAGGACCCCAAGGAGGCAGGTTTCGTAGGCTATAAATTCTCTTTATGCGCATATGCCAATGGTTAGTGCCTTATTGTTATTGGAGTTCATTGCTATCCATTTTTTATAACACTGGTTTGATTGTGATGCAGTGATACCTCGGTTGGCGTCGCACATGATGCCTTCAACACGTTCTTCAGCAAGACTGGTTCCGGCAAGCATGTGCCCAGGGCCATCTTCATCGACCTTGAGCCCTCTGTCATCGACGAGGTTCGCACTGGCTCGTACCGCCAGCTCTTCCACCTAGAGCAGCTCATCTCGGGGAAGGAGGACGCAGCTAACAACTTTGCTCGTGGCCACTACACGGGTAATTCACCTTGTGTCTGAATAGATAATAGGAGTGGGTCCTATGCTTCTGCAACTGTGGATATGTTCAATTCTAATTATGGTGCAATGCAGTTGGGAAGGAGATTGTCGATCTATGCCTGGACCGTGTGCGCAACAGCGACAAACAAATGTACTCATCAGAAGGCAGAGCACCATTCGGCAATTGCTACTGTCTTCGTGTGGCGCAACAGCGACAAACAAATGTACTCATAAGAAGGCAGAGCACCATTCGACGAAGAGATCATCTTGGTACTTTTGTTGTCAGTATCGCATCGACAATCAAAAATCATGCTGTCCACTTTTCCTAATTGGTTGGGCCTGTATTATTCCATTTTTTTAAAAGATCCATCATAATCAATTCATCAATTTCTCTTTAGTTTCATTAGTAAGCAACTGGCACATTAGGTTGTGATCCTTATCTCATAAGTTGAGTATAGCAACGAGAGAGAGCGTGAAATTGACCTATGGATGGTCTCACACAATTTTTAGACCTAGCTAACATATGCAAGGTTGCTGTCCTGTGAGTATTAAAGAATATATCTGTACATTTTAGTTTATCACAAGTCAAAGAAGTAAAGGCAGTCTCTCTCTCTAAGTTGCATTTGCGAATCATGTTCTTCAGATGACAGTAAAAAGACTTTATGCCTATAGATTCTCAGAATGGTTCTATTAATTATAATGAGGTACTTCCTGTTCATTTTTTTAAGTTTTGTTGAAACTCAGGATTGGGTGATGTGCCTTTGTTACCATCTTGGGGCTTCAGTTTTACTCTGCAATAATATTTCACATTGTTTTTGTTTTATGTACAATGCCCATTGTGTACAGGAGGTTTGGGTGATGGAGTCATACTCGATCTAGCAGATTCGGATTTGTTCTTTTAAATTCTTGTTGAAGTTCTGTTGCATCTCATGGAACAGACAAGTCTCGATAGAGGAAGGAGAAGACAAGGCAAAGGATATTCGCGCAATCTTGGACAGGTTTTGTTTCCTTCCATTTCCCCATGGTTTCTTTAGTCACTCTGCAGTTACCAACTAGATGTTAAAATAAAGATAATTGAACCTACACACTCCATTTGGATGCTTTTGTCTGACATGGATAACACCACACAATCACTGCTTTCATTTACCGGCAATGATAATGTTCATGGCTTATACGATGTTCTGTTAAACTACAAGTATGGTGCATCCCATTATTTTGCCATTTCATTCTTGTTTTACTTAAAAATTTTGTTGAATAAGGTGACCTCGTGATTCTTCAAGCCCTTGCTAAATTATATTTGCTGTCAACGTCTCAGTCTTATATTCACCCTAGCCATTTCAAAATGGTTGCCTACATATTCTAGAGGTATTCTTTTTTTTCAATCCTTTAGCCTTGCCTTTTTGGTTTGGCTCTGCCTCTTTAGTTCCTTTTTGTTACTAGGAAACTTTGTGACTTTTATCTCTTTTTATTAGAAGGGAAGCATGTTAATCTAGCATGTTGTTAGAAATGCAATTCATATCCTGCACATAGAGATGTCGAATGAAGTGCCCTTAGGCTATTAGCTACGATAAAAAATGCAGGCACCGGGAATACACGACCTTACATGTTAAGAACTGAAAACCAACATTACACAACCCATTTTTTCTTGTTTTTGAATGCTGGTGGCAGACACAGCCGACAATTGCTACTGTCTTCGTGTGGCGCAACAGCGACAAACAAATGTACTCATCAGAAGGCAGAGCACCATTCGACGAAGAGATCATCTTGGTATTTTTGTTGTCAGTATCGCATCGACAATCGAAAATCATGTTGTCCACTTTTCCTAATTGGTTGGGCCTATCTTATTCCATTTTTTTAAAAGATCCATCATAATCAATTCATCAATTTCTCTTTAGTTTTATTAGTAAGCAACTGGCACATTAGGTTGTGATCCTTATCTCATAAGTTGAGTATAGCAGCGAGAGAGAGTGTGAAATTGACCTATGGATGGTCTCACACAATTTTTAGACCTAGCTAACATATGCAAGGTTGCTGTCCTGTGAGTATTAAAGAATATATCTGTACACTTTAGTTTATCACAAGTCAAAGAAGTAAAGGCAGTCTCTCTCTCTAAGTTGCATTTGCGAATCATGTTCTTCAAATGATAGTAAAAAGACTTTATGCATATAGATTCTCAGAATGGTTCTATTAATTATAATGAGGTACTTCCTGTTCATTTTTTAAGTTTTGTTGAAACTCAGGATTGGGTGATGTGCCTTTGTTACCATCTTGGGGCTTCAGTTTTACTCTACAATAGTATTTCACATTGTTTTTGTTTTATGTACAATGCCCATTGTGTACAGGAGTTCATATTTTTCTATTGATCTTTGAACATTTCATAGTATGCATGTGACTGTTGCAGATTGATTTGCTGTTGTAGGACTTTTCTACGAGAAAATTGGACCATATATTAATAGTAGGAACAAAAAAATTAATCACTATATGAATATGTTAAAAATGGCCATAAGAATTTGTAGAGCCAGCGACGGCCTATATTATTACTTCATTAGTATTGCTTTTAGCCAAACAAGATCACGAGAGATTAGAACAATTCCAGGAAAACAGGAGATTCTGTCACTGCTCTCAAGGAACCTGTAAGTCTAGCTAGATTTGTTGATTATTGACTTCATACTCTTTCATGAAGCAGACCTTATGATGTATTTAAAAATACACTGTAGTGCACAGTTGAGGAAAGAATCTTATGCTCAGGTACAAATTGGTAGGCCAATTCTAGGCAAAGGAGTTGGGTTAACATGGGAAGAGGCCAAGCTCCACGTAATGAGTAGTCTAATACTGACTGACTTTGTTTTCCTACTGTTACCTTAGTTTCCTTGCCTTAAGAAAATCTGGATTCATTTAGTAAACCCAGAGAATATCTCTGTTTGCATTTAAATCAGCATCAAGGATGGTCATCCTTCAATCATAATTCTTATAACTCCCAACAATCATCTTTGGCACAGATGTCACACCCCCCACCAGGAGAGGACTCTGCATCATCCATTGGTGCTGTTAGTTTCTTCTTATAACTCTGCATCATCCATTGCAATCCCGCCTCGTTTTCCTGCTACAGCTCCAACCTCCGCGAAAGGACCTCGGGGACGGCGTCGGGCGCCGGTGGCAGGAAAGTTATTTTTGCATCTGTTCTATATCATTCCTCTTATTTTCGCTGCTCAATTGGAGCGTGGTTGTGTTCTTGTAGTTTATTTACAGAGTTTCTGCTGGGGTCCCTGATAGGTTCAACGTCGTTCGTCCGCTTCTTCAGTTCTGTCACTAATGTCCATGCTGCTGCTCGTCCGCAGGTCCGTACTACTGGGTGAAGTGCAAGCCTGACAAGCTCATACCAGTTAGTCAGCCGAACCAAGGGAGCGTACGAGGGAGGAAGGAGAAGAAGCGGATCAAGCAGCGCAAGGACTTTATCATGGTGAATGCCCTTTGCATTCTTTATAGCTGTTACTGATATTAATATAATAAATATATTACTTGATTTACTGTCGATCTTTCTGCTACTGTATTCTATTTTATGCTATGTAAGCCTAGCCTGATTTTCCTTTATGCTGGAAGGGGGTTTTTTTTCACCAATAAAATCTTGAGAGTTGATAGGTAGATGTCGCCTAGCAGTCCCAAGTGTCACCATGAAACAGATCTACACAATAACTTTTTATGCCACCCAGTCAATTCCAGCAGTGCTCAGCAGAGTTTAAAATCAACCTTCTTTTGATTCACTATTTTACAATTTGTTCATTTTCCTGGACCCAAACAAGTGAATGGCATAACCCAAGCCTGGCATAGAGATACATGAGTAAACTGAAGTATCAACCAAAGCAACTTAGTCGATATGGCTGAGTAGTGTTACCTGGATCTGAGCTCTGATGTATCGCCCTTAGTTTCTAATGAAACACTTAAATGCATGTGTTACTTGTACAGGATGAGAAGAAGAAGCGCAGAGCTCAGTATTCTACTGCTGTTAAGAGAAAGGAGGCAGAACAAACAGAAAGGAAGATGGCTGCTGTGGCAAGAGAGCGGGCATGAGCAGCAAGGTTGATAGAGCTAAAACAGCTTGAGGAAGAAATTAAAGCTATAATGGCATAAGGGTCTGCTCTGGAAAATGGCAAGGCGTCTAACCTGTTTCTGCTACTCTATTTTCTCCTTCTTTGTTCCTACATAGTTTAAATTGTCACAATTCTTGTGATGGAATGGAAGACCAGTACCACTTCTTTCAACAGTAATATCAAATGTTGGAACTGTTTTTAATACAGACTCTCATTAGACCATGTTTGAAGTTTGTTTACTTTTGATGTAATTTAGAATAAGTGATGCGATGGTATCTGTGTGCTTGACATCTGAGATGGCTGTTGTCTGCAATATATAGTTTTAGTACACTTGTTCTATGATACATAATTTGTACTGTCAGTATTCAAGCAACTAATGCTGCATGCTTTTGTGGCTGTGCCTGATTAATTAAGCATATAATGTTGTATAGTATGTGTCGATATATATATATATATATATATATATATATATATATATATATATATATATATATATATATATATATATATATATATATATATATATATATTGATATGCATTTGTCCATGCATGATGCTTATTTTACCTGAAATGGAAGAAGGGCCCAAGAAACCCGGCCTGTCCTTGAAGGAAATAATCATTTTTAAAATAAATGATTTGTATTGTTGGTGTGCTGCGCTCCATCGATAACATCGAGTGAGGTGGTGTGCTGCTGCTCTAAAGAAGGGAGGAGAGGAAGTAGCGACAAATTATTATATTTTAAGGTATGTAAATATCTATGAGACTAACAAAAATATAGAATAATAATTAGTGTTTTTGTATATTAATGTATGGGTAGGATTACAAATAAATTACGAAACCTTTTTCTATAATATTATAACACATTTGTACATGAGTTATTGTGGTATTTTATCTTCCCGTTGCAACGCACGGGCATCCACCTAGTATATATATATGGAAGAATAGAAGTTTCTCCTTGACACTCACTGGTTCATGCGATCGTGTCCTTTCAATACTACATGACCAGCCTGCATGTGTGTGAAAACCACAAAATTCGAAGGCTATTATAGCAACCAGCCAACCAGGCAACCATAAAAGTCTCGAGCCTACCGTTTTTCTTTCGATCTCCAATCTCGATCCACAAACTGACTACGTACGTACCATCCGTTGGGCATGGCAAACCTGCTACAGCAGTCCATGCGCGAGCTGATGGTTCCACGAGCATGGTGCCTGCTGCTGCTCCCTATCTTCGTCTTGCTTCTGCGCTACTCGGTGAGTAGCAAGAGGGCAAGGAAGAGGCAGCGGCAGCTAGACGGAGACGACGACGACGACCATCTGCCTCTGCCGCCTTCGCCTCCGCCGCTGCCGTTCTTCGGGCACCTCCACCTCATCGGCTCGCTCCCTCACGTCTCCCTCCGGAACCTGGCCACGAAGCACGGCTCCGACCTCATGCTGCTCCGCCTCGGCGCCATGCCGGTGCTCGTCGTGTCGTCGCCCCGCGCCGCCGAGGCGGTGCTGCGCACGCACGACCACGTGTTCGCGTCCCGGCCGCGCTCTCTGGCCGCCGAGGTCGTCCTGTACGGCTCGTCCGACATCGGCTTCGCGCCGTACGGGGACCACTGGCGGAAGGCGAGGAAGCTCGTCACCACCCACCTGCTCACCGTCAGAAGGGTGAGGTCGTTCCGCCACGCCCGCGAGGAAGAGGTACGTAGGTTAATTACTTGCATTGGCGCTGAAACCATGTGACGCGTGCTTAATTGGGTAGGTGAGCAAGGTGATGGCTCAGATCGCCGAGGCGGCCGCTGCCGGCGCGGCGGTGGACGTGGGCGAGCTGCTGGGCTCGTTCATGAATGATCTGGCGTGCCGCGCAGTGATGGGCAAGTCATCCGGCCGGACGACCAAGCAGTTGCGGCAGCTGGTTGCCGACACGTCGCCCCTCTTGGGAGGCTTCAACGTCGAGGAGTTCTTCCCGTTCCTGGCCCGCTTCGGCGTTCTCAGCAAGGTGGTCCGTGCCAAGTCCGAGATGTTGAGGAAGAAGTGGGACGAGCTCCTGGACGGGCTGATCGACGGCCATGAGAGCACGTACAAGCCGACGACAGCGGCGGCGCCGGCGAGTGATCTCAAGGACAAGGACGAGGACGAGGACTTCATACATATCCTGCTCTCTGTTCGACAGGAGTACGGCCTCACCAGAGAGGCCATGAAAGCTATCCTGCTTGTAAGTTCATCTCATCTCAGTCACACATGATGTTGTTAAGAATGTGCAGTTTTATTTGGTTGATAAAATTACACAAATAGACAGAACACACGTACTTGAATTTAACGGCGGCTTGAGCTTGAGTCCTGAATAATTTGAGAGAGGGGCTATGAACATGCACGCATGCAGGACGTATTTTTCGGCGGCATAGACACATCAGCTTCACTACTCGAATACACCATGATTGAGCTCATCCAGAGGCCACACGTGATGAAGAAACTACAGGCCGAGGTGAGGAGCAGCAGCCTGCCCCCGCACCAGCACCAGCAGGGGCAAGAAATCCTGAGAGAGACCGACCTGAACAACATGTCGTACCTGAGAGCCGTCATAAAGGAGTCGCTCCGGCTACGCACCGTGACGCCGCTGCTGGCGCCGCACTTGTCGATGTCCCGCTGCGCCATCGACGGGCTCGCGGTCCCCGCCGGCGTGCGCGTGCTCATCAACGTCTGGGCCATCGGCAGGGACCCGCGCTTCTGGGAGGACGCGGAGGAGTTCGTCCCGGAGAGGTTCCTCGACGGCGGCAGCGCGGCGGACGTGGGCTTCAGGGGCACCCATTTCCAGCTCCTGCCGTTCAGCGCCGGGCGAAGGCAGTGCCCCGGGGTCAACTTCGCGATGGCCGCCGTCGAGGTGATGCTGGCGAACCTCGTGCACCGCTTCGACTGGGAGCTGCCGGCGGGCAAGGCGGCGCGCGACATTGACATGTCCGAGGAGTTCGGGCTGGTGGTGCACCGGAAGGAGAAGCTCCTTCTAGTCCCGAAACTACACGCGTAGCGCGTGGCTCCGATCCGTGCTGCTGCATCCAAGCGCGGTCGTCCATCAGATTAAAATGTGGCGTGGGTTATATTATTATTGCTAGTGTGCACATCAATAGGGGTCATGCACACAACAGTGTAGTGTGTACTTATTTCCGATCGACCCGTAGATTGTGCTTGA
Source organism: Zea mays (assembly GCF_902167145.1). Taxonomy (NCBI): domain Eukaryota; kingdom Viridiplantae; phylum Streptophyta; class Magnoliopsida; order Poales; family Poaceae; genus Zea; species Zea mays. The sequence goes on along the minus strand of NC_050097.1, from coordinate 33,487,539 downwards.
ATACTTGTGTCCAACCCATGCATTTGTAGATACTGTGATGGCGTACGTGCTTGCATAATTGGATGATTAGTGCATCCATAAGTTGTAGTGTAATGTTCCGCTTACATTCCCATACATGGTTCTTGTATAAATACAATAATGCTTTGAATTTTCTGATTGTATGTATTGATGTTTACTAAAATTGTTTACTAAAATTTTCTGAGTTGATTTGGGAGAAATGTAGAGACTTTTTTTTGTAAAAAGATGACATAACTGGTGCTTAGTAGAGATTGAGTATTTAGTTCGCAGATATAGAATATCTTTGCGTGACTACACCATATATTGGGCCACATCGATCCTGACCATTAACGTCTACCAATGCAAAAGTAAGACACGGACATGGCTCTTCCATTGCCTTTAATATTTTCATTTGATATTTAGAGCCCTCGCCAGGCGAATATGTCAGTAGATTAATCTCCATGACGAGCTCATCCTTGGTCAGGATCTATCATCTAGTACGTATCCTTTTTTATAACTCAGCTAAAACATGAAGAAGAACGCAGCTGCTAAGTTGGCCCATTAATTTGCTACATTATTAGGAAGCGTCGAGAACAGCAAGTTGACCCGGTCCTGCCGCAAGACAAGGCCCTCCAATAATAACACTATCTCGGCCCATGTATGCTCTCTAGAAACAAGGAGGTCCACACAAGTTCAAACCCACACATGTACACGCACATCCTGAAGAAAGCTAGTAGCAGCTGCTATAAGAGGAGGCAGGAGGTCTTCAACACAGGGATCATATATTCGTTCACAGATCGATTCGCAGGCGGGTGGTCGGCGTCTCACTATCCACCACCGCGCCGCTCCGGTTTAATTTCTCCTCGACCGGCCAGCGCAATTCTGTGCCTCGATCGATCGGTCGTAAGGCAAGTGAGCAAGCTATATATATATATATATATATATATATATAGGAGATTCTTCGAGCGAGCTAGTAGCGAGATGGGTTCCGCCGTCCTCTTTTACTGCATCTGCATCGCCGCCGTCGTCGCATTGTCGTCGTCCATGGTCGCCGTCGGGTCCGCCGCCCCGGGGGAAACCCCCAAGTTCATCTCGGGTACGTACTGCTCTGCTCACCGTGGAAAATTTAACCCGTTTTGCATTGTTGGAGCCTCGTACGTACGTCGTGCATGAGCTGACTTAATTGTGTTGTCGTGCGTCCCCTCTCTCTCTTTTTTCAGCGAGCGCCCTTGAGTGCTCCGCTAACGTAACGGAAATAGCAAAGGCGCGCAAGCTGATCGATGTCCATGGCCACGGTATGGGTCTCTCTGAACCTAATTAACACTACTAACTAAGCTAGTGATTAATTAACCAAACGCAGCTTGATCAGCGATATGATGATCGATGGTGCAGGGCTGTGCCCGGTGCGGTTCGACCACACGCGCGGGATCAGCGCGGTGGCCAGCAGCTGCAAGGACCGCCCGCTGCCGTCGCCGGAGCGCTGCTGCGGGGCGCTCAAGGCCTACGCGTGCCCCTACAGCGAGCTCATCAACGACAACGCCAACAACGGCTGCGCCAGCGAGATGTTCTACGTCATCATGACACGCGGCAGGCTGCGGCCGGGCCTCTTCTCGCAGCTGTGCGTCGAAGGCCCGCTGGGCCTCCAGTGCTGATCAACACTGGCCTGCTGCCGCCCACCGCCCGGAATCTATCTATCTATCTATCTCCTTGGAAACATATATCAGACGATGCCCCAGCGCGTGCCGCTGATTTGATGCAAGTATGCGGTTTTCATTTGTAAATCGGAGTCGATCCATACTAAGCGATACAGGAACACCCTGTATCAATTTTCACTTGTGATGAAATTGCACATGTACTCATTTGTTGTACACACATACACACACAGAAAAAAAAACGTTAGAATATAAGAGGATATATGTTTGTCAATCGACCGTTAGACAAAATGAATACTCAGATTCCTCAGCTCGTGTTTCTATGCCAGGTGCTCCTTCACTTTCGGGGTCGCCTTTTCAATTTTGGATGATTGGAGAGCTCTCGTAGTATATTATTTACATTATCCAAGTGTTAAAGTTGAAAAGTGTGTTCGGCGGAGTGCATTCAAGTTTGTGTTGCGCAATGATGAGTTATATAAGGAATATCGAAGAGGTGTTATTAAAATGTTTGTGATTTGATCAAGCAAGGCTGGCTATGGGATAAATTCATGAAGGTATTTTGTAGTACACATCGATCATCTCTAAAGATGAGGATGGTTATTGTGTAGAGTTAATTTTTATTGGTTTACTATAATGGTCTATTGTTTTTTTGTTACTACAAAGGTTGTGAAGAATGCCGGTGGTTTAGAATTATTAAGATTGTTGCCTAGTGTTATGCTTTCTCATATTACCAAACCATGGCCTTTTCGTGGTTTAGAATTATAGGTTCGGCATACAAACATTAATTATGGATCAAGGGAGATCATTTGTGTCAAAACATGTACAAGATTTTGCCAAATTATATAAGGTCGAGTTGCTCAATCATATCCATACTATGCTCAAGCTAATGGCCAAGCTAAGTCTAGTAATAGGACTTCGATCAAACTTATCAAAAAGAAGATTGAGGATAATATGAGAATGTGGCATGAAGTTATCATATAACTAGACATGGTGTGCCAATAAAGTTACTCCATTTGAGTTGGTACATGGGCAAGAGGGAGTGTTACCTATCGAAGCAAATTTGGATACATATATGCGTGCTAAACAAAATTAATTATTTGTTGTATATATCATGATTTGGTGATGGTCAATATCGATGAGGTGATACATAATAAATTGAAGGCTCTCAAGGATATAGAGAAAGACAAGGCTTTAATTGCCTAGGCATACAGTAAGAAAGTCAAGAGCAAGTCATTCCAAATTCTAGATGTAGTGTGGAAAACCATATTATCAATCAAATCAAAGAGCAACAAGTTTTCCAAGTGGTCACCAAGTTAAGAGGGTCCTTAATGATCAAAGTAATATTTGAAAATTCAAATGTGCTACAAACGTTGTGAGGTGATAGTCTCCTAAAGGAATTAATAGAAGCTATTCAAAAAATATATTTCCAAGTGTTTAGAAAGAGGCTTAGAGTGCTTTCCAAACAATGGCTAGTACATGTATAGCCCTTAGCGCAAATATGGCTGATATATATCGCCCTTAGATGCTAGGTCGTCGGTGAGTTGGGCATCACCGCTATTTAGCGCCTTTATGTTTTCAGATCCATGTGAATATTCCCCTAAAAACATGTGCAATATATTGTCATGCAAAAGTGTCGACACTACCAAAGATGGTAAAATCGACCCTAAAGCTAGCCAAAAATTTATGAGAGAAATCATGATCTATTGAGATATTCAACATCCAATTGATCAAAAAATTATTTATTACCTATTTTATCGTTGTCGGGGACCATAATTAGGGATACCCCAAGACTCCTAAATCTCAGCTGGTAACCCCCATCAGCACAAAGTTGCAAAGGCCTGATGGGTGCAATTAAGTCAAAGCTCGGTCCACTCAAGGACACGATCTCGCCTCGCCCGAGCCCAGCCTCGGGCAAGGGCAGCCGACCTCGAAGGATCTACGTCTCGCCCGAGGGCCCCCTCAAGCAACGGACACACCTTCGGCTCGCCCGAGGCCCAGTCTTCGCCTAGAAGCAACCTTGGCCAAATCGCCACGACGACCGACCGTATCGCAGGAGCATTTAATGCAAAGGTGGCCTGACACCTTATCCTGACGCGCGCCCTTCAGTCGACAGAGCCGAAGTGACCGCAGTCACTTCGCCGCTCCACTGACCAGTCTGACAAGAAGACAGTACCGCCCGCGTCGCTCCGACTGCTGTGCCACTCGACAGAGTGAGGCTGACAGCGGCCAAGTCCGGCCTCAGGCGCCATAGGAAGCTCCGCCTCACCCGACCCAGGGCTCGGACTCGGGCTCGGCCTCGGAAGACGACGAACTCCGCCTCGCCCGACCCAGGGCTCGGACTCGGCCTCGGCCCCGGAAGACGACGAACTCCGCCTCGCCCGAACCAGGGCTCAGACTCGACCTCGGCCTCGGAAGACAGAATCGACCTCGACCTCGGAGGAGCCTCCGCCTCGCCCAACCCAGGGCTCGGACCGACCACGTGACAGGAGGCGCCATCATTACCCTACCCCAAGCTAACTCAGGCAACGGGAATAAGACCGGCGTCCCATCTAGCTCGCCCCGGTAAACAAGTAATGACGGCGCCCTGCATGCTCCATGACGACGGCGGCTCTCAGCCCCCTTACGGAAGCAAGGAGACGTCAGCAAGGACTCGACAGCCCCGACAGCTGTCCTTCCGCCAGGCTCCAGCGCTCCTCCGACGGCCACGACACCACACGAACAGGGTGCCAAAACCTCTCCGGCTGCCACGACGGCATGTACTTAGGGCACTAGCTCTTCTCTACTAGACACGTTAGCACACTGCTACACCTCCCATTGTACACCTGGACCCTCTCCTTACGCCTATAAAAGGAAGGTCCAGGGCCCTCTTACAGAGGGTTGGTCGCGCGGGGAAAGACGGTACGGCGCGCGCGTAGGCCTCTTGCTCCCTCCCGCGCGGACGCTTGTAACCCCCTACTGCAAGCGCACCCGACCTGGGCGCGGGACAAACACGAAGGCCGCGGGTTTCCCCTTTTACGCCTGCCTCCCTCAGGCTTTTTCCCCCCTTCGCGCTCCGTCTCGCGCCGACCCATCTGGGCTGGGGCACACGACGACAATTTACTCGTCGGTCCAGGGACCCCCCGAGGTCGAAACGCCGACAGTTGGCGCGCCAGGTAGGGGCCTGCTGTGTGTTGACGAACAGCTTCCCGTCAAGCTCTAGATGGGTAGTCTCCAGCAACCTTTCCAGCCCGGGACGGTGCTCCATTTCGTGAGTCTTGAGTTCATGTCCCTCGACGGCATCTACGACATGATACTCCTTCCCCCGCCGCGCGACAGCGACAATGGCGGCCGACAACCCGCCCGCCGGCGGCGGAATCGACGACGTCTTCCCCACGTGGCGGAAGAGCAACATTCGGGTTTGTCCCGTCCCCTCCCCCGCCGACGGAGGAGGAGGCGGGGCAACCAAGGCCAAGCAGGAGGCGACACCTCGTCGGCTGTCGAGCGAGTCGACGGCGCCGGCGCCCCAACGGGGGACACGTCGGACATCGACCTCGCGTCTGAGATGAAGACGAGCGCCGTTTCCCCGCAACACACCAACTCCAAGCGGACGGACGACGCCAGCACGCTCGCAAAGGACTTGCTGGGCGTCACCCTCGTACCTGAGACGACGGTGCAGTCTGCCCCTGACATGACTTCGTCACCGCCCGTCGACCAAGAGGTACCGACCGATTCCCATCTCGTGCCTTTTGGATTCAGCCTCGACCCACCAAGCGACTTCGCTTCGGTGGACGCTTTCATAGAGGCGAGTCCAAACCGTCCGGGGTACGGTATGCGGTCACCCTGGGACCGGCTGACAGCCGTCTCGACCTACGGGCCCTCGGGTTCCGAGGAAGATGACGAGCCCGACTTTTGTTGGGATTTCTCCGGACTTGGTAACCCCAGTGCCATGCAGGACTTCATGACCGCATGCGACTACTGCCTTTCTGACTGTTCCGACGGTAGCCGCAGCTTCGGCGATGAGGACTGCGGCCCAAGTCGTGAATGTTTCCACGTCGATCTAGGGGGTCCCAGCGAAGGCAACCATCTTGGTATACCGGAGAACGGTGATCCCCCTAGGCCTGCGCCTCGCGTTGACATCCTACGGAAGCTAGCTGTGATCCCAGTCCCTGCGGGGGGTCAGGACTCACAGCTCGAGCAAATTCGCGAGATGCAGGCCAGGTTCGACGAGGGAGCAGGAACACTTGAGCCGTTCCGCCAGGACATCGGGCAGGAATGGGCAGGCCAACCTTCGGCCGGAGAAGCGCGTCATCTACCCCAGGGCATCCAGCACCGCATCGCCGACATGTCAGGGCAAGGCTGCCACCGGCTTCCAGTGGGGTCGGCCAGAACCTGGCTGCAGCGGTGATACTTCTTCGCGCGATGCTGGAGCCATCAACCACCGAGGGGTGGCGTATCCAGGGAGAGCTCAAGAATCTCCTGGAGGATGCCGCGGTCCGACGGGCCGAAAGCTCTGCCTCCCGAAGGCAGGGGTATCCCTCGGAACATCATGCCGCGACTTCCTGATTCATGCGGGAAGCCTCGGTCCACACCGGGCGCACGCGCAACACAGCGCCTGCGGCCCCGGGTCGCCTCGGCAACGAGCACCATCACCGCAACCGTCGAGCCCACCTCGACGACAAGGTGCGCCGAGGCTACCACCCCAGGCGTGGGGGACGCTACGAACCATCCGGTCCGCAGGCTTTCAGCCAGGCCATACGATGGGCGCCGTTCCCGACCCGTTTCTAAACCCCGACTACTATCACAAAGTACTCGGGGGGAGACGAGACCGGAACTGTGGCTCGCGGACTACCGGCTGGCCTGCCACTTGGGTGGAACGGACGATGACAACCTCATCATCCGCAACCTCCCCCTGTTCCTCTCCGACACCGCTCGAGCCTGGCTGGAGCACCTGCCTCCGGGGCAGATCTCCAACTGGGATGACCTGGTCCAAGCATTCGCCGGCAACTTCCAGGGCACGTATGTGCGCCCTGGGAACTCCTGGGATCTCCGAAGCTGCCGCCAGCAGCCGGGAGAGTCTCTCCGGGACTACATCCGGCGATTCTCGAAGAAGTGCACCGAGCTGCCCAACGTCACCGGCTCGGATGTCATCGGCGCGTTCCTCGTCGACACCACCTGCCGCGACCTGGTGAGCAAGCTGGGTCGCAAGACCCCCACCAGGGCGAGCGAGCTGATGGACATCGCCACCAAGTTCGCCTCTGGCCAGGAGGCGGTTGAGGCCATCTTCCGAAAGGATAAGCAGCCCCAGGACCGCTAGTCGGAAGATGTCCCCGAGGCGTCCACTCAGCGCGGCACCAAGAAGAAAGGCAAGAAGAAGTCGCACGCGAAACGCGACGCCGCCGACGCGGACCTTGTCGCCGCCGCTGAGTACAAGAACCCTCGGAAACCTCCTGGGGGCGCCAATCTCTTCGACAAGATGCTCAAGGAGTCGTGCCCCTATCATCAGGGGCCCATCAAGCACACCCTTGAGGAGTGCGCCATGCTTCGGCGCCACTTTCACAAGGCCGGGCCACCTGCGGAGGGTGGCAGGGCCCGCGACGACGATAAGAAGGAAGATCACAAGGCAGGGGAGTTCCCCGAGGTCCACGACTGCTTTATGATCTATGGTGGGCAAGTGGCGAACGCCTCGGCTCGGCACCGCAAGCAAGAGCGTCGGGAGGTCTACTCGGTAAAGGTGGCGGCGCCAGTCTACCTAGACTGGTCCGACAAGCCCATCACCTTCGACCAGGGCGACCATCCCGACCGCGTGCCGAGCCCGGGGAAATACCCGCTCGTTGTCGACCCCGTCATCGGCAACGTCAGGCTCACCAAGGTCCTCATGGATGGAGGCAGCAGCCTCAACATCATCTACGCCGAGACCCTCGGGCTCCTGCGGATCGATCTGTCCTCGGTCTGGGCAGGCGCAGCGCCTTTCCACGGGATCATCCCCGGGAAACGCGTCCAGCCCCTCGGACAACTCGATCTACCCGTCTGCTTCGGGACTCCCTCCAACTTCCGAAGGGAAACCCTCACGTCCGAGGTGGTCGGGTTCCGAGGAACCTACCACGCAGTGTTGGGGAGGCCATGCTACGCCAAGTTCATGGTCGTCCCCAACTACACCTACCTCAAGCTCAAGATGCCGGGCCCCAACGGGGTCATCACCGTCGGCCCCACGTACCGACACGCGTACGAATGCGACGTGGAGTGCGTGGAGTACGCCGAGGCCCTCGCCGAATCCGAGGCCCTCATCGCCGACCTGGAGAGCCTCTCTAAGGAGGCGCCAGACGTGAAGCGCCACGCCGGCAACTTCAAGCCAGCGGAGACGGTTAAGTCCGTCCCTCTCGACCCCAGCAACGTCGCCTCCAAGCAGATCCGGATCGGCTCCGAGCTCGACCCCAAATAGGAAGCAGTGCTCGTCGACTTTCTCCGCGCAAACGCCGACGTTTTCGCGTGGAGTCCCTCGGACATGCCCGGCATACCAAGGGATGTCGCCGAGCACTCGCTGGATATCCGAGCTGGAGCCCGACCCGTGAAGCAGCCTCTGCGCCGATTCGACGAAGAAAAGCGCAGAGCCATAGGCGAGGAGATTCACAAGCTAATGGCGGCAGGGTTCATCAAAGAGGTATTCCATCCCGAATGGCTTGCCAACCCTGTGCTTGTGAGAAAGAAAGGAGGGAAATGGCGGATGTGTGTAGACTACACTAGTCTAAACAAAGCATGTCCAAAAGTTCCCTACCCTCTGCCTCGCATCGATCAAATCGTGGATTCCACTGCTGGGTGCGAAACCCTGTCTTTCCTCGATGCCTACTCAGGGTATCACCACATCAGGATGAAAGAGTCCGACCAGCTCGCGACTTCTTTCATCACACCTTTCGGCATGTACTGCTATGTTACCATGCCGTTCGGTTTGAGGAATGCGGGTGCGACATACCAAAGGTGCATGAACCACGTGTTCGGCGAACACATTGGTCGAACGGTCGAGGCCTACGTCGATGACATCGTAGTCAAGACGAGGAAAGCCTCTGTCGGGGACCATAATTAGGGGTACCCTCAAGACGCCTAATTCTCAGCTGGTAACCCCCATCAGCATAAAGCTGCAGAGGCCTGATGGGTGCGATTAAGTCAGGGATCAGTCCATACGAGTGACTCGATCACGCTTCACCCGAGCCTAGCCTCGGACAAGGGCAGCCGACCTCGAGGGACTTCCGTCTCGCCCGAGGCCCCCCTTTTACGGCGGACACATCTCCGGCTCGCCCAAGGCCTTGGCTTCGCTAAGAAGCAACCCTGACTAAATCGCCGCACCGACTGACCGAGTTGCAGGAGCATTTAACGCAAAGGTGGCCTGACACCTCTATCCTGACGCGCGCCCCCCGGCAGAGCCGAAGTGACCGCCGTCACTCCGCCGCACCACTGACCGGTCTGACAGAAGGACAGCGCCGCCCGCGCCGCTCCGACTGCAGTGCCACTCGACAGAGTGAGTCTGACAGGCAGTCAGGCCTTGCCAAAGGCGCCATAGGAAACTCCGCTCCGCCCGACCCCAGGGCTCGGACTCGGGCTATGTAACACCCTAAATCTCATTTTGAGAATATAGTAAAAAAAAATCAAAGATCTTGAACTAGAATAATTTTTTTTTCTCTTCTTTAAGAATTCCCATAACATGTGAAGTCAAATCTCCTTATAAAAGTTCTATCAAAAAAAAATACGTTTATATACATTAGACTTTATTAAAGACTATAAGTGTTAATGTGAGAACATTTTTTTAAGAGATCATACAATATAACTATTTTTCTTAAAATAATTACATGTGTGCTACATATTCAAAAGCAATTGCTTACGTAGAATAAGAAATGAATGAATAAAAACATATATATATATAATGAATATTGCATCATGCTGGATTCCAATTGTGTATTTTGTTTGAGATAGAAAATTCAAACTCAAATTCAAAATAGAATTCAATTGGAAATGAAAAACAGAAATAAATAAAAGAAGCCTCTACTTGGCACCTTGGGCTGTATTCTCCCCGCGCTGGCCCATCTACGCTCCCTTTTCCTCGCGCTGGCCCATTGCCGTGCCAGCCCAATAGCACAACACTGTGGGCGCCCTGTGTCTCTACCACGTGGGCCCGGGACGCCAGTTCCTTCTTCCGCTCGAGCTCCGTAACAGACGTCGCTACTTCGTCGCTGGGACTTGGGGAGCAATTCCACGAACCGCGCTCGGTCTTCTCCCTCAACGGAACGCGACTTCTTCGCCGCGCGCGCTGGAATCCCTGGCCATATATCCTGGACGCACGACCTCCTCTCCTTCTGCCCATCCATGGCGCTCGGCACCCAGTGCCCCTGCTCCTCTTCCTGGCAGCCGGGTGGAGCTCCCCCCCATGGGCGAGCCTCCAACCTTCCCTTTGAGCTCCCACAAACCCAAGTACAGGGTGCCCCCGCGAGCTCCATGGCCGCGCGTGCCAGGCCTTCGCCATCTATGGAGCTCGGCGTTGCCCCCTTCGCCGCGCGCTGCTCATCCTCTCCACCGCTCGGAGATCCGCCCGATGCCTCACCAGAGCGTGTGGATGTCGCGGCGTCCACCAATTCGGGGGTCATGGCGTCGTATCTGGGGCGATTTCTTGCCGGTGATGAAGCTCCGCTGCGGACCACAAATCCTCCGTGGGCGGGCCTCTGCACGTCGTTTCCGCCGGTGAGGACTTTTCCCTTGTGATTGCCATACCGTTTCTAGGGGCGAATTGAAGTCTGGGGCACCTAGGCGGATTTGGGCCAGGGTCAGTCATGGCGCCGCCGTGTTCTGTGGGCAGAATGCCGCCGCTACCTGGGGTTCGCCGGCCGTGTGAGTGGTAAGGGAGAGAAGCTCCTGGCCGTTGATCTTGTAATGGGTGGGCCGGATTAGGAGGAATCGTATCTCTGCGCGTGATGCAACCTAAACCATCGGATCATGAAGGGACGTTCCAGATCGCATAACTCTTACCGGTTTTGGGCTTGGGGTATCTGATCCGTTGGTTCGCAGATGGACGGCCAGACTGGATCATAGCGGCCCAGCTCGGGTGTAGGATGATGGCCGTTCGATCAGGATCCGAGGGTCGCGATGGAATCTCGGGTAATTAAATCTGGGTCGCTGCTTGGGGATCCAACGGTCTGTGTCGCGCACCGGTTCACTTAATGGGCAATCTAATCTGGACTGCCAGATTTCGATCGGGTGGCTGTCGTGGCCCGATGCCCCTTCACCGTTTACATTTTATAAAAGAAACCCTCTGTTTTCATGAAACCAACCCGCCGTCCCCCGCGGGATACACCCGAGTCTTGGGGAAAACTATGGTTTAGCCCCTGCACTTTCTAGTTTTTGGTGCGCAGTCCAGTCAGGGAATAAACTATGGAAATTCATTTAGAAAATGATTAATAGTGCAAAATTAATCCCAGAAACTTCTTTAATTCCTAGAAAATACATTTTAACTCCTTTTTGACTCATTCCAGTTCCTATAATTTTGTAATATTATTGTTTATCATCTAATGTCTCTTTTTTGACATGAAAACAATAATAAAATTGATCTCCCAAATAATTTTATATCAAACACATAAAACCTTAGGAAATTCGTATCTCCTCCGTTTTAACTCCGATTTGATCCGTTCAAGTTGCGTTAGTCTCGTAGCTTCGCGTAGATTATTTTTACGCAGTGTATTCTTATGTTTGGTGTGATGTTAATTTTATCTACACCATGTTTGTTTGTATTGTACGACTAGCACGAGGACACGTGTCATCTGAAGAGCAAGTTGGTACCTGGAATCTCAAGACCCAGGCAAGTTGTGCCCTTGATCACTTCTTTTTACCCACTCATGTTCTAATTAATCATAATGATCTGCATAGGTTAATTTGATGGGACCCAATAGGTTACCCTAGTTTGTCTATCTTTATACCTTGTTTATCACTGAACTTTTTGGGTAGTACTTGCTAGTGCTTTATGTGGTTTTGGGTATGAAGATACATTATTCATGATCACACTTTTATTATCTGTTTATTATCACTGTTCATGATAAGATCATTATGTTAATTGGAACATGGAGAACCACCCGGGAAAACAGTGCTACCACAAGGGTTTAATGGGACGCCCTTGGCCGATTAATTAGGAAAGCTAGTGGAAGACTACCTTACCCGAAAGGGGCAAGGGCAGTAGGGGAGTGGTCAGTGTAGGGAGGCCCTCGGGAGGATTTTGCTGTGATGGCGGTCCTGCAAGGGATTCCTGGGAAGGCCCTCGGGAGGATTTTGCTGTGATGGCGGTCCTGCAAGGGATTCCTAGGGAGGCCCTCGGGAGGATTTTGCTGTGATGGCGGTCCTGCAAGGGATTCCTGCATTGGAGCTTCCTATAAACTGTAGCGGGTTTTCTGAAGCTAGTGGAACTTTGTAAAGGCCTCGTAGTGTTACCCTGCCTCGCCTCCTCGGTAGAGGTGTATGGGAAGTCGCGATCCCTTGGCAGATGGGTAACATGACTTGTGGGTAAAGATGCGCAACCTCTGCAGAGTGTAAAACTGGTATACTAGCCGTGCTCACGGTCATGAGCGGCTCGGACACTCACATGATTAATCTATGGAACTTAAATTCAATTTGTCATATGCATTGCATCGCAGGTGATGATGTTACTTCTGTTCTACTATTTAATTGGGTTGGTATTTACTTATACTTAGTTATGGCTAATAAAATTTTGACCAACTTTAAAAGCAATGCTCAGCTTCAGCCATCCTCTTTGGTAAGCCTTACACTTCACGTGAGCTCCCACCTTTGGCGAGTTCATGCACATTATTCCCCACAACTTGTTGAGCGATGAACGTATGTGAGCTCACTCTTGCTGTCTCACACCCCCCCCCCCCCACAGGTCAAGAACAGGTACCGCAGGATGAGGCGCTTGAAGGATGCTGCGTTGAGTTCGTGAGTGGTCTAGGTCGTCGTCTCCCAGTCAACTTTGGGTTGCTGGACCGTTGTCTCCTTATAATGTAATTATTTATTTTGTATAGAACTCCTGTTATATATAAAGATGTGACATTCGATCCTGTGCCACTTTACATCATATGTGTGAGACTTGGTCCCAGCATACCTGGTGTTTATGTTAGCGCCCGGGTTTTGGACCCCTAAAATCCGGGTGTTACAGAAGTGGTATCAGAGGAATGTTGACTGTAGGACGAAACCTAGATAGAACTGGACAACCATTATCTACTTACCTTTGCTACTCTGATTCTTTTCTAAACTTATCTTAATCTTTTCTCATCTATTTCCGCTTTACTCTGATTAATCTTACCTTTTCTTTCTAAAGACAAATGTGGATTTCACACTTTGAAATCCTGTGCCTAAAGTGACTTTAGGAATATGAGACCTACTCTTAGGAACAAAAACAAAATTATTTTTGTAGATATCTATACGTTTGAATGTTTGTTCTTATGATAACTGTTTGATTTGGTTCTTTGATTGAATGTGATGAGTTGTGGAGTAATGTCCACAATTCCATCTGCATATACATAAAGACATAAGAAATCATAATATCACTAGATAAACTAAGAATATCCTCCATTAAAATATATCTAGCTTCATAATATCCTTCTTATCTTAAAAGATATTTTCTTACCTTAATAGATTTATCTCATCCTAAAAGAAACTATCTTATCTTATCTTATCCTAACCACTTTGCTTATCTCACCTCGGAGTAACAATCATGATCCAATCCAAATTAATTAGATCTTATCTAGTTCAAGCTAGTCACACCAATCTAACCTAGATCCGATCTAATCTAAAGTGGCTTATCAAACATGTTAGATAATACTGATGAAATAGATTAGACTCTACTCTAATAGAACATGTCTTAACTTAGTTCACCCTGCACTAAAATTAAGAACGACAGACCGACTTGGCCTTATGCAACTACCTTAACCATCCGATAGTTGCATAACCCCTCAATTTTAACCTAGCAAGGGATTCTAACCTACCTACACCACATAATCCATCCTACTCACATATATAGTCACCATATGTCCTTAACTCGGATGGCAACTCCAACAAGAAAGGCCAAAGAATACCAACCACGACAAAGAAGGATAAGCATCAACCCAAGACTTCAAAGATCAAGTTGAATCGCCAGCGGAATCAAGATCCACAGTTCAGGATGAAGTCTTTCCTTATTATACTCTTCCTTGCCACAACCTATACTTGCCATAATCGTACCTCATCTGACATAATAGATGGCTATACACACACACACATATATATATATATATATATCTATATTTTCCAAATCATCTACTAGCGAGTATAAAAAAAAAACTTGAAACAAAACTTTTGATTCCTAAACCAAACTGGTTGCATCCCTTTTCTACAAATCTCGAGGACGAGATTATTTTTAAGGGGGGTAGGATTTGTAACACCCTAAATCTCATTTTGAGAATATAGTAAAAAAAAATCAAAGATCTTGAACTAGAATAATTTTTTTTTCTCTTCTTTAAGAATTCCCATAACATGTGAAGTCAAATCTCCTTATAAAAGTTCTATCAAAAAAAATACGTTTATATACATTAGACTTTATTAAAGACTATAAGTGTTAATGTGAGAACATTTTTTTAAGAGATCATACAATATAACTATTTTTCTTAAAATAATTACATGTGTGCTACATATTCAAAAGCAATTGCTTACGTAGAATAAGAAATGAATGAATAAAAACATATATATATATAATGAATATTGCATCATGCTGGATTCCAATTGTGTATTTTGTTTGAGATAGAAAATTCAAACTCAAATTCAAAATAGAATTCAATTGGAAATGAAAAACAGAAATAAATAAAAGAAGCCTCTACTTGGCACCTTGGGCTGTATTCTCCCCGCGCTGGCCCATCTACGCTCCCTTTTCCTCGCGCTGGCCCATTGCCGTGCCAGCCCAATAGCACAACACTGTGGGCGCCCTGTGTCTCTACCACGTGGGCCCGGGACGCCAGTTCCTTCTTCCGCTCGAGCTCCGTAACAGACGTCGCTACTTCGTCGCTGGGACTTGGGGAGCAATTCCACGAACCGCGCTCGGTCTTCTCCCTCAACGGAACGCGACTTCTTCGCCGCGCGCGCTGGAATCCCTGGCCATATATCCTGGACGCACGACCTCCTCTCCTTCTGCCCATCCATGGCGCTCGGCACCCAGTGCCCCTGCTCCTCTTCCTGGCAGCCGGGTGGAGCTCCCCCCCATGGGCGAGCCTCCAACCTTCCCTTTGAGCTCCCACAAACCCAAGTACAGGGTGCCCCCGCGAGCTCCATGGCCGCGCGTGCCAGGCCTTCGCCATCTATGGAGCTCGGCGTTGCCCCCTTCGCCGCGCGCTGCTCATCCTCTCCACCGCTCGGAGATCCGCCCGATGCCTCACCAGAGCGTGTGGATGTCGCGGCGTCCACCAATTCGGGGGTCATGGCGTCGTATCTGGGGCGATTTCTTGCCGGTGATGAAGCTCCGCTGCGGACCACAAATCCTCCGTGGGCGGGCCTCTGCACGTCGTTTCCGCCGGTGAGGACTTTTCCCTTGTGATTGCCATACCGTTTCTAGGGGCGAATTGAAGTCTGGGGCACCTAGGCGGATTTGGGCCAGGGTCAGTCATGGCGCCGCCGTGTTCTGTGGGCAGAATGCCGCCGCTACCTGGGGTTCGCCGGCCGTGTGAGTGGTAAGGGAGAGAAGCTCCTGGCCGTTGATCTTGTAATGGGTGGGCCGGATTAGGAGGAATCGTATCTCTGCGCGTGATGCAACCTAAACCATCGGATCATGAAGGGACGTTCCAGATCGCATAACTCTTACCGGTTTTGGGCTTGGGGTATCTGATCCGTTGGTTCGCAGATGGACGGCCAGACTGGATCATAGCGGCCCAGCTCGGGTGTAGGATGATGGCCGTTCGATCAGGATCCGAGGGTCGCGATGGAATCTCGGGTAATTAAATCTGGGTCGCTGCTTGGGGATCCAACGGTCTGTGTCGCGCACCGGTTCACTTAATGGGCAATCTAATCTGGACTGCCAGATTTCGATCGGGTGGCTGTCGTGGCCCGATGCCCCTTCACCGTTTACATTTTATAAAAGAAACCCTCTGTTTTCATGAAACCAACCCGCCGTCCCCCGCGGGATACACCCGAGTCTTGGGGAAAACTATGGTTTAGCCCCTGCACTTTCTAGTTTTTGGTGCGCAGTCCAGTCAGGGAATAAACTATGGAAATTCATTTAGAAAATGATTAATAGTGCAAAATTAATCCCAGAAACTTCTTTAATTCCTAGAAAATACATTTTAACTCCTTTTTGACTCATTCCAGTTCCTATAATTTTGTAATATTATTGTTTATCATCTAATGTCTCTTTTTTGACATGAAAACAATAATAAAATTGATCTCCCAAATAATTTTATATCAAACACATAAAACCTTAGGAAATTCGTATCTCCTCCGTTTTAACTCCGATTTGATCCGTTCAAGTTGCGTTAGTCTCGTAGCTTCGCGTAGATTATTTTTACGCAGTGTATTCTTATGTTTGGTGTGATGTTAATTTTATCTACACCATGTTTGTTTGTATTGTACGACTAGCACGAGGACACGTGTCATCTGAAGAGCAAGTTGGTACCTGGAATCTCAAGACCCAGGCAAGTTGTGCCCTTGATCACTTCTTTTTACCCACTCATGTTCTAATTAATCATAATGATCTGCATAGGTTAATTTGATGGGACCCAATAGGTTACCCTAGTTTGTCTATCTTTATACCTTGTTTATCACTGAACTTTTTGGGTAGTACTTGCTAGTGCTTTATGTGGTTTTGGGTATGAAGATACATTATTCATGATCACACTTTTATTATCTGTTTATTATCACTGTTCATGATAAGATCATTATGTTAATTGGAACATGGAGAACCACCCGGGAAAACAGTGCTACCACAAGGGTTTAATGGGACGCCCTTGGCCGATTAATTAGGAAAGCTAGTGGAAGACTACCTTACCCGAAAGGGGCAAGGGCAGTAGGGGAGTGGTCAGTGTAGGGAGGCCCTCGGGAGGATTTTGCTGTGATGGCGGTCCTGCAAGGGATTCCTGGGAAGGCCCTCGGGAGGATTTTGCTGTGATGGCGGTCCTGCAAGGGATTCCTAGGGAGGCCCTCGGGAGGATTTTGCTGTGATGGCGGTCCTGCAAGGGATTCCTGCATTGGAGCTTCCTATAAACTGTAGCGGGTTTTCTGAAGCTAGTGGAACTTTGTAAAGGCCTCGTAGTGTTACCCTGCCTCGCCTCCTCGGTAGAGGTGTATGGGAAGTCGCGATCCCTTGGCAGATGGGTAACATGACTTGTGGGTAAAGATGCGCAACCTCTGCAGAGTGTAAAACTGGTATACTAGCCGTGCTCACGGTCATGAGCGGCTCGGACACTCACATGATTAATCTATGGAACTTAAATTCAATTTGTCATATGCATTGCATCGCAGGTGATGATGTTACTTCTGTTCTACTATTTAATTGGGTTGGTATTTACTTATACTTAGTTATGGCTAATAAAATTTTGACCAACTTTAAAAGCAATGCTCAGCTTCAGCCATCCTCTTTGGTAAGCCTTACACTTCACGTGAGCTCCCACCTTTGGCGAGTTCATGCACATTATTCCCCACAACTTGTTGAGCGATGAACGTATGTGAGCTCACTCTTGCTGTCTCACACCCCCCCCCCACAGGTCAAGAACAGGTACCGCAGGATGAGGCGCTTGAAGGATGCTGCGTTGAGTTCGTGAGTGGTCTAGGTCGTCGTCTCCCAGTCAACTTTGGGTTGCTGGACCGTTGTCTCCTTATAATGTAATTATTTATTTTGTATAGAACTCCTGTTATATATAAAGATGTGACATTCGATCCTGTGCCACTTTACATCATATGTGTGAGACTTGGTCCCAGCATACCTGGTGTTTATGTTAGCGCCCGGGTTTTGGACCCCTAAAATCCGGGTGTTACAGGCTAAGACCCGGAAGACGGCGAACTCCGCTCCGCCCGACCCCAGGGCTCGGACTCGGGCTAAGACCCGGAAGACGGCGAACTCCGCTCCGCCCGACCCCAGGGCTCGGACTCGGGCTAAGACCCGGAAGATGGCGAACTCCGCTCCGCCCGACCCCAGGGCTCGGACTCGGGCTAAGACCCGGAAGACGGCGAACTCCGCTCCGCCCGACCCCAGGGCTCGGACTCGGGCTAAGACCCAGAAGACGGTGAACTCCGCTCCGCCCGACCCCAGGGCTCGGACTCGGGCTAAGACCCGGAAGACGGCGAACTCCGCTCCGCCCGACCCCAGGGCTCGGACTCGGGCTCGGCCCCGGAAGACGACGAACTCCGCCTCGCCCGACCCCAGGGCTCGGACTCCGCCCTGGCCTCTACCGAACGACTTCCGCCTCGCCCGACCTAGGGGCTCGGGCTTGGCCTCGGCCACGGAAGACAGACTCGACCTCGGCTTCGGAGGAGCCCCCACGTCGCCCGACCTAGGGCACAGGCCCGCCACGTCAACAGGGAGCGCCATCATCATCCTACCCCGAGCCGACTCGGGTCATGGAGAACAAGACCGGTGTCCCATCTGGCTAGCTCCGCCAGATAGGCAATGATGGCGCCCCACAAGCTCTGTGACGACGGCGGCTCTCAGCTCTCTTACGGAAGCAGGTGGACGTCAGCAAGGACTCGACCGCTCCGACAGCTGTCCCTCCGCCAGGCTCCATTGCTCCTCCGACTGCCACGACATCACGCCAGCAGGGTGCCAAGATCTCTCCGGCTGCCACATTGGCATGTACTTAGGGCGCTAGCTCTCCCTCCGCTAGACATGTAGCACTCTGCTACACCCCCCATTGTACACCTGGACCCTCTCCTTACGACTATAAAAGGAAGGACCAGGGCCTTCTTAGAGAAGGTTGGCCGTGCGGGACCGAGGACGGGACAGGCGCTCTCTTGGGGCCGCTCGCTTCCCTCACCCGCGTGGACGCTTGTAACCCCCCTACTGCAAGCGCACCCGACCTGGGCGCGGGACGAACACGAAGGCCGCGGGATCTCCACCTCTCTCACGCCCGTCTCCGGCCACCTCGCCTCTCCCCCCTTCGCGCTCGCCCACGTGCTCGACCCATCTGGGCTGGGGCACGCAGCACACTCACTCGTCGGCTTAGGGACCCCCCGGTCTCGAAACGCCGACAGTTGGCGCGCCAGGTAGGGGCCTGCTGCGTGCTGACGAACAGCTTCCCGTCAAGCTCCAGATGGGCAGTCTCCAGCAACCTCTCCGGCCCGGGACGGTGCTCCGTTTCGGGAGTCTTGAGTTCATGTCCTTCGACGACAGCTACGACATGATACTCCTTCCACCGCCGTGTGACAACGACAATGGCGGCCGACAACCCGCCCGCCGGCGGCGGAATCGACGACATCTTCCCTGCGTGGTGGAAGAACAACATTCGAGCTCGCTCTGTCCTCTCCCCCGCCAACGGAGGAGGAGGCGGGGCAACCAAGGCCAAGCGGGAGGCCGCGCCTCGTCGGCCGTCGAGCGAATCGACGCCCCCGACGCCCCGACAGAAGGCACGCCGGGCGTCGACCTCGCGTTCGAGACGAAGGCAAGCGCCGTCCCCCCGCGACACGCCGATCCCGAGCGAGAAGACGACGCCAGCGCGCTCGCGGAGAGCTTGCAGGACATCACCCTTGTACCTGAGATGACGGCGCAACCAGTCCCCGATGTGACTACGTCGCTCCGCGTCGACCAAAAGGTACTGACTAATTCCCATCTTACGTCATTTCGACTCGGCCTCAACCCGCCTAGCAACCTTGCTTTGGCGGGCGCTCTCATTGAGGCGAGTGCAACCCCACTAGGGTTTCATATGCGGTCGCCTTGGGACCGGTTGACGGACGTCTCGACCTACGGGCCCTCTGGGTCCGAGGAAGATGACGATCCCAGCATCTGTTGGGATTTCTCTAGACTTGGCAACCCCAGTGCCATGCGGGACTTCATGACCGCATGTGACTACTGCCTCTCCGACTGTTCCGACGGTAGCCGCAGCCTTGACGACGAGGGCTGCGGCCCAAGCCGCGAATGTTTCCACATCGAGCTAGGGGATCCCTCCGAAGGCAACCATCTCGGCATGCCGGTGGACGGTGATCTTCCTAGGCCGGTGCCTCGCGCCGACATCCCGCGGGAGCTAGCTGTGGTCCCCGTTCCGGCGGGGGGTCACGACCCACAGCTCGAGCAAGTCCGCGGGGCGCAGGCCAGGCTCGACGAGGGAACAGGAGCGCTTGAGCCGATCCGACGGGACGTCAGGCAGGTATGGGCGGGCCAACCCCCGACCGGAGAAATACGTCACCTGCCCCAAGGTCTCCAGCACCGCGTCGCCAACGATGTCAGGGTCAGGCCGCCGCCCGCATCCAACGGGGTTGGTCAGAACCTGGCAGCCGCAGCGATGCTCCTCCGCGCGATGCCGGAGCCATCAACTACCGAGGGTCGGCGAATCCAGGGAGAGCTCAAGAATCTCCTGGAAGGCGTTGCGGCCCGACGGGCCGAGAGCACTGCCTCCCGAAGGCAGGGATACCCCTCGGAACCTCATGCCGCGACTTCCCGATTCATGCGGGAAGCCTCGGTCTACACCGGGCGCACGCGCAACACCGCGCCTGCGGTCCCGGGCCACCTCGGCAACGAGCACCATCGACGCGACCGTCGGGCCCACCTCGACGAAAGGGTGCGCCGAGGTTACCACCCCAGGCGTGGGGGGCGCTACGACAGCGGGGAGGATCGGAGTCCCTCGCCCGAACCACCCGGTCCGCAGGCCTTCAGTCGGGCCATCCGACGGGCGCCGTTCCCGACCCGGTTCCAACCCCCGACTACTATCACGAAGTACTCGGGGGAAACGAGACCGGAACTGTGGCTCGCGGACTACCGCCTGGCCTGCCAACTGGGTGGAACGGACGACGACAGCCTCATCATCCGTAACCTCCCCCTGTTTCTCTCCGACACTGCTCGCGCCTGGTTGGAGCACCTGCCTCCGGGGCAGATCTCCAACTGGGACGACTTGGTCCAAGCCTTCGCCGGCAATTTCCAGGGCACATACGTGCGCCCCGGGAATTCCTGGGACCTTCGGAGCTGCCGGCAACAGCCGGGAGAGTCGCTCCGGGACTACATCCGGCGATTCTCGAAGCAGCGCACCGAGCTGCCCAACATCACCGACTCGGATGTCATCGGTGCGTTCCTTGCCGGCACCACCTACCGCGACCTGGTGAGTAAGTTGGGTCGCAAGACCCCCACCAGGGCGAGCGAGCTGATGGACATCGCCACCAAGTTCGCCTCTGGCCAGGAGGCGGTTGAGGCTATCTTCCGAAAGGACAAGCAGCCCCAGGGCCGCCCATCGGAAGAGGCTCCCGAGGCGTCTACTCCGCGCGGCGCCAAGAAGAAGGGCAAGAAGAAGTCGCAATCGAAACGCGACGCCGCTGACGCGGACCTTGTCGCCGCCGTCGAGTACAAGAACCCTCGGAAGCCCCCCGGAGGTGCAAACCTCTTCGACAAGATGCTCAAGGAGCCGTGCCCCTACCATCAGGGGCCCGTCAAGCACACTCTTGAGGAGTGCGTCATGCTTCGGCGCCACTTCCACAGGGTCGGGCCACCCGCGGAGGGTGGCAGGGCCCACGACGACGACAAGAAAGAAGATCACCAAGCAGGAGAGTACCCCGAGGTCCGCAACTGCTTCATGATCTACGGTGGGCATGCGGCGAATGCCTCGGCTCGGCATCGCAAGCAAGAGCGCCGGGAGGTCTGCTCGGTGAAGGTGGCGGCGCCAGTCTACCTAGACTGGTCCGACAAGCCCATCACCTTTGACCAGGCTAACCACCCCGACCATGTGCCGAGCCCGGGGAAATACCCGCTCGTCGTCGACCCCGTCATCGGCGACGTCAGGCTCACCAAGGTCCTGATGGATGGGGGCAGCTGCCTCAACATCATCTACGCCGAGACCCTCAAGCTCCTGCGCGTCGATCTGTCCTCCGTCCGAGCAGGCGCTGCGCCCTTCCACGGGATCATCCCTGGGAAGCGCGTCCAGCCCCTCGGATGACTCGACCTCCCCGTCTGCTTCGGAACGCCCTCCAACTTCCGAAGGGAGGCCTTGACGTTCGAGGTGGTCGGGTTCCGAGGAACCTACCACGCGGTACTGGGAAGGCCATGCTACGCGAAGTTCATGGCCGTCCCCAACTACACCTACCTGAAGCTCAAGATGCCGGGCCCCAACGGGGTCATCACCGTCGGCCCCACGTACAAACACGCGTTCGAATGCGACGTGGAGTGCGTGGAGTACGCCGAGGCCCTCGCCGAGTCCGAGGCCCTCATCGCAGACCTGGAGAACCTCTCCAAAGAGGTGCCAGATGTGAAGCGTCATGCCGGCAACTTCGAGCCAGCGGAGACGGTTAAGGCCATCCCTCTCGACCCCTGTGGCGACACCTCCAAGCAAATCCGGATTGGTTCCGGGCTCGACCCCAAATAGGAAGCAGTGCTCGTCGACTTTCTCCGCGCAAACGCCGATGTCTTTGCGTGGAGTCCCTCGGACATGCCCGGCATACCGAGGGATGTCGCCGAGCACTCGCTGGATATTCGGGCCGGAGCCCGACCCGTCAGGCAGCCTCTGCGCCGATTCGACGAGGAGAAGCGCAGAGCGATAGGCGAGGATATCCACAAGCTAATGGCAGCAGGATTCATCAAAGAGGTATTCCATCCCGAATGGCTTGCCAACCCTGTGCTTGTGAGGAAGGGGGGAAATGGCGGATGTGTGTAGACTACACTGGTCTCAACAAAGCATGTCCGAAGGTTCCCTACCCTCTACCTCGCATCGATCAAATCGTGGACTCCACTGCTGGGTGCGAAACCCTGTCCTTCCTTGATGCCTACTCAGGGTATCACCAAATCCGGATGAGAGAGTCCGACCAGCTCGCGACTTCTTTCATCACGCCCTTCGGCATGTACTGCTATGTCACCATGCCGTTCGGTTTGAGGAATGCGGGCGCGACGTACCAGCGGTGCATGAACCATGTGTTCGGCGAACACATCGGTCGCACAGTCGAGGCCTACGTCGATGACATCGTAGTCAAGACAAGGAAGGCTTCCGACCTCCTCTCCGACCTTGAAGTGACATTCCGATGTCTCAAGGCGAAAGGAGTCAAGCTCAATCCCGAGAAGTGTGTCTTCGGGGTGCCCCGAGGCATGCTCCTGGGGTTCATCATCTCCGAGCGAGGCATCGAAGCCAACCCGGAGAAGATCGCAGCCATCACCAGCATGGGACCCATCAAGGACTTAAAAGGCGTACAGAGGGTCATGGGATATCTTGCGGCCCTGAGCCGCTTCATCTCACGCCTCGGCGAAAGAGGTCTGCCTCTGTACCGCCTCTTAAGGAAGGACGAGTGTTTCGCTTGGACCCCTGAGGCCGAGGAAGCTCTCGGGAACCTGAAGGCGCTCCTTACAAAGGCGCCTGTCTTGGTGCCCCCAGCTGATGGAGAAGCCCTCTTGGTCTACGCCGCCGCTACCACTCAGGTGGTTAGCGCCGCGATTGTAGTCGAGAGGCAAGAATAAGGGCATGCATTGCCCGTTCAGAGGCCAGTCTACTTCGTCAGCGAAGTACTGTCCGAGACCAAGATCCGCTACCCGCAAGTTCAGAAGCTGCTGTATGCTGTGATCCTGACAAGGCGGAAGTTACGACACTACTTCGAGTCTCATCCGGTAACTGTGGTGTCATCCTTCCCCCTGGGGGAGATCATCCAGTGCCGAGAGGCTTCGGGCAGGATCGCAAAGTGGGCAGTGGAAATCATGGGCGAAACAATCTCGTTCGCCCCTCGGAAGGCCATCAAGTCCCAGGTGTTGGCGGACTTCGTGGCCGAATGGGTCGACACCCAGCTGCCGACGGCTCCGATCCAACCGGAGCTCTGGACCATGTTTTTCGACGGGTCGCTGATGAAGACGGGAGCCGGCGCGGGCCTGCTCTTCATCTCGCCCCTCGGGAAGCACCTACGCTACGTGCTCCGCCTCCATTTCCCGGCGTCCAACAATGTGGCCGAGTACGAGGCTCTGGTCAACGGGTTGCGGATCACCATCGAGCTAGGGGTCAGACGCCTCGATGCCCGCGGTGACTCACAGCTCATCATCGACCAAGTCATGAAGAGCTCCCACTGCCGCGACCCGAAGATGGAGGCCTACTGCGATGAGGTTCGACGCTTGGAAGACAAGTTCTTCGGGCTCGACCTCAACCACATCGCTCGGCGCTACAACGAGACTGCGGACGAGCTGGCTAAAATAGCCTCGGGGCGAACGACGGTTCCCCCGGACGTCTTCTCCCGGGATCTGCATCAACCCTCCGTCAAGATCGACGACGCTCCCGAGCCCGAGGCACCCTCGGCACAGCCCGAGGCACCCTCGGCACAGCCCGAGGCACCCTCGGCTCAGCCCGAGGTAACCTCGGCCCCCGAGGGCGAGGCACTGGACGTCGAGGAAGGGCAGAGCGGGGCCACGCCTGATCGAGATTGGCAGGCCCCGTACCTGCAATATCTCCGCCGAGGAGAGCTACCCCTCGACCAAGCCGAGGCTCGGCGGGTAGCGCGACGCGCCAAGTCGTTCCTCTTGCTGGGCGATGAGGAGGAGCTCTACCACCGCAGCCCCTCGGGCATCCTCCAGCGATGCATCTCCATCGCCGAAGGTCAGGAACTCCTGCAAGAAATACACTCGGGGGCTTGCGGCCATCATGCATCACCCCGAGCCCTTGTCGGGAATGCTCTCCGGCAAGGCTTCTACTGGCCAACGGCGGTGGCTGACGCCACTAGAATTGTCCGCACCTGCGAAGGGTGCCAATTCTATGCGAAGCAGACCCGCCTGCCCGCTCAGGCTCTGCAGACGATACCCATCACTTGGCCCTTTGCTGTATGGGGGCTGGACCTCGTCGGTCCCTTGCAGAAGGCGCCCGGGGGCTACACGCACCTGCTGGTCGCCATCGACAAATTCTCCAAGTGGATCGAGGTCCGACCCCTGAACAGCATCAGGTCCGAGCAGGCGGTGGCGTTCTTCACCAACATCATCCATCGCTTCGGGGTCCCAAACTCCATCATCACCAACAACGGTACCCAGTTCACCGGCAAAAAATTCTTGGATTTTTGCGAAGATCACCACATCCGGGTGGACTGGGCCGCCGTGGCTCATCTCATGTCGAATGGGCAAGTGGAGCGTGCCAACGGCATGATTGTACAAGGGCTCAAGCCTCGGATTTACAACGACCTCAACAAGTTCGGCAAGCGATGGATGAAGGAACTGCCCTCGGTGATCTGGAGCCTGAGGACAACGCCAAGCCGAGCCACGGGTTTCACGCCGTTCTTCCTGGTCTACGGGGCCGAGGCCATCTTGCCCACTGACCTAGAATACGGCTCCCCGAGGACGAGGGCCTACAACGATCAAAGCAACCAAGCTAGCCGAGAAGAATCGCTGGACCAGCTGGAAGAGGCTCGAGACAAGGCCTTACTACACTCGACGCGGTACCAGCAGTCCCTGCGACGCTACCACGCCCGAGGGGTCCGGTCCCGAGACCTCCAGGTGGGCGATCTGGTGCTTCGGCTGCGGCAAGACGCCCGTGGGAGGCACAAGCTCACGCCCCCCTGGGAGGGGCCATTCGTCATCGCCAAAGTCCTGAAGCCCGGAACATACAAGCTGGCCAACAATCAAGGCGAGGTCTACGACAACGCTTGGAACATCAAACAGCTACGTCGCTTCTACCCTTAAGATGTTTTCAAGTTGTTCATATACCCCGCGCCTACGCAAAAAGTTTAGTCATCAAGGAAGGGTCGGCCTCGCCTCGGCAAAGCCCGACCCTCCCTCGGGGGCTAAAAGGGGGGAGACCCCCTCTGCGTCGAATTTTTCCTCGAAAAAAAAGATCTCTTTTCAGCAGAATTCCTTTCGTGCTTTTTGACTACTTCGAAAAGCGGATCCTGGAAACGACGGAGTACACGTAAGCAGCCAAGGCTGACCGAGCCGAGGGACTCCTACGCCTCCGGGATACGGATACCTCACTCATCACCTTCTGCGATAAGTAACTCGCGTTCGGATAAAGCGACTCCGTGGACCGAACAAGTCTTCACGTTCGGAAGGTCTTCTGCCAAAGCGGGCCTTCAAGCTTTCTCGACTAAGTCGGAGACAGGGCCTCATGGACGGGTGAAAGTACGCGTAAGCGGCAAGGCCGACCGAGCCAAGGGACTCCTACGCCTCCGGGATACGGATACCTCACTCATCACCTTCCGCGAGAAGCAACTCTCGCCCGCACAAACATCCATGTTACCGACAAAAAAGTCCAGATGCTCGGAATAAGAGGAAAAGAGACGCAGCTTTACAAGCGCGGCGAGGGTGTGTTTTCTGGCCTCAGCGGCCGCAGAAGGCACACGCTACAAGACAATCTGATCCTGCAGGCTCGGGTCTTCACGCTGAAGGGGGCCGTAGCACCCTCGGCATCGACGACGTCTTCAGCAAGGTCCGACCCAGCCTCGGACGGCGACGCGATCCGGAGACTTCTCCAGGAATCCGGCCCGAGCAGGCGGCTCAGCCGGTTACCCCTGGGGCCTTGACCGACCATCTTCCAAGGGCGCCAGCCCGACCCGAGGCCTCGGCTGATCGACTCCGGCGTCGGCTCCGCTGACGGACAACCCGGCTAGGCTCCGGCCAACCAGGTTCCCATTTTCGAGCCAACTCCGCCTCTGTTCGTACTGATATCGCTACCCCCGGCCTCGGCTCATCGAAGAGCGGCCGAGGGGTCTCTTTAACTAAGCTGGAGGAGCCTCAGACAACAAGGCCGATCGAGCCGAGGGATTCCTACGCCTCCGGGATACGGATACCTCACTCGTCACCTTGACACGGGGCGACTCATGCTTGGTGAAGCGGTTCAGATAATCAACAGGCGAGACTTAGTGCTCGAAAATGAGGAAAAAACACGGCTCCGTGCCGAAATTACATACATGTTCAGGCCTCGACAGCCACGATGAACAAAAACACTGGCAATCAAAATGCCATTACAAACGGAACTCCGGTTCCCCTCCGCGGGTACGAACAACCCCACTTCATAGGGGAAGGCTTGCGGAGCAACAGAAGACTGACGAGCGGCTCGCCGCCGCCCGTTCTGACTACGACGACAACGACCCCCGCTCCGGATCGCCGAGCCGCAGCAGTTCAGGCCTCAGGGTAGGCGCTGCTGCAATCTTGCCCTCGCCCACGCCGACGCTCGAGGGGCGAGGACAAGTACGGAGAACCGGAGGCCCGGGGCGCGGATGGTGGCGGTGACCCCGTCGGCGATGGGGACTTCTCGAGCCGCCTCCGCCTCGGCGCTGATGGCGGGGGCCACCAGCCCCCCGGCAGATCCCCACTCAAATCCTCCCAGACGAGTGGGGCACCGGCCTCTGCGCGAGGGCGCCATCCCAGTGCAAAAGCAGGGCCACCCCAGAACACGAACGCCGCCCTAGCAGCGCGCGGCATCGTGGGTGGCACTCCCGTGCACACGGCGCGGCAGCCGGAGGGGCCGCCGGGAGCCCAGCCGACGACTCCGACACGCTGGAGGTGACGACGCCCGCCGTCGATCAGCCCCACGTTGTCTAAGTCTGCGCCACCCGCAGGGCCAGTGAGCGCCTCCTCCCTCGAACGCCGCGGGAGAGGGTGACCCGCAGACCCGCGCGGGAGGTAGAGCGCCGGCTCAGCCTGGCCCCCACCCCAGCGAGGATGATGAACATCCTTGAAGCTGAGGGTGGGACCAAGATCGCAGCCCGGCTTGCTCTTCCCCACCCAGGAACTGGTGGTCACCATCTTGGGTGACCGCCGGCGTGGGGGTGCGGCCGGGCCGGCTGATGAAAATCCTTGAAGCCGAACGATGGCTGAAAGGTACCAACTCCCACGGAGTTGTGTTCCTCCAACGAGGAGGCGGAAAGACGGCGGGTACCCCCCATCCGGGGGCTTGGAAGATGGAAAGACACGACGCATGAGGGAGGAAGAAGACATGGTTGCCTTCCGAAAGGGGTCGCCCTCCTTTTAAAGGCAACTCTCCCTACGTGCGCCCCCAAACGCCGCGGGCTGAGTCTTCTCCAACACGCTCCAAGGCCCACCCCTGCGACTCGGGGGCTGGGTCCCGCATGTCATGCAAACCGGCTCAGAGCAGAAGAAGCCAAACCGCCGCGCACGGTGCACACAACCGCCCAGCGGTTACAAGCGACTCCCCACTTTTGCCCAGACCAACGGGCGGAAGGGGCGAACAGCCGTGCAGGCGGCATGCAACCGCGCCAGGTGGACGCGCTTCTCCGACTTCTGACACGCCAGCTTGGAGGCCCAGGCCCACGCGTCACGCAACCAGCGCGCCAGTTGCTCCATGCACGCAACTGCGCCGCCACTTGTGCCACCGTCGCACCTCTTCGGTTGCGGAGCCTATGTCGCGACTCGAGGCGACCCAGCGCACGACCCAGCGGCGCCAGCCTGGCGCGACGGTCAATGCGGCCGAAAGTGGGCCGGCAGTAATGACGGTGGCAGGCGGGCGGGAGCAGCAGTCACGTCGTCAGCCAGGCTCACGTCCCATCCAGGGACAGCAAGAGAGCCTCCTCCCACGGCGTGAAGACGGTGCGCCCGTGATCCGTTCCTCGAACGGCTCGCGCACGCGCAACGGCCGCCCCGCCAACCACTCGCCCCGTCGCATTAACTTCGCGGCGGGACAGGCGGCGCCACTGGCAGGAGAAGCGGGCGACGCTTCGCCTTCGCCGTAATAACCGCGCCAAAAAAGGTACGCCACGTCGTTCGATTTCGTATCCTTTTCCTTTTTTCCTCTTTCTCTATCTCTTGCAACAGGGACCGGGAAAGGGGGATACCCCGAAAAGGATCCTTCTCTGTGAAGGAACCGGGCTCCGAGCCCCCCTACTGATCAGAGGTTCGAAGGCTGGCCCTCCGAAGGGTTCAACAGTCGCCTCAGATCGTGTGGGCCCGACACCCACTACTGGTCAGGGGTTCGAAGGCCAGCCCCCCGAAGGGCTCCATGGCTGCCTCAGGCTACTCGGGCTCCGCGCCCATTACTGATCAGAGGTTCGAAGGCTGGCCCCCGAAGGGTTCACAGTCGCCTCAGACGCCGAGCGAGGGATGACCAGGGGTACGTTCGATACATAACCAAGGCTCGGGCTGCGCTCTCGAGGTACCCTAGGACATTTCCTAGACCAGCGGGAGCGATCTTGTAACGGAATCCCATCGGAGGGAGGCATCGAGCCCTCGGACCCCGTCGCCAGGGGACCGGGTCCGGCAGATCACCCGCAGGTACTTTTGGGCGTGCCTCTGGGCCCCTAGCCGATCCCCAACGAATGGGGCACGGACGCCCACTCGGATTACCCGCTTGCAGCTCGCCGGAGACACCATGTTCGGTGCCCATCGAGGGTAACATGGCGCACTCCCCCCCTCCTCCTTGCGGAAAGGCGACGTAGGGGCGTATGTAAAAAGTCGAGTATGTCCCAGATCGCCCTCTCGCCCTGTGCGAGGCTCGGGGGCTGCTCTCGCGAACCCGGCTCCGGCCGAACCGTTGACAGCGTCAACATACCAGCCCGAGAACTTGGGCCCCGACCGTGCACCCGGGCTACGGCCAGTTCGCATGAGGGAACGACCAGACCAGCCGAAGCGTTACGCAAGGCATTAAGACCTCGAAGGATTGAAACCACTCCTCCGAGGCCTCGGGGGCTACACCCGGCGGGTGCGCTCGCGCGCACCCACCGGAACAAAATGCAACCGAGAAAGGCTGGTCCCCTTGCAAAAAAGTGCGACGAAAGCCTCCAAGCGAGTGCTAACACTCCCTTCGAGGCTCGGGGGCTACTGTCGGGGACCATAATTAGGGGTACCCTCAAGACGCCTAATTCTCAGCTGGTAACCCCCATCAGCATAAAGCTGCAGAGGCCTGATGGGTGCGATTAAGTCAGGGATCAATCCATACGAGTGACTCGATCACGCTTCACCCGAGCCTAGCCTCGGACAAGGGCAGCCGACCTCGAGGGACTTCCGTCTCGCCCGAGGCCCCCCTTTTACGGCGGACACATCTCCGGCTCGCCCAAGGCCTTGGCTTCGCTAAGAAGCAACCCTGACTAAATCGCCGCACCGACTGACCGAGTTGCAGGAGCATTTAACGCAAAGGTGGCCTGACACCTCTATCCTGATGCGCGCCCCCCCGCAGAGCCGAAGTGACCGCCGTCACTCCGCCGCACCACTGACCGGTCTGACAGAAGGACAGCGCCGCCTGCGCCGCTCCGACTGCAGTGCCACTCGACAGAGTGAGTCTGACAGGCAGTCAGGCCTTGCCAAAGGCGCCATAGGAAACTCCGCTCCGCCCGACCCCAGGGCTCGGACTCGGGCTAAGACCCGGAAGACGGCGAACTTCGCTCCGCCCGACCCCAGGGCTCGGACTCGGGCTAAGACCCAGAAGACGGCGAACTCCGCTCCGACCGACCCCAGGGCTCGGACTCGGGCTAAGACCTGGAAGACGGCGAGCTCCGCTCCACCCGACCCCAGGGCTCGGACTCGGGCTAAGACCTGGAAGACGGCGAACTCCGCTCCGCCCGACCCCAGGGCTCGGACTCGGGCTAAGACCCGGAAGACGGCGAACTCCGCTCCGCCCGACCCCAGGGCTCGGACTCGGGCTAAGACCCGGAAGACGGCGAACTCCGCTCCGCCCGACCCCAGGGCTCGGACTCGGGCTAAGACCCGGAAGACGGCGAACTCCGCTCCGCCCGACCCCAGGGCTCGGACTCGGGCTCGGCCCCGGAAGACGACGAACTCCGCCTCGCCCGACCCCAGGGCTCGGACTCCGCCCTGGCCTCTGCCGAACGACTTCCGCCTCGCCCGACCCAGGGGCTCGGGCTCGGCCTCGGCCACGGAAGACAGACTCGACCTCGGCTTCAGAGGAGCCCCCACGTCGCCCGACCTAGGGCACAGGCCCGCCACGTCAACAGGGAGCGCCATCATCATCCTACCCCGAGCCGACTCGGGTCATGGAGAACAAGACCGGTGTCCCATCTGGCTAGCTCCGCCAGATAGGCAATGATGGCGCCCCACAAGCTCTGTGACGACGGCGGCTCTCAGCTCTCTTACGGAAGCAGGTGGACGTCAGCAAGGACTCGACCGCTCCGACAGCTGTCCCTCCGCCAGGCTCCATTGCTCCTCCGACTGCCACGACATCACGCCAGCATGGTGCCAAGATCTCTCCGGCTGCCACATTGGCATGTACTTAGGGCGCTAGCTCTCCCTCCGCTAGACACGTAGCACTCTGCTACACCCCCCATTGTACACCTGGACCCTCTCCTTACGACTATAAAAGGAAGGACCAGGGCCTTCTTAGAGAAGGTTGGCCGCGCGGGACCGAGGACGGGACAGGCACTCTCTTGGGGCCGCTCGCTTCCCTCACCCGCGTGGACGCTTGTAACCCCCCTACTGCAAGCGCACCCGACCTGGGCGCGGGACGAACACGAAGGCCGCGGGATCTCCACCTCTCTCACGCCCGTCTCCGGCCACCTCGCCTCTCCCCCCTTCGCGCTCGCCCACGCGCTCGACCCATCTGGGCTGGGGCACGCAACACACTCACTCGTCGGCTTAGGGACCCCCCAGTCTCGAAACGCCGACAGCCTCCGACCTCCTTTCCGACCTTGAAACGACATTCCGGTGTCTCAAGGTGAAAGGCGTAAAGCTCAATCCCGAGAAGTGCGTCTTCGGGGTCCCCCGAGGCATGCTCTTGGGGTTCATCGTCTCCGAGCGGGGCATTGAGGCCAACCCGGAGAAAATTGCGGCCATCACCAACATGGGGCCCATCAAGGACTTGAAAGGCGTACAGAGGGTCACGGGATGCCTTGCGGCTCTGAGCTGTTTCATCTCGCGCCTCGGCGAAAGAGGCCTGCCTCTGTACCGCCTCTTAAGAAAGGCAGAGTGCTTCACTTGGACCCCTGAGGTCGAGGAAGCCCTCGGGAACCTGAAGGCGCTCCTCACGAACGCGCCCATCTTGGTGCCCCTCGCTGCCAGAGAAGCCCTCTTGATCTACGTCGCCGCTAGCACTCAGGTGGTCAGCGTCGCGATCGTGGTTGAGAGACGAGAAGAGGGGCATGCATTGCCCATCCAGAGACCAGTCTACTTCATCAGTGAGGTACTGTCCAAGATCAAGATCCGCTACCCACAAATTCAGAAGCTGCTGTACGCGGTGATCCTGACGCGGCGGAAGTTGCGACACTACTTCGAGTCTCATCCGGTGACTGTGGTGTCATCCTTCCCCCTAGGGGAGATCATCCAGTGCCGAGAGGCCTCGGGTAGGATTGCAAAGTGGGCGGTGGAAATCATGGGCGAGACAATCTCGTTCGCCCCTCGGAAGGCCATCAAGTCCCAAGTCTTGGCGGACTTTCTGGCTGAATGGGTCGATACCCAACTCCCAACAGCTCCGATCCAACCGGAACTCTGGACCATGTTTTTCGATGGGTCGCTGATGAAGACAGGGGCAGGCGCGGGCCTGCTCTTCATCTCGCCCCTCGGGAAGCACCTACGCTACGTGCTACGCCTCCACTTCCCGGCGTCCAACAATGTGGCCGAGTACGAGGCTCTGGTCAACGGGTTGCGCATCGCCATCGAGCTAGGGGTCCGACGCCTCGACGCTCGCGGTGACTCGCAGCTCGTCATCGACCAAGTCATGAAGAACTCCCACTGCCGCGACCCGAAGATGGAAGCCTACTGCGATGAGGTTCGGCCTGGAAGACAAGTTCTACGGGCTCGAGCTCAACCACATCGCCCGACGATACAACGAGACTACGGACGAGCTGGCTAAGATAGCCTCGGGGCGGACGACGGTTCCCCCGGACGTCTTCTCCCGAGACCTGCATCAACCCTCCATCAAGACCGACGACGCGCGTGAACCCGAGAAAGCCTCGGTTCAGCCCGGGGCACCCTCGGCCCAGCCCGAGGCATCCTCGGCTCAGCTCGAGACACCCTTGGCTCAGCCCGAGGCACCCTCGGCTCGGCCCGAGGCACCCTCGGCCCCCGAGGGTGAGGCACTGCACGTCGAGGAGGAGCGAGGTCACGCCTAATCGAAACTGGCAGACCCCGTACCTACAATATCTCCACCGAGGAGAGCTACCCCTCGACCGAGCTGAAGCTCGGCGGTTGGCGCGGCGCGCCAAGTCGTTCGTCTTGCTGGGGGACGAGAAGGAGCTCTACCACCGTAGCCCCTCAGGCGTCCTCCAGCGATGCATATCCATCGCCGAAGGCCAGGAGCTCTTACAAGAAATACACTCGGGGGCTTGCAGCCATCACGCAGCGCCTCGAGCCCTTGTTGGAAACGCCTTCCGACAAGGTTTCTACTGGCCGACCGCGGTGGCCGACGCCACTAGAATTGTCCGCACCTGCGAAGGGTGTCAGTTCTATGCGAGGCAGACACACTTGCCTGCTCAGGCCCTGCAGACGATACCCATCACCTGGCCATTTGCTGTGTGGGGGCTAGACCTCGTCGGCTCCTTGCAGAAGGCACCCGGGGGCTACACGCACCTGCTGGTCGCCATCGACAAATTCTCCAAGTGGATCGAGGTCCGACCCCTAAACAGCATCAGGTCCGAACAGGCGGTGGCGTTCTTCACCAACATCATCCATCGCTTTGGGGTCCCGAACTCCATCATCACCGACAACGGCACCCAGTTAACCGGCAGAAAGTTCCTGGACTTCTGCGAGGATCACCACATCCGGGTGGACTGGGCCGTCGTGGCTCACCCCATGACGAATGGGCAAGTAGAGCGTGCCAACGGCATGATTCTGCAAGAACTCAAGCCGCGGATCTACAACGACCTCAACAAGTTCGGCAAGCGATGGATGAAGGAGCTCCCCTCGGTGGTCTGGAGTCTGAGGACAACGCCGAGCCGAGCCACGGGTTTCACACCGTTCTTTCTAGTCTATGGGGCCGAGGCCATCTTGCCCACAGACTTAGAATACGGTTCCCCGAGGACGAGGGCCTACAACGACCAAAGCAATCGAGCTAACCGAGAAGACTCACTGGACCAGCTGGAAGAGGCTCGGGACATGGCCCTACTACACTCGGCACGGTATCAGCAGTCCCTGCGACGCTACCACGCCCGAGGGGTTCGGTCCCGAGACCTCCAGGTGGGCGACTTGGTGCTTCGGCTGCGACAAGACGCCCGAGGGCGGCACAAGCTCACGCCTCCCTTGGAGGGGCCGTTCGTCATCGCCAAGGTTCTGAAGCCCGGGACGTACAAGCTGGCCAACAGTCAAGGCGAGGTCTACAGCAACGCTTGGAACATCCGACAACTACGTCGCTTCTACCCTTAAGATGCTTTCAAGTCATTCATACACCTCGTTCACACACGAAGCCTAACCATCAAGGAAGGGTCAGCCTTACCTCTGCAAAGCCCGACCCTCCCTCGGGGGCTAGAAGGGGGGAACCCCCTCTGCGTCAAAATTTTCCTTGAAAAAAGTCTTCCATCAAAAAGGCTTATGCATTCCCCGGCTATATTAGTAGCAGGACCCCAAGAAGCGAATGAGGGCGCATGTAAGAGGCAAGGCCGACCGAGCCGAGGGACTCCTACGCCTCTGGGATACGGATACCTCACTCGTCACCTACCACGAAAAATGACTCTTACTTGGGCAAGCCACCCTGCTACTGACGAACGGGGCTAGATACGCAAAACGGAAGGAAAAGGAGCACAACCTTATACTACGATAATAAAGTGTTCGGGCCTCAGCGGCCGCAAAAGACACATATGCATTCAAAGAAAACTGCTCCGACAGAGTCAGGCGTCGCCCGGAGAAGGAGCCGCGCCCTCGGCTTCGTCCCCACCCTCGACAAGGTCCGCCCCGGCCTCGGACGACGACGCAAGCGGGAGGATCTCTGCCTCGAAGGTGGTTGCCAGCACCGCGCTCGGGCCCGTGGCGGCCGCGTCGAGCCTCTGGACTTCGGCCAGAGCGGCTTCATCTTCGTCGGGGAGGCAATACCCCTCGCTGACCCGCTCAAGATCCACGACATTGTGGGAAGCAAGCACGACGAAGGCCCGCCTGACGCCGTGATGTAGCGCCTCGCGGAGTCTGCCACGCGCATGGTCACCCAAGGCCTGCAGGCGACTTTGAGGGGAGCTTCCCGAGGGGACGTCGTCGAAGCCAAAGACCCTGCAGAAAGCCGAGATGGCATCGGACATGGCCGCGTGGTCGGCCTCCCTTTGCTCGGCCGCCTGAGCAAGCGCCTTGGTTGACTTATCAAGGGCAGACTCGAGCTCTGTGAACAGCCAAAGCGCAAGACCTCAAACACAAGCTGAGGAACCAAGCTGAAACAAAAACTTAAAACAGCCAAGACATACCTCCGGCTCGGGCACGCTGCTCCGAGGATGCGGCTTAGGCCACGGCTAGGTCTGCTGCAAGGGCTTTGGCCCGGCTTTCGGCCTCGGCGGCCCGGCCCCGAGATTGATCCCGCTCGCCGGTGACCTAGTCAAGCTCCGACTGCCGCCGCTGCACCTCTGCGCGTGCCGCTGCTGCCTCTTCTCCCAGATCGGCACAGAGCAACCGAAGGTCTGCCACCTCGGCGCTCTGTTGGGAGAGGCACGCGGTAGCCCCGGCAAGCGTGGTCCTCAGGGACCGCAGCGAACCCCAGACATCGACCTCGCGGCGGATGAACGACGACTTGGCGGCGCTCAGATCCGTCAGATCCTGAGGGAAGGAAGCGGGGCATCACAAAGAACGCCTTGATCACGAGAAAGGTATGCCTGAAATCATTACCTGGAGAATCTTGGGAACGTCCCTGCAAAAGACCTCCAAGGATGACCGGAGCGACCCCACCGTTGCCTCGGCACACTCACGGAGCTCGTCCCAAGACTGCTCCTCCCGCTCATCGTCAAGAACGAAGAGGGGATCCAAGGCCCCACGGGTCCGGAACCGAAGCAACTGGCGCCGCCCCTTGGAACTCTATCGCGTGGGGACAAGGCTGCCGCTCGACGGGACAGGTCGCGGTCCCGCGCCCCCCTTCTCCGAGGCACCAAGTAGCGACGCCTCGGCCATCTCAGCGGCGGCGACGACGGGTCGCTCCACGGCCAGGACGTCGACGGCCTCGGCAGCAGCCGGCGCCAACGCCGGCAGCATGTCCGGTGGGCCCGAGACCACGGCCGCACCAGCAACCTCCCCCCAGCGCGACGGCTGCCTCGACAGAAGAGCCAGCCTCGGGAGCTCGTTCCACGGCAACTGGTGCCGCCTGAGCCCCCCGCTGTGGGGCGTCTTGCGAGGAGGCCAGCTGGCCGGTGAGGCCCGGCGCGGCACTAGCTGCGGAAGCCGACGCCGTCTTGAGGACCTTCCGGGGAGCCAGATCGGTCGGACCGTGACTCCGCTTGCTAAGGAGAAAAGGAAAATCAGGGGCGGGACATACGAAGGAGGAGCCAGGACGAAGATATCCTAAGATACTTACCCACTCCGGGCCATAATCAACCGTGCCTGTGGGGAGGTCTCTCGAACCTCGACCCCCGAAGGTACCCCCGAGGTCTGCCTCGCTGCCAGCTTCGGTACCATCCTCGCCTTGGGTGCCCGAGGCGCCCGAGAGACGGACTGCCCAGGCGCAGCCACGACAACCTGATGATCGCCCTCCTGCGCAGCCGGCACGAGCGACGGCTCTCGGAAAACAGGCAGCTTGGCCTGACTCCCCTGGGTCACCTCAACTTTCCTGGCTGGGGGGTCACGTACCCCCTCGGTCTGCCCCCGCTCTTCGGACCGGGACCCCGACGTCCCGGCCCCGGATACCGACGACACCATCCCGCTCGGGGGCTGGCTTGACGACCCCTGGCCCGGCCTCAGATCTGGGCTGAGGCCAAGGCGGGCAGCCATATCGTCGTCTTCGTCATCGTCTTCATCGTCGTCGTCGTCAGGCGTCTCCGGCGACAGCTCCCTCGGGAGCCCATCCCTCTCCTGCCAACGATGGAGCCTTTCCAAGGCGTCCCGAGCCCGCGTCCGCTCGCGGGCCCGAGCCTTCTTCGCGTCCTTTTTCTCCTTCCTCTTCTCCGCGGCAACCCTCCGCGTAGCTCGGTCCACCGCTTTCTCCGGGACCGGTGGCCGGGAAGGCTTGTGACACGCTACCTCCTGGAGACAGACGAAAAGTCTCGGCTGTGAGAACCAAGGGCAATCCAACGCAAGGAGAAAGAAGGAGCGGACACTCACCAGGGACACACACCCGCGACCGGGACGCATCAAGGGCTGGGAAAGGGCGCCAGCATCCGGTTTCCCCAACGTGACAGCTACCCGCCTATGGAGGTCGTCGACGGGAAGGGGATCCGAAGACATCCACAAACCCTCCAAGTCGGCCTCCGGCATCATCTCCCAAAGCGGCAACCGCCGCTCCGTCAAGGGAAGCACCCTCCCGCGATGAATGGCGGCAACCACTCCCGCAACGGTGAGCCCTCCTTTCTGCAACTCCTCCAGGGCCTTCAGAAGGGGTTGGAGATTCTTCTGTCTGTCGTGCGGGGTCCCATAGCGCTAGACATCGGCGGCAACGGTCACCACTCGCTGAGAAAACGAAGGGAGCCTCCCGTCGTCATTTTGGAGATAGAACCACCGGCGCTGCCACCCTTTGTTCGAGGACGCAAGGATGGCGGGAATATACTGCGGCGCCCGCGCCTGCCTCAGCTGGAGGATGCAACCACTGGCCTGCACTACCGTGCGGACCCCTCTCTCCCCCGTCGGCGAAGCAAAAAGCTCCGCAGAGAAGAAATGAGTCCACAGGTCCCAGTGAGGGTCAATCCCCAAGTACCCTTCACAAACCGCCGCGAAGATGGCGGCTTGCGAGATGGAGTTGGGGCTGAGGTTGTGCAGCTCCACCCCGTAGACATGCAGAATCGCCCGCATAAAACGGCTTGCTGGCACTCCGAACCCCCGCTCGTGAAAGGAGATGAAGCTCACGACATACCCCGGCGGCGGGGACGGGGCGGCTCCGCTCGGGGGAGGCTTCCACTCCGGCTGCGAGTCACCGGAGAGAGGACGAAGTAAACCCTCAGCAACAAGGGCATCCAGGTCATCCACCATGACGGTGGAGAAGGGCCACGGGTCGTGCGGTGGAACAATGGTCACCCGGTCGGCCATCACCAAACAGAAGAGGTGGCGGCGGAAAGGACTAGGTGACCGGTTTCCTTTCTCTGGCTATTCCCTCGGGTTGCGAAAACCTAAGAGGGAGGCAAGTAGCAAGAGTAAAAAACCGTCACCGGTCCCTCTCCCGAATATATAAAGACCCAGGCGAGACCCGTTCAACACTTCGCCCGAACCCGCCGCAGGATTCAAAACTCAAAGCGAAACGCCCGTTCCTCGAACGGCTCGCGCACGCGCAATGGCTGCCCCGCGAACCACTCGTCCCGTCGCATTAACTCTGCGGCGGGACAGGCGGCACCTTTGGCAGGAGAAGCGGGCGACGTTTCGCCTTTGCCATAATAACCGCGTCAAAAAAGGTGCGCCACGTCATTCGATTTCGTATCCTTTTACTTTTCCTCTTTCTCTCTCTTACAACAGGGATCGGGAAAGGGGATACCTCGAAAGGGATCCTTCTCCGTGAAGGAAACAGGCCCCGAGCCCCCCTACTGATCAGAGGTTCGAAGGCTGGCCCCTCAGAGGGGTTCAACAGCCGCCTCAGAGCGCTCGGGCTCCTCGCCCACTACTGGTCAGAGGTTCGAAGGCCGGCCCCTCGAAAGGGTTCAACGGCCGCCTCAGGCCACTCGGGCTCCACACCCATTACTGATCAGGGGTTCGTAGGTTGGCCCTCGAAAGGGTTCGACAGTCGCCTCAGACGCAGAGCGAGGGATGACCCTGGGTACGTTCGATACATAACCAAGGCTCGGGCTACGCTCCCGAGGTACCCTAGGACATTTCCGAGACCAACGGGAACGATTTTGTAACGGAATCCCATCAGAGGGAGGCATCGAGCCCTCGGACCCCGTCAAAAGGGGACCGGGTCCGGCAAATCACCCGCAGGTACTTTTGGAGCACGCCTCCGGGCCTCTAGCCGACCCCTAACAAATAGGGCACGGGCGTCCACTTGGATTACCCGTTAGCAGCTCACTGGAGACACCATGTTCGACGCCCTCCGAGGGCAACATGGCGCTTTCCCCCCCTCCTCCTTGCGGAAAGGCGACGCAGGGGCGTATGTAAAAAAGTCGAGTCTGTCCTTGACCGTCCTCTCGCTCTGTGCGGAGGCTCGGGGGCTGCTCTCGCAAACCCGGCTCCGGCCAAACCGTTGACAGCGTCAACATACCAGCCCGAGAACTTGGGACCCGACCGTGCACCCGGGCTACGGCCAGCTCGCATGAGGGAACAACCAGACCGGCCGAAGCATCGCGAAACACATTAAGACCTCGAAGGAGTCAAACCACTCCTCCGAGGCCTCGGGGGCTACACCCGGCGGGTGCGCTCGCGCGCACCCACCGGAACAAAACGCCACCGAGAAAGGCCGGTCCCCTTGCAAAAAAGTGCGACAAAAGCCTCCAAGCGAGTATTAACACTCCCTTTGAGGCTCGGGGGCTACTGTCGGGGACCATAATTAGGGGTACCCCCAAGACTCCTAAATCTCAGCTGGTAACCCCCATCAGCACAAAGCTGCAAAGGCCTGATGGGTGCGATTAAATCAAGGCTCGGTCCACTCAAGGACACGATCTCGCCTCGCCCGAGCCCAGTCTCGGGCAAGGGCAGCCGACCCCGAAGGATCTACGTCTCGCCCGAGGGCCCCCTCAAGCAACGGACACACCTTCGGCTCGCCCGAGGTGCGGTCTTCGCCTAGAAGCAACCTTGGCCAAATCGCCACGACGACCGACCGTATCACAGGAGCATTTAATGCAAAGGTGGCCTGACACCTTATCTTGACGCGCGCCCTTCAGTCGACAGAGCCGAAGTGACCGCAGTCACTTCGCCGCTCCACTGACCAGTCTGACAAGAAGACAGCGCCGCCCGCGTCGCTCCGACTGCTGTGCCACTCGACAGAGTGAGGCTGACAGCGGCCAAGTCCGACCTCAGGCGCCATAGGAAGCTCCGCCTCGCCCGACCCAGGGCTCGGACTCGGGCTCGGCCCCAGAAGACGACGAACTCCGCCTCGCCCGACCCAGGGCTCGGACTCGGCCTCGGCCCCGGAAGACGACGAACTCCGCCTCGCCCGACCCAGGGCTCGGACTCGACCTCGGCCTCAGCCGACGATCTCCGCCTTGCCCGACCCAGGGGCTCGGACTCGACCTCGGCCTCGGAAGACAGACTCGACCTCGACCTCGGAGGAGCCTCCGCCTCGCCCAACCCAGGGCTCGGACCGACCACGTCACAGGATGCGCCATCATTACCCTACCCCAAGCTAACTCAGGCAACGGGGAACAAGACCGGCGTCCCATCTGGCTCGCCCCGGTAAACAAGTAATGATGGCGCCCCGCATGCTCCATGACGACGGCAGCTCTCAGCCCCCTTACGGAAGCAAGGAGACGTCAGCAAGGACTCGACAGCCCCGACAGCTGTCCTTCCGCCAGGCTCCAGCGCTCCTCCGACGGCCACGACACCACACGAATAGGGTGTCAAAACCTCTCCGGCTGCCACGACGACATGTACTTAGGGCACTAGCTCTTCTCTGCTAGACACGTTAGCACACTGCTACACCTCCCATTGTACACCTGGACCCTCTCCTTACGCCTATAAAAGGAAGGTCCAGGGCCCTCTTACAGAGGGTTGGCCGCGCGGGGAAGGACGGGACGGCGCGCGTAAGCCTCTCGCTCCCTCCCGCGCGGACGCTTGTAACCCCCTACTGCAAGCGCACCCGACCTGGGCGCGGGACAAACACGAAGGCCGCAGGTTTCCCCTTTTACGCCTGCCTCCCTCCGGCTTTTCCCCCCTTCGCGCTCTGTCTCGCGCCGACCCATCTGGGCTGGGGCACGCGGCGACAATTTACTCGTCGGTCCAGGGAACCCCGAGGTCGAAACGCCGACAATCATTTCCCCCCTCTGTCTTGTTGTTGGTCATGTCTTCCGGTCTCAGTGATATATTGTCGATGTTCTAGATTGTCTTATCGGTCCTAAAATAATCTCCACGAGCTTTTTCCTAATGGGTGTTGAGAGGTTTATCTAGTAAATAATGTGATTGACTTAAGACATGCCAGATTTTAATGTCATGTGATTTGAATTTTTCGGCGCTAGTACTATCTCTACTATATTTAAGTATGACTTTCTTCGTGTGTCGCCTCCTGCGAGCGGAGTGAACGAATAAATTTCTTTTTGCACGCGGAATGTTCAAGTACTTGACTTTTATCAACGTAACTCATGTCTATTTGTGTTATATAAAATAGATATATATTATATGTATATATACTAATAATTTTAAAAAATAATCATGCTCATTTAAATAAGATCTACCTATATGATATAGAAACCGTAACAATGTACGGATAATTAACTAGCGTGAGTATATATTGTCACTGTCACTTCAAATGTGTAATCTTTTTTTGTGGTTGTGTCCGCGTGACGCTGGAGGGGCAAATAATCTCTTCTAGTGCGTCAGACGTGTGGTCTGAGTTCCGTATAGTGACGTGGTCTGAGTTCCGTATGTTGACAACAGATACGCCCGGAGGGAACGGTCTATCCGCACGCCGAAGTCTCTGTCGGCTATCGCTCGCTAGCTGTCCTCTGTTGGACCCGCTGCTTTCCTCATGTTCATTCCCCACTGTTTTCCTTTGGCGCAGGTCATTCCAAGTTTGATACATCTTATCTTTTTTCTTTTCTCTCTCTCTCTCTCTCTCTCTCTCTCTCTCTCTCTCTCTCTCTCTCTCTCTCTCTCTCTCTCTCTCTCTTCTCCTTCACTTTTCTATTCTTTTTTAGTTGCAAACCGAATTTACTTATGTAAAAGTTGTGCTGGAAAAAGTTATGTTGAGAAAATATTGTAATGAATTTAGTTTGGGCTAAAAAAGGTCATGGGTTTGTGTCAAAAATCAAAATCCCTTCCTGCTCATGATTGTAACAAAACATCCGTTACAAGTAACATATAAAGCGCTCTCGTTTTCCTACTTTAGTGGATGCAGCCAGCTATCGAGACGCAGTAAGTACTTTGCCCACATTAAATCGTTGGCAGCAGCATGACCGGGTTGCCTGCTAGGGATGGCAACGGGCACATTTTACCCGCGTGCCCGCGGGTAAAAACCCTATAGGGTGCGGGTTTGGGTGTGAGTTTGTACCCGCGGGTACGGGTGCGGGTTTGATTCTCAACCCGACGGGTTTTTTCTCGCGGGTATGAAAATGTTATACCCGTGCCCGCAAACCCGCGTACCCGCAATGGATATATATATATATATATATATATATATATATATATATATATATATATATATATATATACATATATATATATATATATATATATATATATATTTGTGTGTGTGTGTATATGTAATTTTATATGTGTGTATATTATATATATACATATTTGTATATGTATAGTTATATGTGTGTATAAATATATGTATATATAGATGATATATGTATAAATATATGTGTATAATTATGTGCCCGCGGGTTTGTGGCACCCGCGGGTCGCGGGTATGGGTAGCATATTGTACCCGTCGCGGGTA
Organism: Zea mays; assembly: GCF_902167145.1. NCBI lineage: Eukaryota > Viridiplantae > Streptophyta > Magnoliopsida > Poales > Poaceae > Zea > Zea mays. Next base: position 33,445,265 of record NC_050097.1, on the reverse strand, counting down.
ACGGGTACGGGTGCGGGTTTAATATTAAACCCGCGGAGGCGGGTTTGAAAACCATCTACCCGCGGGTTTCAAACCCGTTGCCATCCCTATTGCCTGCCCGTGAATGGTTTAAGGGTGGTTGTTTGAATCTCGTTGTCTGAGAAAATGAAGGCGTGGGTGTTAGATTCTACGGTGCTTAGGGTCGATTCCTAAGCTTCTAAAATACCAATTCGTAACTGAAAAATCTCGATGACGAATAGATCTGTTCTACGGAGAGGAATAGGGTAACATACATTCGTTGTTGTTGTTGGAGAGTTGCCGCTGTCGTCGGCGTCACCTCCGTTGCCCTGTGGAGGAACAACATGCATCGGATCCGAGCCGCTGTGGGTTGTCGTGCTTCCAGACACTATGACGCTTAGACGATGGGACCTTTGTGAGGATTAGGGTTTCGAAATGAGGTACTAGTGTTAGTCTTTTCTACGACCTCTTAATCTTTTATGTAGCGTTGTGTAACCGGTGGTTCCAACAAAGGTCAGCGTGGGCCCCCCAATTAAGGGTCCGTTTAAGGAGATAGATAGTTGGATTTAGCTTAATCCGGTCACTCACCCAACAGTGGGCACCATAGCTGATTAATAGAGGGCAGTCATTTTGATTGAGGTCCAAGCAAAAGCATTCAGCAGCAGGTATCTCGATTCTGGTAGTCGGCAGGATAAGCAGTAGCTGCTGCGTAGTCAGGCAGCAATTTGATCAAGGATACTGACCTGAACAGGCAGCTTGTAAAGCAAACACGCCGTCTGTAGCAATTTGATCTTGCTACAGAACAGTGAAAAGACCATGTGACCGATAAATTCTTGCTTCCTCAGTTTCAAATTACAACTCGTTTTGTTTTGTTTTGTTCCTAGATACATTTCGTTTACTAAATGTATAGCAAAAGGCCACATAGTTCTAGAGGAGCTAAAACATTCAATGATTTGAAAATGGATTACGAAACAGACATGATAAATCATCCAGCTTCCTCACTCCTCCAAAGTTGATTAATAACGTTTCCTGATGTCTCCTTCGTCCTCCTCAGGCACTAGGTTAGGTTTTTCGTCTGTAGCGATACCAGGCTTCTCCCGTCCCGGCGACGTAACGTAGGTACACGGTACACTGGTAAGGAGATGGTTGTTGCCCTTTTGGTCAGTCGACTGGTCGTCGTCTGACGGACGTCGGCAGCTTAGTGCAAGTTGCTCGCATCGCATCATCCGCTGCCGCGTGCGGCGTCTCTACACGTCACACTAAGGGCCCAGGTGTAGTTGGTTGCATTGTGTTTTATGAGTATCACTCCTCTGCATTGTGTTTTATGAGTACAGTAAAAGAGATAAAGGAATTATACATGGGTTTCAGTTAATTATTTATTATCATACTAGGTGGGTGTCCGTGCGTTGCAACGGAGACATATAATACATAAGATACCGTGATATTATATGTCCCCGTTGCAACACATGGGCACTCACCTAGTATATATATACTTATATCTGGCGATAATATTGCATATGCCGCCGTTTTCTTAATCAAGGCTAATGGCATCTTCTCCTCTTGTGGTTTAGTAGAACTATCCACTAAAAAGGTAGGGACTAAAAGAACAAAAGAAAGTGGGAGCTAACACTATGCTGACACTCAATTCTCTCTTTTTTTCCTATATATCCATCATCACTTTTCCTTGGCTTCTAGTATTCGTGTCACAACCACAAGCAGCGAAAGGAGAAGGGGGGAAATTAGAGAGAAAGGGCAGGACGATTAGTAAAGCAAAACAAAAAAATATGTTATTTGAGAAGCAGCCTAGTCGGAATAAAGAGGGCCGTTAGTGCTTACTATGATTAGGCTGGGGTATCACTCGCTTCCAATGCTGAACTTTACATCCCCATGGCTCCGTGATCGGAGGACAGCCTGCTCATTGCATTCGGAGAGAATCATTTCACTCGTGGATGACAGAATGTTCACGGACATAATCGGCGCCACGGAAAAGTAGAGTAGAGGCCTTTCCAACGCACCCGCGCATGGGGAAGAAGTAGGAGCTGGGCGAAGGGATTTCCAGCGCAAGGGGGCGGAGATGGTTACTGCCGCCGTCGATCTTGCTCCCAACAAGGGACGCGGTGTTCTCAGGCTCCGTGGCGGCGAAACTGTCGTGCACGAGCGCGGCAGACTTGGTAGGGGACGCAAATGGGCTGTCCGGCAAGTTGTGATCTCCACTGTTGACATGGAACAGGCAACGATCAGGTTTTGACATGCTCAAATGTTGTTGAACTTTCTAGAACTGATTAATATCAATATACATATAGGATCATGATTCATGAAAGGCAAGCGGAATCATAACTAACAAGGAAGAAGAATGATGAAATGGGTTGTTTAATCCACCTTTGGTCGCTATCAGCGGCGTCAGGGCTCGCCTCGCAAGCAGATTCTTCCTTATCGCCACCGTTGAGCTTCCCCTCCAGAGCAAACCCACTGCTCAGCTTGAGCTGCTCTCCTGTCATCGGCCAAGGAATCACATTGATCAGTAATATTTGAGATATGGTTTGGTTTACCTAAGTGACCAACGAACGCGTGCTCCTCCGCGACACATACCGGACTCTAGTGGCGACTCGACTGCCATGGTGCTCAAAGGATGGCTGGACGCGAAGGCATTGGCAACTGGTGTTGGCAGTGTCGATGCCGCTGCTGTTGTCGCAGCTGCGCGAGCCTTGAGGTCGAGCAGCTGGAGACCCATGAGGCGGCGGCTCTGGAGCTCAATGGCGTGATGAAGTTCGGCAGCCTGCTGCTGCTCCTCCAGCTTCCGGCGCAAGAGCAGCTCGTTGGCGCTGTTCGAATGCTGCAGCATCCTCGCGCCTGACAATCACCACAACAAAACCAAAACCATACCCAGGTATCAGCGACTGGAGAACACATACAGGGTAGTTCGCGCAACTCTGCACTGTCATCGTAAGCCGATAGGCAAATACAACACTCCTGGACAGATAAAGTGAGCAAAGATCACATAAACATTAATTCACGCACAGTACATATTGAACAAAATGGTGTGTGCATCTTTCTGCTCTAACATAGGTTGGCAGCACTGCAATAGATAGCTCATTCAAAGCAAAACCAAATTAATGGGATTGCATAATAATGATGGCAGAAAATCAGTCTTTACATGTTAACATGGCAGTTCACATAATATATATCAGTACCAAGTGTACAACAAATAAATGGTACAATACATCGGAATCTTTGCGATGCAGGCCAAACAAAGCTCAAATAGACATTGATTCCTAAAAGGAAAATCAGAATTCTTCTAGTTCCAGACTATGGGGTAGGACTCTACCTAGCAAGAAGAGACAATGCAAGTGCAAAAGTACCAGTATCCTGTACAATGCTGCTTAGTTTAGCCTATTACATAGAGGCATGCAAGTGCAAGATCAACAATGTCTGTATAAATATTTCTCAATAGCTCAAATGCTCAATATGACATAAGTCAAGAAGTATTCAAGGCAAGGCAAACCTTCTTCTCTGAGAGTATCTTTGGTTGCTTGCAAAAGTCTAGTGTATCTGGAAGGTCCATATACATCCCTTTGAAGAACATGCAAATATAGGATAGAAAGCTTGGTTAGAAACAATATTTATCCACGCTGAATAATCAGTTATCTTCTAACTCAGTTCAACTTACCATTTCTGCTTGTAGCCTAGGATAGCCAATTCATTGAAAATATATCCAGGGACCAGGGGTGCATGGTGCACATCCGAGGATCAAAATAGGGATTGCAATTTCTAAAGTGGGGGGGGATCATTTTACCTGTGCCCTACTGTTGTCGTTGGCTGCTTCTGCCCACCTGCATGGTGCCCCCTGTTGGCCGTTGACGTGCAGCACCCGGTGGCCAGTGCTTCACGACGGTAGCCTCCACCGAAACAGACAAAGACAGTTCGCAGAGAACAGGCATTAGAACAGACAACAGACATCAGAATGGACAACAGGCAAGGCATTAGACAGAGCACTCCCAACAGGCAAGGCATCAGAACAGACAAAGTATTAGAACAGACAAGGCATTAGAACAGACAAGGCATTAGAACAGTGCACCATCCTCGAATGTGGACGCCTACGATACAAACATAAGGAGGAGTAGAGATAGGATGACAACTAAGCGATTATGCTTCAGATTTGCATAACAAATCTATGGCTCAAATATATTTCTCAAACACACAGTATATGTGTATAATCTAGACAAAGGGACCTAGAAGTTACCTTGATCTAAAGGGAACCTTTGACATTATCCACAACTTCAGGACCATCAATGTGTCACAGTAGCGTACATGAGTTTTGAATCCAATGGCCTTCTTAAGTAACCTCCTAGTTCTTTGTAGCCGTCCCATAGTACCTCTCCTACTACTCAGAGAGAAGCATACATAGTAGATATGCCCCTATTTAAGTATGTGTGCAGGTGGGCATGCGGCTAACACAGATATTCCCCTTATCTCAGTGTGCACGGTGACAGGCACCTTTCAGAGTTCTGGAAGGCTCCTGTGTTCTGCAACGCCGTGGCCTGCGCGAACGCGCCGACAATACACATTGCGATGACGATGGAAACCACATACCTGTGGGGCTCCTTCACCAGAGTCTTCTTCGTGCTCTGCCACACCACCTATTTGGAGTTTGTTGCCTTCCACTTCATCGCCTTCTCGCCTCCACGGCGCGTCGCCGGCTTAGTCCCAGCAAGTGGCGACAATCTACGAGAAAAGAAAGGTGCAAGATCAGGGAAACTTGGGCATGAAGAATTAGCGGCCTCCATCAAGCAGCAGATGCGTTGCAATCTACATGAAAGTCTTGGCTATTACTTAAGAATGACATCTATACTTTCTATCCAAGTTTGACAAGGTACAAATAAAAGAATGATAAAAAATTAAAATTAAAATTGTACAGAGGTGCAATATGTTAGAAAATGAGCACTTGGGTAGCAAGAATTTGTAATCTGCATTACCTGTCAAAACAACAAATCAATGGTCATCCTCATCAGGGTTGGGGCATTCCTTTGTCAGCACTTTTGGTGATTCATACTGAAAAGGGAGGAAATGCATCCAGTTTAAAAGGTATAGAAGATGCTGCATTATCCAACACCCTCCTTAGTACAGTAGAAGCTGATGTTAGTCATTGTACCTAAATGTAATAGCACAATTAGAAAAAAGAAAATAACATGGTTAATCCTTAAGAATATATTATCAGAGCATAATACCATTTCCTCTGGTGATGAGTAGTCTCTAGGTCCAGTGAGGTCAAGACAACTTCTTAATTCTCTGTATGGCCTACACTTTTCAGATTTTGGTATAGATCCAGCAATTCCGATGCACAAACAAACAGTAGAAAAAGAGGGACGGCGGCTCGGCAAAAGAATTTGAATGGGCTCATCAGATCCAGATCATCATACCATAAAACAAATGGAGCAAATAAAACTTGCCATAAATTGGCAAGGGATTATGTAAAGAATGCGAGAACATTCAGATTATTCGGACTCCACAAATTCGCCATCTACATAGAGGAGAGAGGACACAGGAAGGGGATACCTTGACCAACCGAGAAGGAAGTAGAGACGCTTCCCCCCATAATTAATTGATCAGCAATTTCCAGAGCTGAAACCGAAATCGCACTCAGTATCTAAATTTCACTTGATGAACCTTAATCGCACTCAGTATCCCACATACTTGTGCTCGAACTCGTGGAGGAGGCGGCACCCGGCGCAGGCGGTCCAGAAGGTCCCAGGGGCAGGAGCGGTGAGCGCCTCGTAGGCCTTGGTGGCGCGACCGAGTGCCTCCTCGGCGGCGGCAGCAACGGAGGGGTAGGCGTCTGCGGTGGTGGCGTCGAGGCCGACGCGGAGGGACTTGATGAGCGACTTGAAGTGGCGGCAGAGCTCGGAGACGGAGAGCGGCGAGGCATCGGGGTCGTCGGGCTCGGGCAGCAGCAGCGCAGCGTGGTGGGAGGAGGCGTCGGCGAGGAGCACGTTGGCGGCGGTGGACACCACTAGGGCGCGCGGGGAGGTCGGGTACAGGCGGGTGGCGCGGAGGGCGTACCTGGGCGCGAAGGGCGTGCCTGCCCGTGGAGAGCTCCGACTCGGCCAGTGCCAGGAGGCGGTCGGCCTCGGCCACGGATTCAGGCCCCGATGGCACGGTGGCGATGGGTTCGCCGGCCATCTGTGGGGAAGGGGGACTGGGAAGGCGGGACTCTTCAATGGATAGTGGACGCCGATGATGGGGCGAGGAGAGTGGATCGCGCCTTCCATGTTGAGCTGGGGCTCGGTCGCACCTTCCACGGCCTTCCATGGGGAGCCAGGGCAAGGTCATCGCGGTGGGGCAAGAGACCGTTGATTGCGGGAGGCCATAGAGAGTAGACCGCGCCTTCCCTGGAGAGTTGGGTGCAGAGGTCACACCTTCCATGGAGAGCCGGGGCTAGATCGGCATGGTAAGGCGAGGACGCGTTGATTGCTGGAGGAGACTACGGAAGGACGCAGCGAGAGAGACGCAGCGCGAGGGACGGATCGGCGTAGGGAGGCGGGGACCTCGGGAACCTTCCAAGCTGGGATAGATGGCAGAACCGTGCACCGTTTGTTGTGGACGTCTACACTAAGAACTTATGTATTTTATTATCATATATGTATATAGAAAGGGAAAGAAGAGGAATGGAGGAATGAATCACAATCTAAATGTTTCTTCACGATTCATTTGATTTCTTAATTAGTTTTAGCTCAGAATAAATAAAAATAGAGTTCGACCATAATAGATACTCCCTCCGTTTCTTTTTATTTGTCGCTAGATAGTGTAAAATTGCACTATCCAGCGACAAATAAAAAGAAACGGAGGGAGTATCTATCATTAAATTTTATAATGTGAAATTTAGAGTTGTTACTATCTCTGCTCACGACATGGACATATAATATAAGAGGATGGGAGATCTTTCACGTACGAGGAGTTCGTGTTTGACTAGCGACATACTCTCTCCAATATATTTGGACAAGATGGTGAGATCATTCCGTACAAGACATTTGTAACACTCCCCTTGATCAAATCCACCTCTGACATCAATGATTAGTATTAGTCCCCAAAAAATCCTATATAACAAAGTGAGCAATAATATTGGTAGATATGCCATTAAAAACTTCTTTAAAGCTCAATAGAAAAAAACATATAGCATATGATGTTTATTGTCTCATTGTAATTTATATTTAAAACATTTTTAAAGAAAACTCATGTAATTTATAGTTTAGAGAGCAATATATGTCTTTGACACCCCTTAAAGACCCCGTGGAGAAAAAAAAGAAATATGGCAGAGTCTCTCTCTCTAGTTAGTAGTGATGGGGTGGAAAGGGGTTTTGAGTCGCTCTTGCTGGGGATAGAGTCGGCGTCGAGAGTGCCATCTCAACGTTGAACGGTTGTTACGATGGCCTAACACTGATTGGTGTCAGACCAAAGCTCGACGGTATACACATATTCGATGCACATGCACCAATGGTTTCGATGCCAGTAATGGTGATGGTGTCTTTGTGGGTGGCGGCGGTGCCAATGATACTGATATCGCCAGTTCCGATTAGAGTACAATGACCTCTATGTCACAAAAGGCATTACGACGTCTTACAAGGCGTCCTCTAACACGTATCTGCAGGCCATAGAGTCGGTGTTCGCCATGAATGATTGAATGCAATGATCCAGGCGCTCCCAAGGAGATCACAGGAGGAAACCCATTGAATCTAATAATGAACTAATTGTACGCACTGCAGAGGGAACAGTGGTATTTTATCCTAACTACCAATCGCAGAATATGAGCCACGGAACTACGGAAGGAATAAAACAATGATTCGCCAATACACCTTGTTGTTGAATGATGAACTAAAAGTATCAATAACATGTTTTGTATGTGTATTTATACACGGGTAGAAGGTTTAGGTTTGAGGAGAGAAGCTCGTCCGTCAGTGTTAAGACTTGTGGTGTGCTAATCTATCTATATTTATACCATTTTATAATTCATCAGTTTAAACTTTACAAAATCCACTAAATCGGCCAAATCACCCTCACATCCATAACTTCCACTAAGTTCATAAAACAAATTACACCAAAACTTAACACACCATCAAAACTAGCGGTTTAGATCGCTGGATAACTTCATTTCCCTTACTCAAATTCAATGGACAATTTTATTTAGGTCATCTTCATCCCTTTCTCTCTCCCTCCCCGCGATCCTGTTGCCTCCAGTCTCCCTCTCCCCCGCATCCCCACCGCCCCATCCCCGCACTCACATCGACGTTATCGCCGACCCTTTCCCTTACATAATAGCCACCGTCGCCGATTCTTTCCTTCTATCAGTGGGACTATATCATTAGCACGAGATATATGTTAGTATATGAAGACGTATGATTCACACCTACGACCTAGGAGTGATTGACTAACAAAATATTATTTCCAGCTGATTTAGATGAAAATGATGAAATCACTTGTGCAGTCACGGGTTAAGACTTCAAGTACTACCAAGGAGAATTCACAACTTATGAGATTCGTGAGGCCTGGTTGACTAATAAAATATTCTTTCAACTCATTTAGATTAAAAAAAGGGTGAAATCACTTCGAGATTGAATGCATATATACCTTCCCAGCCGTCCAACTTGCGGGCGGATCACAGCGTAGCCACGAGCCCACGACCAAACAAACAAGCCGCTCCCACTCCCATCTCTGGTGTGCGTCCTAGGCTTTGAAATGTCGTCTCCGTCGCAACAGCGGGCGGGTGACGCTCGCCTGGTAGAAACGCCTGATCTGATCTGATGAGAGCGTCGGGCTTGACCGAGATTATCTGACGTGCAGTTCGCGTGAGCACGGATTTGAACGACGACTAGGAGTGCTACCAAACGGCTGTTACATTACTCACTATAATGTCTATATGCAGCAAGTCGTTGATCACGATAACGTTTCACTGACACATCTCCTTGGACTACTCTTCCCGTCTCAAGATCTGCTGCGCCGCCGCCGCCGCCAAATTAAAGATGTTTCAGCCAGCGTCTTTTTTTTTTACCACCAATACTGTGCACGTACGACCCACTACTCTTGGGGTGTTTGTTTCTAGGGACTAATGTTAGTCTCTTCATTTTATTCCTTTTTAGCGTATAAATTACTAAATAAAGAAACTAAAATAAAGTTTTAGTTTCTATATTTGTCAATTTTAGAACTAAAATAGAATAAAAATATAGGGACTAAACATTAGTCCCTAGAAACCAAACATCCCCTCTATTGTTTTTCACCTCTCGTGTATATCAGGTGGCTGATGTTTGAGAAGGCTATAATCAATATTCATGTGTAACCAATTCATATAAGTAAATTGTTTGGCTATAAAAATAATTGCTAACTGTGTCTTCGTACTAATATGGATCAGATTTTGTCGGCTATATGATTTTATCGAATAGATGTTTTTTTTTTGTTCTCAAAACAAAAACTGTAGAACCGAATCTTCAATTTTAATATAAAATATGTACAATAACTGTGGCCTATAGAAGATAATAGGATTCAGTCACCTGAATTTTGGCAAATCCCATTGTTTTTACGCACAGAAAAAATGGTTGCAACAGCAAACTGGACGTCCCGAGAAATTTGCTCTCTCGTCCACTGAACGTATTCGAGGGCAAGCCATCATCATCTATACCAACCCTTTTCTTCATTCTTCTAGCAGAAACAGTAGTCATGCCTATATATATGCCCATTTTTATCTTGGAGCCACCGCGGCTAATTTTACCCCTGTTTGGTTGGGATTCTGGGCCGATTCTGGCCGCCAGAAGCTGAAGCCGCGGCCAAACGGCTAGATTCCGGCCCAGCTTCTGGCGGTCGCGCTTCCCACAGAAGCCGGCCTTGTACAGGAAATCAGAAGCCACCCGACCCACGCGTCCGCTGGAAGCCGGCTATTCACGAGGGTTTCCATCCACCGCCCGACCCAGCGTCCTCTGCAAGCCTCAGCTCTCTCCCTCAATCGCCGCCTGCTCCTCCGTCGCATCGGGGCGGCGACCTCGACCAGACTCCCTTCTCCTCATCCGCGCCATTCGCTCAGGCACATTCCTCCATTCCGTTTCGTATCCGCTCGTCCCTCGCTGCCTCGTTTCGAATACCTCCCTGACCGTTCACGTCGCTAGGGTTTTGACCTCGCCGCCGCCAGTTCGTCCGCAAGGTTGGACTCCGCCCGTATCCGAAGTCGTCGTATTCGCAGGTACATTCGTAACTTCCATGTGTACCCTTCCTCCCCGATGTGGTGTTACGGATCCGGTGTACCCCATGTACTGATTAGGCTTTAGGTTGCATCGACGTCTATGGTTAAAACTTCCCCCTGTAATCAAGACAATTGTGAACTGCTTAGTAACGAATATCCTGTTTATTTGATGTTCAGATCTCGGGGAGTTAGCTGTTTGTCTCTCTGTTGCATCAGAAGCTCCACTCCTACGAAGGTGATGTTCACATAAATTTTTTTCCCTTCTACTCATTTACATGGTGTGTATGTTAAGCAGTACATGTTCTAAATATGTTCATGTTTTTTGGTTAATCCATTCATAGTGTGTTTGTACTGTTTTTAGTGCAGACGTTACTAGTAATGTGTGGTACTTGTAGCCTCCTTTGTTAGCAGCCTAGCCACAGGAAAAGTAAGCCAAATTTGTGTACATAGTCCCCATGTCTGGTATACTAACGACCTAATAAATCCACATCAGATGGATTCAGCTGACTCCATAGCCGACAAGGCAATTGGAAGAATGCAAGAGATTGCGGACAAGATATTTTCGGTAGCGAGGGAAACAATCCGTCCTGGACGCGGGTTGACCTCATTTGACGCTACCAAACTTCGTGTAGCATTGGAGGATATAGCTTGCATGCTGGAGCAAGACTCTCTGGTGTTGCAAGAGAATTTGGACATCGTGAACAACGTACACAACCCGGGTGACAGCAGCTACGAACCTTCTACCTTGTCCTCACCACCCCCTGCTGACGACGACTTTACTCCAGATTGGGACTTTGCAGAGCACTTCGAAAACTTCTGGGGTGTTGAATATGACTCCGATCAGATGCCTTCGTTTAGTGACAATGAGGTTTAAGTTAGAACATGGTCAACCTACCAGAGAGGTGTTAGGGTAACAGGGATAGATGAGACTTTTGGTTAATGCACACTTGTAAAGTGCTCCATGTGCTTTTGTGTCTACCAGCACATGACTTGCTTAAGTCTATATATGTAAATATGTCAAACCGAATGTGACCTTTTGTTGCTAGTACCTTATGTTATTATATGGTCAGTTAAGTGTCTACTTTGTTTGCTTAGTAAGTGCAATTCAATACGTATTTTCAATCGTGTACACTTGTTTTGCACTAGATGGACAAGTATGGCAAAGTCATTGCAAAGTGGGATAGTAGAGCAACAAAAATTTACACAAAAATTTGTGTAGAAGAGGTCAATGCACGGAACAGGCCACAACACTTTCTAAATGTCGAAGGGTATGCTAACCTCATAAGGAAGTTTAAGGAACGCACTGGTTGCACTTACACCAGGGATCAAATGAAGAATAGGTGGGACTCCTTAAAGAGAATGTTCACCCAGTGGAAAACTCTTAATGAAAGGGCTACAGGTCTTGGTCGTGACCCTCATACTGGTTCAATCAGTGCTCCAGATGAGTGGTGGGCTAAGCAAAATGAAGTAAGTAGACTTTTTTTATTTTTTAGTTTTACATTAGTATTGGCCATCTCAAAGTAGGAAATACCATGTTGGTGCAGGCAATGCCAGGGTGTATTATGTTCAAAACAGCCCCCCTAGAGAATGAGGACGAGCTAAAGATTATGTTCGGACCCATTGTGTGCACAAATGAAAGAACCCTTGTTCCTGGCGTCGAGGATGCAAATTCATCACCTGATGATCATGTCGAAGCCACTTTAGGTGGAGGTGAAAACAGCACACCTGACCCATGCTCAAATGCCACTGGGAAGCGTAAGGTTCGTCATGATTCTCCTAAACCAAAGAAGGTAAAAGATACCAGAGAAGAGTACATGAAACGCCTAGTGGCGGCTTTTGAGTCCCGTTCGATGAACACTAACAAGTCCATCACCTCTGCTGAGACCGACCCTGTTCGTGTCGAGGTTATTGCCCAATTGCAACAAGTCATTGATGATGGTTCACCAGAAGGCAGCGACTTACATTTTTTTGCGACTCATCTGTTGATTGAGAAAAAGTATAGAGATGTATTTGCATCACTGAAGACAAAAGAAGGGAGGAACGCTTGGCTGCGCCGTGCTTTCGAGATGGAACTTAAAAAGTCCACTTAGCTGTTGTTGGTCCGACAACACAGGCTGATGCTCACTATTATCTTTGTCGTGTCAGTATTATGAGTCTTGTTGTGTCACTATTGTGAGTCATGTCTTGTTACAAAATAAACATTTCGTACGGTTCCATTTTCCTTTCGAACAGTTTTGCAATTATTCGAGTTGAACATGTATTTGAATAATCAGAGTTGGATGTTTGTGAACAATGTTAATCTGTGTACTTTCTGTGACCTATGATACATGAATATTGTCTTCTGTACTGTGCTTAAATATGAATATGTGGCAGTTGTCTGTGTGCATGCAGATGTGTGACCCTGTTTCACACACATATGATCATGACATGGATGAAAGAGATGTAGAATTGCTTGTTGCTCTATATGCTGTAGACATTTGGGGCAGGCCTTTGAGTGAGGTTCCTAGAAGAACAATGGTTGAAACTGGTATTCAATGGGTTGAGAGAACTTTGGAGAATAGTAACGACTGCTTCGACATGTTTCGCATGCGACGTACTGTTTTTAGACGATTGCATGATACGTTGGTGGAAAATTATGGTCTACTTCCCAGCCGGGGTGTCAGTACTATGGAAGCTCTAGGCATTTTCTTGTGGGCATGCGGGGGTCCACAATCATTTAGGCAGATAAGGAATAAGTTTGGTCACTCCTTGGAAACTATTAGTCGCAAGTATAGTGAAGTACTTAATGTACTGTATAAGATGTCATATGACATAATCAAGCCCAAAGACCCAAATTTCATCGAGATTCATCCTCGTTTGCGAGAGGCGAGGTTTTGACCACACTTCAAGGATTGCATAGGAGCAATTGATGGTAGTCACTTTCCAGCGGCAGTCCCGGCCTCGGAGCAAGCCAAATATATTGGCCGGCCCGGTTACGCATCGCAGAATGTAATGGCCGTTTGTGACTTCGATATGAGGTTCACATTTGTTGTCACAGGATGGCGAGGATCCGTACATGACACAAGAGTATTACAAGATACTTTGATAACTTATGCGGACAGGTTCCCCCATCCACCGGAAGGTATATAAATATGTTGTTGTTTTGTATCATACGGTATTAATTTATGTCTTAAGTATTTAACATTTCTATTTCATGTTTGTGCAGGTAAATACTATCTTGTCGATTCAGGTTATCCAAATAGAAAGGGGTACCTTGCACCTTATAAGGGTCAGAAGTACCACATTTCTGAATGGCAAAATACGAGGCAACCTATTGGGAGCAAAGAAGTATTCAACTATGCACACTCGTCGCTACGCAATGTTATAGAGCGATCTTTTGGTGTGCTTAAAATGAAGTGGAGAAGTCTGTTAAGTCTCCCTTTATTTTCGCTGAACAAACAATCCAAGATACTTATTGCATGTATGACATTGCATAACTTCATTAGAGACAGTGCTCTACACGATAGAGACTTTGATGAACCAGGACCTAATAGCCTTGGTCATGATGTATCTGTAGGTGAGAGTAGTAGTAGCACATCTGATGAGTTAGACATGAGTGCATTTCGAGATGGAATTGCTAATGCATTAGTGTCGTAGTTAAATATGTAAATGTAACGGTAGTTATGTTGTAATGAACTCCACTAATTATATGTAATGACCTTTTGTTGGTTCTGTGTAATTGTGTATAGTTTGTTCAAACAGAATCTGCTATCTGAGAATCTGTGTATCCAAACACCTAGATTCTAACGAACAGCTTTTCTGCACAGCTGGCGAACCAAACACCTAAATTCTAACCAGCAGCTTTTCCCAACAGCCATCTTTTTCCCACAGCCAGTTTTTCAGAAAATCTGGTCAGAAAAAAGCTCAACCAAACACGTTGTTTATCGCCGGGTCGATCGGATGACGATGCAGACAGCAGACGTGTGCGCGCGCACTGCGGCCGGCGTCGAACGTGGACGCCGCCACCCACCAGCAGGTCGCCGTCGCCGATCGTGACTCCCATCAATGATCGTGGGGCAGCCGGGAACTCTAGATTGTTTGGTTTGCCGTTGACGGGAACGCAACGACACACTCTCTTCTCCGTCCCTTGTGTACGCGCGTACGAGTACGTGCTACCAGTCTGCCACGCCGGACGACCGGAGTTAGGCCAACAATCGTATCACTATCGACCGGCAAACTCACAGTGTTATCGATCAGCTCCCGCAGTGTCCAGCATTGGCACGCAACAACATTAGGACATCCGCAGCGGTAAATACCAGCTCCAACGGAGCTCTGCACACCCACCCCCACCCCACATACGCTATATATACTATGGTCTATGGGGGAACGATTGCTCCAACAGGTCCCCTGCATCCTAACATCCCACCCGTATAAGGAAAGAAACAGCTCCTCCTATATATGAGGAATATCTAATGTCTCTTTAGTCCTTAATTACTTTACTAAATGTGTGCCCGTGCGTTGCGACGGAAGTTAAAATTAGTATAAAACATAGATACTGTCGGCGTTTCGAGAACGGGGGGTCCCCAAGCCGACGAGTGAATGTCGCTGCGTGCCCCAGCCCAGATGGGTCGAGCGCGTGGGCGAGCGCGAAGGGGGGAAGCGAGGTGGCCGGAGACGGGCGTGAGAGAGGTGGAAATCCCGCGGCCTTCGTGTTCGTCCCGCGCCCAGGTCGGGTGCGCTTGCAGTAGGGGGTTACAAGCGTCCACGCGGGTGAGGGAAGCGAGCGGCCCCTGGAGAGCGCCTGTCTCGTCCTCGTCCCCGCGCGGCCAACCTTCTCTAAGAGAGCCCTGGTCCTTCCTTTTATAGTCATAAGGAGTGGATCCAGGTGTACAACGGGGGTGTAGCAGAGTGCTACGTGTCTAGCGGGGGAGAGCTAGCGCCCTAAGTACATGCCGATGTGGCAGCCGGAGAGATCTTGGCACCCAGCTGGTGTGATGTCGTGGCTGTCGGAGGAGCGACGGAGCCTGGCGGAGAGACAGCTGTCGGGGCGGTCGAGTCCTTGCTGACGTCCTCCTGCTTCCGTAAGAGAGCTGAGAGCCGCCGTCGTCACAGGGCTTGCGGGGCGCCATCATTGCCTATCTGGCGGAGCTAGCCAGATGGGACACCGGTCTTGTTCTCTGCGGCCCTAGTCGGCTCGGGGCAGGGTGATGATGGCGCTTCCTGTTGACGTGGCTAGACTGCGCCCTAGGTTGGGCGACGTGGAAGCTCCTCCGAAGTCGAGGTCGAGTCTGTCTTCCCTGGCCGTGGCCGAGTCCGAGCCCCTGGGTCGGGCGAGGCGGAGGTCGTTCGGCGGAGGCCGAAGCGGAGTCCGAGCCCTGGGGTCGGGCGAAGCGGAGTTCGTCGTCTTCTGGGGCTGAGCCTGAGTCCGAGCCCTGGGTCGGGCGGAGCGGAGTTTCGCCGTCTTCCGGGACTTAGCCCGAGTCCGAGCCCTGGGTCGGGCGGAGCGGAGTTCGCCGTCTTCCGGGACTTAGCCCGAGTCCGAGCCCTGGGTCGGGCGGAGCGGAGTTCGCCGTCTTCCGGGACTTAGCCCGAGTCCGAGCCCTGGGTCGGGCGGAGCGGAGTTTCCTATGGCGCCTTAGGCAGGGCCTGACCGCCTGTCAGTCTCACTCTGTCAAGTGGCACTGTAGTCGGAGTGGCGCAGGCGGCGCTGTCCTTCCGTCAGGCCGGTCAGTGGAGCGGCGAAGTGACGGCGGTCACTTCGGCTCTGCCGGAGGGCGTGTGTCAGGATAAAGGCGTCAGGCCACCTTTGAGTTAAATGCTCCTGCGATTCGGTCGGTCGGTGCGGCGATTTAGTCAGGGTTGCTTCTTAGCGAAGGCAAGGCCTCGGGCGAGCCGGAGATGTGTCCGCCGTTGGAGGGGGCCTCGGGCGAGACGGGAATCCTCCGGGGTCGGCTGCCCTTGTCCGAGGCTAGGCTCGGGCGAGGCATGATCGAGTCGCTCATATGGTCGGGTTCCGAGGAACCTACCACGCGGTGTTGGGGAGGCCATGCTACGCCAAGTTTATGGCCGTCCCCAACTAAACCTACCTCAAGCTCAAGATGTCGGGCCCCAACGGGGTCATCACCGTCGGCCCCACGTACCGACACGCGTACGAATGCGACGTGGAGTACGCTGAGGCCCTCGCCGAATCCGAGGCCCTCATCGCCGACCTGGAGAGCCTCTCCAAGGATGCGCCAGACGTGAAGCGCCATGCCGGCAACTTTGAGCCAGCAGAGACTGTTAAGTCCGTCCCTCTCGACCCCAGCAACGACACCTCCAAGCAGATCCGGGATCGGCTCCGAGCTCGATCCCAAATAGGAAGCAGTGCTCATCGACTTTCTCCGCGCAAACGCCGACGTTTTCGCGTGGAGTCCCTCGGACATGCCTGGCATACCGAGGGATGTCGCCGAGCACTCGCTGGATATCCGAGCTGGAGCCCGACCCGTGAAGCAGCCTCTGCGCCGATTCGACGAAGAAAAGTGCAGAGCCATAGGCGAGGAGATCCACAAGCTAATGGCAGCGGGGTTCATCAAAGAGGTATTCCATCCTGAATGGCTTGCCGACCCTGTGCTTGTGAGAAAGAAAGGAGGGAAATGACGGATGTGTGTAGACTACACTGGTCTAAACAAAGCATGTCCAAAAGTTCCCTACCCTCTGCCTCGCATCGATCAAATCGTGGATTCCACTGCTGGGTGCGAAACCTTGTCTTTCCTCGATGCCTACTCAGGGTATCACCAAATCAGGATGAAAGAGTCCGACCAGCTCGCGACTTCTTTCATCACACCTTTCGGCATGTACTGCTATGTTACCATGCCGTTCGGTTTGAGGAATGCGGGTGCGACATACCAAAGGTGCATGAACCACGTGTTCGGCGAACACATTGGTCGAACGGTCGAGACTTACGTCGATGACATCGTAGTCAAAACAAGGAAAGCCTCCGACCTCCTTTCCGACCTTGAAACGACATTCCGGTGTCTCAATGCGAAAGGCGTAAAGCTCAATCCCGAGAAATGCGTTTTCGGGGTCCCCCGAGGCATTCTCTTGGGGTTCATCGTCTCCAAGCGGGGCGTCGAGGCCAACCCGGAGAAAATCGCGGTCATCACCAACATGGGGCCCATCAAGGACTTGAAAGGCGTACAGAGGGTCACGGGATGCCTTGCGGCTCTGAGCCGTTTCATCTCGCGCCTCGGCGAAAGAGGCCTGCCTCTGTACCGCCTCTTAAGGAAGGCCGAGTGCTTCACTTGGACTCCTGAGGCCGAGGAAGCCCTCGGGAACTTGAAGGCGCTCCTCACGAACGCGCCCATCTTGGTGCCCCCCGCTGCCGGAGAGGCCCTCTTGATCTACGTCGCCGCTACCACTCAGGTGGTCAGCGCCGCGATCGTGGTTGAGAGACGAGAAGAGGGGCATGCATTGCCCGTCCAGAGGCCGGTCTACTTCATCAGTGAGGTACTGTCCGAGACCAAGATCCGCTACCCACAAATTCAGAAGCTGCTGTACGCGGTGATCCTGACGTGGCGGAAGTTGTGATACTACTTCGAGTCTCATCCGGTGACTGTGGTGTCATCCTTCCCCCTGGGGGAGATCATCCAGTGCCGAGAGGCCTCAGGTAGGATTGCAAAGTGGGCGGTGGAAATAATGGGCGAGACAATCTCGTTCGCCCCTCGGAAGGCCATCAAGTCCCAAGTCTTGGCAGACTTTGTGGCTGAGTGGGTCGATACCCAGCTCCCAACAGCTCCGATCCAACCGGAACTCTGGACCATGTTTTTTGACGGGTCACTGACGAAGACAGGGGCAGGCGCGGGCCTGCTCTTCATCTCGCCCCTCGGGAAGCACCTACGCTACGTGCTACGCCTCCACTTCCCGGCGTCCAACAATGTGGCCGAGTATGAGGCTCTGGTCAATGGGTTGCGCATCGCCATCGAGCTAGGGGTCCGACGCCTCGACGCTCGCGGTGACTCACAGCTCGTCATTGACCAAGTCATGAAGAACTCCCACTGTCGCGACCCGAAGATGGAAGCCTACTGCGATGAGGTTCGGCGCCTGGAGGACAAATTCTACGGGCTCGAGCTCAACCACATCGCCCGACGCTACAACGAGACTGCGGACGAGCTGGCTAAGATAGCCTCGGGGCGAACAACGGTTCCCCCGAACGTCTTCTCCCGAGACCTGCATCAACCCTCCGTCAAGACCGACGACACGGCCCAGCCCGAGGCACCCTCGGCTCAGCCCGAGGCACCCTCGGCCCCCGAAGGTGAGGCACTGCGCGTCGAGGAGGAGCGGAGCGGGGTCACGCCTAATCGAAACTGGCAGACCCCGTACCTGCAATATCTCCACCGAGGAGAGCTACCCCTCGATCGAGCCGAAGCTCGGCGGTTGGCGCGGCGCGCCAAGTCGTTCGTCTTGCTGGGGGACGGGAAGGAGCTCTACCACCGCAGCCCCTCAGGCATCCTCCAGCGATGCATATCCATCGTCGAAGGCCAGGAGCTCTTACAAGAAATACACTCGGGGGCTTGCGGGCATCACGCGGCGCCCCGAGCCCTTGTTGGAAACGCCTTCCGACAAGGTTTCTACTGGCCAACCGCGGTGGCCAACGTCACTAGAATTGTCCGCACCTGCCAGGGGTGTCAATTCTACGCGAGGCAGACCCACCTGCTCGCTCAGGCTCTGCAAACCATACCCATCACCTGGTCGTTTGCTGTGTGGGGTCTGGTCCTCGTCGGCCCCTTGCAGAAGGCACCCGAGGGCTACACGCACCTGCTGGTCGCCATCGACAAATTCTCCAAGTGGATCGAGGTCCGACCCCTAAACAGCATCAGGTCCGAACAGGCGGTGGCATTCTTCACCAACATCATCCACCGCTTTGGGGTCCCGAACTCCATCATCACCGACAACGGCACCCAGTTCACCGGCAGAAAGTTCTTGGACTTCTGCGAGGATCACCACATCCGGGTGGACAGGGCCGCCGTGGCTCACCCCATGACGAATGGGCAAGTAGAGCGTGCCAACGGCATGATCCTGCAAGGACTCAGGCCGCGGATCTACAACGACCTCAACAAGTTCGGCAAGCGATGGATGAAGGAGCTCCCCTCGGTGGTCTGGAGTCTGAGGACAACGCCGAGCCGAGCCACGAGCTTCACACCGTTCTTTCTAGTCTATGGGGCCGAGGCCATCTTGCCCATAGACTTAGAATACAGTTCCCCGAGGACGAGGGCCTACGACGACCAAAGCAATCGAGCTAACCGAGAAGACTCATTGGACCAGCTGGAAGAGGCTCGGGACATGGCCTTACTACACTCGGCGCGGTATCAGCAGTCCCTGCGACACTACCACGCCCGAGGGGTTCGGTCCCGAGACCTCCAGGTGGGCGACCTAGTGCTTCGGCTGCGACAAGACGCCCGAGGGCGGCACAAGCTCACGCCTCCCTAGGAAGGGTCGTTCGTCATCGCCAAGGTTCTTAAGCCTGGGACGTACAAGCTGGCCAACAGTCAAGGCGAGGTCTACAGCAACGCTGGGAACATCCGACAGCTACGTCGCTTCTACCCTTAACATGCTTTCAAGTCGTTCGTACACCTCTTTCACACACAAAGTCTAACCATCAAGGAAGGGTCAGCCTTGCCTCGGCAAAGCCCGACCCTCCCTCGGGGGCTAGAAGGGGGGAACCCCCTCTGCCTCAAAATTTTCCTCGGAAAAAGATCTTTTCTGCCATAATGTCTTTCGTGCTTTCCGACTACTTCAAAAGTGGGATCCTGAAAACGACGGAGTACACGTAAGCAGCCAAGGATGACCGAGCTGAGGGACTCCTACGCCTCCGGGATACGGATACCTCACTCATCACCTTCTGCGATAAGTAACTCACGTTCGGATAGGTGATTCCGCGGACCGAGCAAGTCTTCACGCTCGAAAACTCTTCTGTCGAAACGATTTTTTGGGCCTTCTCGACTATATTGATGGCAGAACCCTACGAACGAGTAAGAGTACACGTAAGCGGCAAGGCCGACTTAGCCGAGGGACTCCTACGCCTCCGGGATACAGATACCTCACTCATCACCTTCCGTGAAAAGTAACTCTCGCTCGGACAAACAATTATGTTACCAACAAATAAGTCCAGATACTCGAAACAAGAGGAAAAGAAACGCAACTTTACAACACGACGACAGTGTGTTTGGGCCTCGACGGCCGCAGAAAACATACGCACGCTACAAGGTAAACCGATCCTGCAGGTTCGAACCTTGACGGAGGGAGAGCAGCAGCACCCTCGGCGTCAACTACACCTTCGGCAAAGCCCGACCGAGCCTCGGACGGCAACGCGGTCAGAGGATCTCCACTCCGAAGGACGACATCAGCACCACGCCCGAGCCATCGCCGCCAGGGTCTTCTCCAGGAATCTGGCTCGAGCAGACGGCTCGGCCGGCCACCCCGAAGCCTCAGCTAGCTGTCCCCCGGGGACATCAGCCCGGCTCGTGGCCTCGGCAACTCAACTCCGGCGCTGGTCTCGCCAGCGGACGGCCCTGCCAGGCTCCGGCCGACGAAGTCTTCTTTTCGAGCCAACTCTGCCTCTGTTCGTGCTGACACTGCTGCCCCCGGCTTCGGCTCATCGAAGAGCGGGCGAGGGTTCCTTTAACTAAGCAAGAGAAGCCTCGGGCAGCAAGGCCGACCGAGCCGAGGGACTCCTACACCTCCGGGATACAGATACCTCACTCGTCACCTTCGCACGAGGCAACTCACACTTGGTTAAGCGGTTCAGATAGCCGACAGGCGAGTCTTAGTGCTCGAAAGGAGGAAAAAACACAGCTCCGTGCCAAAAATACATACATGTTCAGGCCCCGACAGCCACAACGAACAAACATCGGCACTCAAGGTGCCATTACAAACGGAACTCCGGTTCCGCCTCCGCGGGTATGAACAACCTCAACACCAGGGAGCCCGCGGGGCGACAAGCTCCGGGCGACTCGCCAGCGACCTCTGCAGTAGCAGCCATGGTCCCAGGACGGACGCGGCCACCGGAAGGCTCTCGTTCGCGTCCCCACTCAAGGGACGCGAACCAGATATTAAAGCCAAAGAGCCGGGGGTCGGTCCGTAGGCGGCGCTGACGACCTCGACGGTGGGGAAGCTTTCTCCAGCTGCCACCACGTCAGCACCGACGGCGGCGTCCGCCTCTCCACCAACGCCGCACTAGCGGGCGCGGGCAGGTCCTCGCTCCCATCCTCGCCACGAAAGCGAGGAGGAGGACAGAATGTTGCATCCTAGCTGGGCAGCAACAGTTCGCCTTCCCCGGCATGGCTGGAGGACGCCTCCTCCGTAGAGCCGGAGGATGGTCTCCACCACCAGAAGCTGGAAGAGGAGGCGGCTAGCCGACCCGTGCGGGAGGTAGAGCCCCGGCTCACCTCACTCTCCGCCCCAGCAAGGATGATGAAGATCCTTGAAGCTGAGGGCGGGACCAAGATCGCAGCCCGGCTTGCTTCTCCCCACCCAGGAGCTGGTGGTCACCGTCTTGGGTGACCACCGGCGAGGGGATGCGGCCGGGCTGCCTGATGAAAATCCTTGAAGCCGAACGATGGCTGAAAGGTACCAACTTTCGCGAAGTTGCATTCCTCCGACAACAAGGCGGAAATACTGCGAGTGTCCCCCATCCGGGGGCTCGGAAGGCGGAAAGACGCAATGCATAAGGGGACCACGAAGACATGTATGCCTTTCAAGGGGGTCACCCTCCTTTTAAAGGAAACTCTCCCCACTTGTGTCCTCAAGCCATCGCGGGCTAAGTCTTCTCCAACACGCTCCAAGGTCCTCCCCCTACGACACGGGGGCTGGGCCCCACGCGTCATGCAAGCTGGCCAGGGGCAGTAAAAGCCAAACCGCCACGCGCGCGGTACGCGCAACTGCACAGCAGTTACGAGCAATCCTCCACTTTCGCCCAGACCAGCGGGTGAAAGGGCGGACCGCCATGCAGGCGGCATGCAACCGCACCAAACGGGCGCACCCTTTCGACTTCGACGCGTCCGGCATGGAGGCCCAGACCCACACGTCATATAACCGACGCGCCGGTTGCTACGTGCAAGAAACTGCACCGCCACTCGCACCACTATCGCGCCTCCTCGACTGCGGAACCAGTACCGCGACTCGAGGCAACCCTGCGCATGACCCAACAGTGCCAACCAGGCACATCGGTCACGGGCCAGTCAACCGCGGGAGAAGGCGCGACGGTCGATACGGCCAGAAATGGGCCGGCAGTAATGGCGGTGGCAGGCGAGCGAAAGCAGCGGTCAAGTCGTCAGCCAAGCTCACGTCCCCTCCTGGGATAGCGGGAGAGCCCTCTCCCACGGCGTGAAGACGGCGCGCCCGTGTCCCGTTCCTCGAACGACTCATGCACGCGCAACGGCTGCCCCGCGAACCACTCATCCCATCGCATTAACTCTACGGCAGGACAGGCGGCACCTTTGGCAGGAGAAGCGGGCGATGCTTCACCTCCGCCATAATGACCGCGTCAAAAAAGGTGCGCCACGTCATTCGATTTCGTATCCTTTTCCTCTTCCTCTTTCTCTCTCTTACAACAGGGACCGGGAAAGGGGATACCTCGAAAGGGATCCTTCTCCGCAAAGGAAACGGGCCCCGAGCCCCCCTATTGATCAGAGGTTCGAAGGCTGGCCCCTCGGAGGGGTTCAACAGCCGCCTCAGAGCGCTTGGGTTCCGCGCCCACTACTGGTCAGAGGTTCGAAGGCCGGCCCCTCGGAAGGGTTCAACGGCCGCCTCAGGCCACTCGGGCTCCGCGCCCACTACTGATCAGGGGTTCGCAGGCTGGCCCTCGAAGGGTTCACAGCCGCCTCAGACGCAGAGCGAGGGATGACCCTGGGTACGTTTGATACATAACCAAGGCTCGGGCTACGCTCTCGAGGTACCCTAGGACATTTCCGAGACCAGCGGGAACGATCTTGTAACGGAATCCCATCAGAGTCAGGCATCGAGCCCTCGGACCCCGTCAAAAGGGGACCGGGTCCGGCAAATCACCCGCAGGTACTTTTGGAGCGCGCCTCCGGGCCTCTAGCCGACCCCTAACAAATAGGGCACGGGCGTCCACTCGGATTACCCATTAGCAGCTCACTGGAGACACCATGTTCGGCGCCCTCCAAGGGCAACATGGCGCTTTTCCCCCCTCCTCCTTGCGGAAAGGCGACGCAGGGGCGTATGTAAAAAAGTCGAGTCTGTCCTTGACCGTCCTCTCGCTCTGTGCGGAGGCTCGGGGGCTGCTCTCGCAAACCCGGCTCCGACCAAACCGTTGACAGCGTCAACATACCAGCCCGAGAACTTAGGACCTGATCGTGCACCCGGGCTACGGCCAGCTCGCATGAGGGAACAACCAGACCGGCCGAAGCATCACGAAATGCATTAAGACCTCGAAGGAGTCAAACCACTCCTCCAAGGCCTCGGGGGCTACACCCGGCGGGTGCGCTCACGCGCACCCACCGGAACAAAACGCAACCGAGAAAGGCCGGTCCCCTTGCAAAAAAGTGCGACAAAAGCCTCCAAGCGAGTATCAACACTCCCTTCGAGGCTCGGGGGCTACTGTCGGGGACCATAATTAGGGGTACCCCCAAGACTCCTAAATCTCAGCTGGTAACCCCCGTCAGCACAAAGCTGCAAAGGCCTGATGGGTGCGATTAAGTCAAGGCTCGGTCCACTCAAGGGACACGATCTCGCCTCGCCCGACCCCAGCCTCGGGCAAGGGCAGCCGACCCCGGAGGATTTACGTCTCGCCCGAGGACCCCCTCCAGCAACGGACACACTTTCGGTTCGCCCGAGGCCCAGTCTTCGCCAAGAAGCAACCTTGGCCAAGTCGCCACGCCGATCGACCGTATCGCAGGAGCATTTAATGCGAAGGTGGCCTGACACCTTATCCTTACGCGCGCCCTTCAGTCGATAGAGCCGAAGTGACCGCAGTCACTTCGCCGCTCCACTGACCGGCCTGACAAGAGGACAGCGCCGCCTATGCCGCTTCGACTGCTGTGCCACTCGACAGAGTGAGGCTGGCAGCAGCCAAGTCCGGCCTCAGGCGCCATAGGAAACTCTGCATCGCCCGACCCCAGGGCTCGGACTCGGGCTCAGCCCCGGAAGACGACGAACTCCGCATTGCCCGACCCCAGGGCTCGGACTCGGGCTCAGCCCCGGAAGACGACGAACTCCGCATCGCCCGATCCCAGGGCTCGGACTCGGGCTCAGCCCCGGAAGACGACGAACTCCGCCTCGCCCGATCCCAGGGCTCGGACTCGGGCTCAGTCCCGGAAGACGACGAACTCCGCCTCGCCCGACCCCAGGGCTCGGACTCGGGCTCGGCCCCGGAAAACGACAAACTCCGCCTCACCCGACCCCAGGGCTCGGACTCAGCCCTGGCCTCAGCCGACGGTCTCCGCCTCGCCCGACCCAGGGGCTCGGACTCGACCTCGGCCTCAGAAGACAGATTCGACCTCGACCTCGGAGGAGCCTCCACCTCGCCCAACCCAGGGCACGGACCGACCACGTCACATGAGGCGCCATCATTACCCTACCCCAAGCTAACTCAGGCTACGGGGAACAAGACCGGCGTCCCATCTGGCTCGCCCCGGTAAACAAGTAATGATGGCGCCCCACATGCTCCAAGACAACGGCAGCTCTCAGCCCCCTTACGGAAGCAAGGAGACGTCAGCAAGAACTCGACAGCCCCGACAGCTGTCCTTCCGCCTGGCTCCAGCGCTCGTCCGACGGCCACGACACCACACGAACCGGGTGCCAAAACCTCTCCGGCTGCCACGACGGCATGTACTTAGGGCACTAGCTCTTCTCTGCTAGACATGTTAGCACACTGCTACACCTCCCATTGTACACCTGGATCCTCTCCTTACACCTATAAAAGGAAGGTCCAGGGCCCTCTTACAGAAGGTTGGTCGCGCGGGGAAGGACGGGACGACGCGCGCATAGGCCTCTCGCTCCCTCCCTCGTGGACGCTTGTAACCCCCTACTGCAAGCGCACCCGACCTGGGCGCGGGACAAACACGAAGGCTGCGGGTTTCCCCTTCTACGCCTGTCTCCCTCCGGCTTCTTCCCCCCTTCGCGCTCCGTCTCGCGCCGACCCATCTGTGCTGGGGCACTCGGCGACAATTTACTCGTCGATCCAGGGACCCCCCGGGGTCGAAACGCCGACAAATTCATTACAATATATTTTAATACAATTCCAAAAAAGGTCAGAAAACACACAATGAATAAGTTCGTTTTTCACATGAGCTCATCCATCTTCAGTTCTAGGAAATTCTTCCCCTCATTTCTCACATCAGCTCATCCATCTTCCTTCTATGTCATTCTTCCTCCTCCAAGCGCTAATTCTTTGGCAAGGTCTCTCATAAGACTCAATGCCAGTGTGTTATGCCATATGAAAATAGTACAGGTATCTGGAAATTTTCGCCGAAGGTCCTGCACAGAAATTATGAAGAGTTTCAGTATATCTGAAACAAAGAAGCGATATTAACGAGGATGGCACAACATTACAACTGTAACTGGTATAGGAACCATCATTCCAAACTATTCACTTAGCCTACCTTGAAACACTGTGGTCCCAGTTTTCTGAGAGCTAATCATTAGTCCTAGTAATGCAAGGAACTAAAGCTAATCCAAGGTGAAAAAAGATGTGACATCACAGAGATGCCTCTTGCACAACATTACAACTGTAACTGGTATAGGAACCGTCATTCCAAACTATTCACTTAGCCTACTGTTGGCACTTGCTCTCAGTCGCAAGGGGGGCCAACAAGGGTGAACAATGACGTCAACAGGGTTACACGCTAGATGGCAATAGCTCTATTAATCTGGCCTCTCACGGGCACTGTGCGGGGGTATTTATAGGTACCTGAGCGCCCATCGCCTTGTGTTAAGGACGCATGTGCCCTCAGCTACCTAGGTTATCCCCAGAATATTCCCATAAAGCAGGGTTACAGACTGTAATTACAGGGATGCCTTTATAAATTAGGCCCGTAACACACGGCGGCCACGCAGGGCCCGTTACAATGGGCCGGATCGCACGTGGGCCTCTGAGCTGGGCGAGGCTGCACTGTGGGATGACGCCGTCGCAGGCCTTCGCCTGGTGCCGAATCAAGCGAAGGGTGTCCCTGCCCGTTTCGTCTCTGTCAGACCAGCGATTGCAGCAAAAGCATCGAGCGAAGGGTGGCGTCTTTGCCTTCGCCCCAACATTTGCCCTCCGAGGGACCAGTTCGACAAAGTCACCTGGTGCCGAAGACGTCGCTAGATGGCGGAGACGCTGCCCTCGCTCGAAGTGGTTCCGCGGGGGTTTTTGACATGACCGTTGATTGACATCGTACTGTTGGATTGCGGGTTTCCCGAAGCGCCGCGCCCTGTTGGATTGCGGGTTTCCCGAAGAGCCGCGCCCTGTCTATAAAAGGGGGCGAGGGTCGGCGCTTTTTGAACTTCACTTTCCGCACTCCGTGAAAACCCTAGCCGCCTTTATTCACCGTCTTGGTGCTCGTCTGCCCGCCGTGCTCTTGTTCGCCGGAGATCTGGCTCGAGTGAAGCAGATCGCCCGCTGCCGCCGACGGTACGTAGCGATGCCGACCTCCTCTTCTTCCGCTACCGCTACGCCGCAGGCCGACGCCTCGCCGCCGGCCAACGCCTCGTCTGAGGAGACGCTGAGTAGTTTGATGGCGGAGGAGTTGCGCGCCGGCGATTCTGTGGATTTTGGCGTGTCGCGGATGTCGTCGGACCGCGTGCAAGATATGCAGCGGTTGGGTTACTTCGGCGGCGGAGTTGCTCGTGCCCCGGGGACGAAGCAAGTCCCCGTGCCGGAGGGCGAGTTGGTTGTGTTCGAGGCGTTCTTCGCCGCCGGTCTTCGCCTGCCTGCGCACCGATTTGTTGGCGAAGTCCTGCGCAGGTTTAACGTTCAGATACATCAGTTGACACCGAACGTCGTGGTGGCTCTGTCGAAGTATGTCTGGGCGACGACTTCGTACGGCGGACAGCCATCGGTCGAAGTCTTTGCGAAGTATTATTGCTTGCACTGGCAGAAGAGGATGATAGGAGATGAAGTTGCTCAGTTTGGGTCCTGCACGTTTACGCCGAAGACCGACAAAACCACGATGCAGGTAGTCGAGTTGGTTCCTTGCGCCCGCAACAAGTGGGGCAACTGGAATGAGTTTTGGTTTTACGTTGCTGAGGGTACCGTCGAAGACCATGAGGGACTCCCCGTGTCCGAGATGTGTTCTCATTTTTACTCAGCGTACCCGCCCTTTGAGGTGGCGGAGGAGGATGCGGACGAAGGGGCCCTTCGGTGCGCCGCCGGCCTGAGCAGTGGGCGCGATTTGGTTGAAGAATTTGTGGCGTACGGGGTATGGCCCTTGGCGCATGGCTGGGCGTTGGGCGAAGTGTGCCCTCGCTAGATGCCTTTCCATGGTGGGAGGGTGGTGCGAAGTCCCGCCTTCGCGCTGAATCTGCAAAGCCGCGATCCGGCCGCCTTTGTGCGTGAGGCGGAGGATGGGGCGGTGCGGCTCGTTGGTCGTTACGTGCCGAGGACGGAGGGCCAGCGCAGCTGGGAAATCCGCGGGTCGAATGACCGTCTGAACAAGGTTTTCGAATTGAATCAACTGCCGTATGACGGCTATCCCGGTCAAGACGATGCAGACCGCCGTGGGAAGAAGCCGGTGGTGGAGACTGGAGGCGACCCTGCGCCGGCGGCCGCCCCATCCTCTAAGAAGAGGAAACTAGGTACTGCCATGGGAGGACTTGGGGTTTCCGATGGTTTTGCTAGAGAGTTGATGAGGACATGCGCGGCCCCGGGGGGAAGGATGCTGAGGGTTACTGGGGGTTGTTGGCCTAGGAATGTTCCTATCCCCCGCGCGGCCAGCGGGGACGTTTTTACCTCTCGCATGGTTCGTAAATGGAGAGTTTTTCCTTACGGGCGGAATATTGTTGTTGTTGTGTCGACAGTGATGGACAAGGATCGCCAGGGAGCTGCACAAAAGCGCCAGGCGGTTGTTAGGCTTGTTGAAGCCAGGCCGAAGAGGCAGCGGGGGACTGCGAAGGCTGCGGCCCCCGGCGGAGGCAAGCCGCCGCTGGCGGCGAAGTCGGGCGTCCCTGCATCTAGCAAGGCGTCGGAGGCAACGGCGAAGGCTGTGCCGCCGTCCAGCAGAGTGCCGGAGGTCGCGAAGGCGGCCCGAGCGTTGCCGTCGTCAGGCAAGCGTGTCGCCTACTTCGCCACCGATATTAGTGTGGAGGACTATCTTGGTGGTAAGACGTTGGCTCGTTTTTTTTAATTTATTCGTTGATACGTCGCAGGGTCGGACGAAGGCCAACTTGCTATAGTTGCGCCTGCCGCGGCGACCACGACGGCTGCCGTAGTGCCGAAGGCGAAGGGCGGGGCACTTAGCGCCGGAGGCGAGGTGTCGGCCCTCGCGGCTGTCAGGGATGAGGCGGGCGCTGTGTCCCGCCGGCTGAAGGAGGTGAAGGAGGCACTAAGTCAGGTTCGTTGAGCTAGACCTGGGTGTGTGTGTCGGCTTTGCTGGGGCCGCTGTCTTATGTGTGTTTTGCAGGCAGCTGACTTCGTCGACCGCACAGCGTCGGGGGCGCTCACGGCAGGTGTGTCTGCCGAAGTCGAGAGACTTCGGACGCAACATGCTGACGCCGTCCGTGAGAAATCAGCCGCCGACAGCAAGTGCCGCAAGCTGGCGGACAAGGTGGCCGCACTGGAGAGGGAGAAGACTGACCTCCGGCGCCAACTGGCGGGGGAGAGGAGGGAGACCAATGAGGCCCTTGCCAAGGAGCAGGCTGCGCAGGCGGAGGCCAAATTGGCGCGGGCGGAGGGCAATATTGCCAGGGAGCGCGCCGAGCAGCTGCAGGAGCGGCTCACCGCCCTGGAGAGCCACGCGGAGAGGGCCGAGGCCGCATCGCGCGCGGAGGCGGAGCGGACGCGCAAACAGCTTATGGATACATACCATGAGCTGGGCGCGCAGACCGGTGACTTCGAAGTGCCGGACCGAGAGCCCGAACTTCGCTGCCTGGAGTGGGTGCAGGAGGAGTTGCAGGCACTCCCCTCTGTCGTGGAGGGGTTTATGTCGTATGCCTCCCTGGTTACCTGCGAAGGGGCGATGAACGCGCTCTCCCGCGAAGGGTGCCGGCACTTCGAGGTCTTCGACCAAGCCGATGAAGATTTTGAGCGAGATATCTACAGGGTTGAGGACCCCATAGTGAAGGACTCCGCCGGAGCCATCTACGACCGGATGTGGGGTCCGCACGGTCGCGAGGTGGTCAGGGAGCGGGCCGAGACGGCGAGGGCTCAGGTAACGTTTGGCGTTTGTTTGGCGTTTGCTGGATGTGGGCTATGTGTGGGTGTGCTGAATTTGTGTGCTGTGTCTTAGGCGGCGCGTGGCGAGAGGGTGGATGACTTCAGGGCGTTGAACAGCGCGCTGCCTGACCCGGAGCCGATCCCGGCGGAGGCCGTGTCCGGGGCCGCCCTGGAGCCGCCCCCGGAGACCGTGGAAGGCGCTCCGGATGCCCCCGCAGCCGCTGCGGCCGCCGGAGACCTTCCCCTTGAGACCGCCGAAGGCGCGCCAGATGCCTCCGCAGCCGCTGCGCCGAGTGCTGAGGATCCTGCGACGGTGGCGGCGGAGGCGACAGCGGAGGCAACGGCGGAGGCTCCTGCAACGGCTGGGTCTTCGCAGGTGGCGTAGTGGGTGTAGATGGTTGGGGAATTTTGGATGTGTTGCTGAATTTTGGTTGCTGCGTAGGTTCAAGATTTTGGGCCTGCGCACGCAACCGCCACTACTAATTTTTTGGCGGCTTCGACCGTGGATGGTGGTAATAATTGTGATGGTTCTGCATCTGAGTTTTCTGATTTTGCTGACTCTGGGAGCTCGGTTGAGTGGACTGAGGAGTCGTCGGAGGAGGACTTGGACTACTTTGCGGCCTTGGACGTGGCTGTGGCGGAGGCTTCACCGCACGCTGCGGACGCGGAAGATGTGCCTGGTCCTAGCACCGGGCGCCGGCGACGAAGGGCGGTTGCGAAGCGCAGAGTGAGTGAAGCGGAGGTGGGTCGGCTTCGTGTGAGTAGGGCTGGCCGGCAGGACCTGTTGTCTTTGCCAGCCGCCGCAAGTACTGGTGAAGGGGAATTACGAAGTCTTTTTGCGGGTGAGGAGCTTAGGATAATGTTATTTAATTATAGGGAGATGGGAATCATTCCTAAGGTTGAGCCGATGTAGAGTGTGGTGCCCTCGCTTGTACATGTGTAAAGGCTTGTATGATGAGGTTGTGTGCCCCCGCACACTTGGCTATGCTTGCGAAGGCGTTATGTACTTGGTCTGGTGTGTTTTGTTATGGTGTGTTGGTGCGCATATAGTCGGTCTTGGTGCGGGCAGTTTGGTGTTGTCGATTTTGCTTTTGTTGTGCTAGTCCGGTTGCACCCTTAGGCGGCTTCTGCACGGATAGTCTTCGCGGTAGACTGAGGTTTTTCGCACTTGTTGTGCTAGTCCGGCTGCACCCTTAGGCGACTTCTGCGCGGATAGTCTTCACGGTAGACTTCGGTTTTTTCGCACTTGTTGTGCTAGTCCGGCTGCACCCTTAGGCGACTTCTGCGCGGATAGTCTTCGCGGTAGACTTCGGTTTTTTCGCACTTGTTGTGCTAGTCCGGCTGCACCCTTAGGCGACTTCTGCGCGGATAGTCTTCGCGGTAGACTTTGATTTTTTCGCACTTGTTGTGCTAGTCCGGCTGCACCCTTAGGCGACTTCTGCGCGGATAGTCTTCGCGGTAGACTTCGGTTTTTTCGCACTTGTTGTGCTAGTCCGGCTGCACCCTTAGGCGACTTCTGCGCGGATAGTCTTCGCGGTAGACTTCGGTTTTTTCGCACTTGTTGTGCTAGTCCGGCTGCACCCTTAGGCGACTTCTGCACGGATAGTCTTCGCGGTAGACTTCGGTTTTTTCACACTTGTTGTGCTAGTCCGGCTGCACCCTTAGGCGACTTCTGCGCGGATAGTCTTCGCGGTAGACTTCGGTTTTTTCGCACTTGTTGTGCTAGTCCGGCTGCACCCTTAGGCGACTTCTGCGCGGATAGTCTTCGCGGTAGACTTCGGTTTTTTCGCACTTGTTGTGCTAGTCCGGCTGCACCCTTAGGCGACTTCTGCGCGGATTTGTTGCACGCGAGGGTGGCTAGCGCTGAGCCTCGCGGTGACCTCGTGTTAGTCGAATGTCGAAGACCGTCGTCGCGGTCTTTTTTCGACGCATGTTTTTGCGGGGGATTTTTCACTTGTATATTACATGGCTTCGCCTCGTTAAAAACCTCACCCCCGGGAGGAAAAGAGTGCGGGCCAGAATAAAATTGTTTTTACAAATTACAAGGGCGAATCGGCCCTGATGAGTCAAACAAAAAATTTGCGGAGGTTGTCAATATTCCAGGAGTGCTCCAGGTCTTCGCCGTTTGGCGTCGCGAGCCTGTAAGCTCTGGGGGAAGCTTTTGTCTTGACAATGAAGGGGCCCTCCCACTTGGGCTCTAGCTTGCCCCTGGACTCTGTCCGAGCTGTTCGGACGAGTACGAGGTCTCCTTCGCTGAACTCCCTCGGGATGACTGAGTGGTCGCGCCATGCTTTTGTCTGGGCTTGGTATTTGTTTAGTGCCTGTAAGGCGAAGACTCGGTCTCCGTCGATGAGATCCTTTGAAGTTGGCTCGTCCACGTCGGGTACGGCTGACGGAGCCGTTCGTGGGGACCCATGTTTTATTTCTTGTGGGGTCATAGCCTCCGATCCGTATAGAAGGCGGAAAGGAGTGAACCCGGTCGCCCTGCACTCGGTCGTGTTTAGTGCCCAGACCGCCTCGGGTAATAATTCGGTCCATCTGCCCTTCTTTTCGTCGAGGAGCATCTTTTTAATGGCTGTGAAAATTTTTCCATTGGCGCGCTCCACAACTCCGTTGGATTGCGGGTGATAAACTGAAGCGAAGGCAAGCTTGGTGCCAATGGAGAAACAAAAATCCTTGAAGTCTTGGCTGTCAAACTGCTTGCCGTTGTCAACTGTTAGTTTGGACGGTACTCCGAAGCGGCAAACAATGTTTTGCCAGAAGAATTTTTGGGCAGTCTTTGATGTTATTGTGGAAACAGCCCTTGCCTCGATCCATTTGGTGAAGTACTCGACAGCGACGAAGGCGAACTTAAGGTTCCCCTGAGCGGTGGGCAGGGGCCCGACAATGTCCAGGCCCCAGCGCTGGAGAGGCCATGTATGGGCGATCAGCTTTGTATACTGCGAGGGGCTGCCTGACCGAGGAGAAAACTTCTGGCAGGCTTCGCAGGACCTTGTGACCCGATTTGCGGCGCAGATCATTGCGGGCCAGTAAAAGCCTTGGCGGATCACCTTGGCAGCTAGGGCCCTTGGCCCTGCGTGTGAGCCGCACGTGCCACTGTGGACTTCGCGTAGGATCTGGATGCCTTCGGTTTCGGTGACACACTTAAGCATTGGCTGACTGACCCCTTTCTTGTAGAGTTGGCCTTCAATCAGGGCGAAGTCCCGGCTTCGATGTCTGAGGCGCTTGGCCTCGCTGATGTCGGTTGGATGATAGTACCCCTGTAGGAACAGGGTTATTGGTGCCCGCCAGTCTTCGGACATGATTAGGTTGACTATGCGGTGGCCCTCGCTGTCATTAGTTATTTGGAGCCCTTCGGGGCTCCGGACGGCTGGTGTGCCGATGATGTGAAAGAATACGTCGGAGGGCAAGGACTCGCCCCTGGCGGCGGCCTTGGCCAATGTGTCGGCCTCTTCATTCTTGGCCCGATCCACATGCTGGAGGGTGAATCCCTTGAATTGTCTCTCGAGACTTCGGATGGCCGCGAGGTATTGCATAAGTGCGGGGTCCTTTGCTGCGTAGTCTTTCTCGACCTGGCCGGCAACTACCTTGGAGTCTGTTTTGATGATGCAGGTGGTGACTCCGAGGGCCCTTAGCTTGCGGAGGCCGAGGATGACTGCTTCATATTCTGCTATATTATTAGTGCATCTGTCGGATTCCAGAGCGAAGCTGAGGCGTGCTGCATATCTGTGCTTGACCCCGGCTGGTGAGGTGATGACTGCAGCGGCGCCTGCCCCCGCATGGCACCATGCGCCGTCGCAATGGATCGTCCAAACCTTTTCTGCGGACGGGTCTGGCTGTGTTATTGGCCCAGTCCAGTCGACGACGAAGTCTGCCAGGACTTATGACTTGATGGCTGTCCTGGGCTCGAAGCTGATGTGGTAGCCGGATAGTTCGTCTGCCCACTTGGAAATCCTCACCGATGCCTCTGGGTTTCTGAACAATTCGCCGAGTCCCCTGTCTGAGGTGACTCGGACCTTGAATGCTTCGAAGTAGTGGCGCAGTTTGCGCGAAGACATAACGACTGCGTAGGCAATCTTCTCCAGCTCTGTCATGTTGCACTTGGACGGTGTCAGTACTTCGGAGACATAGTAAACAGGGCACTGCCTGACCACGCCCTCAACTGTCTGCTCCTGCACTAGCGCCACGCTGACCGCATGCGGCGAAGCCGCGACGTAGAGCAATAGGGAGAGCGAGGAGTCGGGGCTTGTGAGGACGGCCAACTCCGACAGGTACTGTTTTAGTGAGGCGAAGGCCGCTGCCTGCTCCGGTCCCCAAGCGAAGTCTTTTGCACCACGGAGTGTTTTGAGGAAGGGGAGACTTCGCTCAGCGGACCTGGAGATGAATCTGTTGAGAGCGGCCAATCTGCCTGTCAGGCGCTGGACGTCCCTGACGGACTACGGAGGCGTCATGTTTACGATGTCCTGGATCTTGGTTGGGTTGGCCTCGATGCCGCGGTGTGATACCAGGTAGCCTAATATTTTGCCTTGGCGAACACCGAAGACGCACTTTTCCGGGTTTAGGCGGAGTCGTGCGTCTCGCATGTTCGCGAATGTCTCGGCGAGGTCGGCGAGATGGTCCTCCTTGCTCTTGCTGGCGACGACGATGTCGTCCACATATGTAAATATATTTCTGCCAACTTGCCCTTCGAGCACTGTTTTGGTGAGTCTGGAGAAGGTGGACCCGGCGTTCTTGAGTCCCTCCGGCATTCTGATGAAGCAATATGTGTCGAAGGGTGTTATGAAGATGGTGCTAGCCTTGTCTTCCTCCTTCATGTATATCTGGTGGTAACCGGAGAAGCAGTCGAGGAGTGACATGACCTCGCATCCGGCCGCGCTATCGACTATTTTGTCGATCCGTGGCAACGGGAAATTGTCCTTTGGGCAGGCCTTGTTGAGACTGGTGAAGTCTATGCACATTCGCCACTTCCCGCTTTTTTCTGCACCATTACAACATTGGAGAGCCACGTGGGGTAGGCCACTGGCTCGATGAATTTTGCCTCTAGGAGACGGTGCACCTCCGCCTTGGCGGATTCTGTCTTTTCGTCGGACATTTTGCGAAGCCTCTGCTTTTTGGGTCGCACCGAAGGGTCAATTCCCAAGCTGTGCTCAATTATGGATCGGCTGACTCCGACCAGGTCGAGGGCGGACCAGGCGAAGACATCTTTATTCTTGGACATGCAGCAGAGGAGTTTCTCTTCTTCATGCGAGGTGAGGTCTTCGCTGATAGTGACTGTTTGCTTGGGCGTGGCCTGATCGAGGGGGACAGTTTTGGTCCCGTCTTGGCTCTGCAGCTGTGCCTTGTCGTGCTGTTTATCGGTTGGGCTGGCGGGCGCGGGGACCTCGCGCTGGGCCGTGAGGCAATGCACGTTTCTCTGACCGGGCACGAAGTCCCGCTCTATGTTGCGCGCCGTTTGTTGGTTGCCGTAGACCGTAATGACGCCTAACGGACCTGGTATCTTCATACATAGGTACAGTCCGTGAATGGCGGCCTCGAACTTATTGATGGAGCCTCGACCCATGATGGCGTTGTATGGATATACCATATCCACGATATCGAAAGTTACTTGCTCACTTCGGGCATTGGGTGCTACACCGAAGGAGAGGGGCAACTCTATTTTGCCGACGGGAAAGGTGCCCTTGCCGCCGAAGCCATACAACGGGTTATCCGAAGGCTTGAGCA
Organism: Zea mays; assembly: GCF_902167145.1. Lineage (NCBI taxonomy): Eukaryota > Viridiplantae > Streptophyta > Magnoliopsida > Poales > Poaceae > Zea > Zea mays. Next base: position 33,410,001 of record NC_050097.1, on the reverse strand, counting down.
GGCTGTGGCTTATACCCATGCGGTCGAAGGCGTGGAGGAAGATGATGTCCGCCTGACTGCCATTGTCGACTAGGACTTTGTGTAGGTCCCAGCCTGCCACGCTGCAATTGATAACCATGGCGTCGATGTGGGGGGCGCTGCGCAGGTCGACATCTCGTGCGTCGAAGGTTAGCGGTATGTGGGACCACTTTGTCTGCACGACTGGGCTAGTGACGGCGACATGGTTGATGCTGCGGTAGTGGTCCCGCTTCTGCCGCTTGGTGTCGAAGTCAGTGCTGGACCCCCCATTTATCATGTGAATGACTCCGCGATATGGTTGATTGGCGAAGTCTTCCTGCTTTGGGGTGTGGGGGATGTTTTGATGTTGCTGGTGTGGTGGTGGGGGTGGGGGAGGTACGATTTGTACTTCCTGATGGTGTTGGTAAGCGTGGTGCGGTGGATGCGGGGCGGGGGCGTGGATGTACGGTGGAGGGGGTTGCTGGTAAGTGTGTGCGACAACTCTGGGGTTGTCGGCTGGCTGCGCCCGTGCCATTCTGTCTCTGGTGGCCTTCGTTTCGGGGCAGTCTTTGGTTTGGTGGGCGCAGCCTTCGCCATGGAAGAGGCAGTAGAACCGGCGCGGCGGCTGCGCACGCCCTCGACCCCTACCACGAGTTCTGTTTCCGCGGCCCTGGGGGGGATATTCCTGGCGACGAGGGGGGTCAGCAGCGGGGTGCTGGTTGGCGATGTTGTGCACCTGTTGCTGACTGCGGCTGTCTCGACCGGAGTCTGGCTGCGGAGTCCTCGTCCACGTGCGGCTGGACTGTGGAGCATCTTTGGGCTTCCGCTGCGACTCAACCTTGCGCTGGTGGAGCTCTTCGGATTTGGCATATTTTTTAAAGAGCTGATATAGCTCCTGGAGGTTCTTGGGCGGATCTCTGATACAGTGGCTGTAGAGGACGCCGGCACGAAGGCCACTGATAGCGTAGTGAATAGCGATCTGATCATCGACTGAGGGCAGCTGTGACTTGAGTGTTAAAAATTTGCGGTAATACTCCCGCAGAGTCTCCTTTTCCAGCTGCTTGCAAAGCGAGAGCTCAGCCAAGGCGTCGGTGTCTGGGCGGTACCCTTGGAAGTTGAGTAAGAACTTATCCCGGAGGCTTCTCCAGGAATCAATGGACAGCGGAGGCAACCTGGTGAACCAGGTGAGAGCTGGGCCCTCCAGGGCGATGATGAAAGACTTCGCCATTGTGGCGTCGTCTCCTCCAGAAGATGCAACGGCTACCTGATAACTCATTATATATTGTGCTGGGTCGGTGCTGCCGTTGTATTTGGGATATGCCCCTGCCCGGAAATTAGCTGGCCAAGGCGTCACTTGCAGGTGTGGCGCCAGGGGACTTCGCTCGTCGAGGTAGTTGACCCCTTGGAAGGGCGCGGCGTGCGGGAAGGTGTGGTCGCGCTGGGGGAAACGCGGGCCTTCCGGTTGTGCTCGCTGTCGCAGGGGTGGTTCATGCTGCAGGCCGAGGTGGCCTTCGCGCGTGTCTTCCAGTTGTGCGCGCTGTTGGAGGGGTGGCTCATGCTGCGGGCCAAGGTGGCCATCGCGCTGCATCAGCGCGATCTCCCGTTCGAGGTCCTGGGCCTTCTGCTCTTCGTCACGTATCATTTGCCGCACTTTGGCTAGTGCGGACACGCGCTGGCGCTTGGCCTCCAGTATCTCTTTCTGCCTCTGGAGATTGTGGTTTTTGAGGCGCAGGGCGCGCAGTTGTAGCTGTTTTTCCGCTGAGACGCCGAGGACTTCATCGTCCTCGGTGAGGTCCGCGCCCTCCAGCGGGGCGAAGCCTGGGGGTGGCTGTGACTGTCCTTCGGGGCCGCAGGTGCGGAGGGTGTCGTCTTCAGTGGCCTCTTGGTGGGTGGAGTGGGTGAGGGCGAGGCCCTTGCCCTTTCTTGCGGCTAGCAGTGCTGCCTTCGCAGCCTCGTCAGCCTTCGAGTTAGCTCTCTTGGGTGCCATCGCGGGTGGTTTTCTCGTAGCACGAACGGTGGGCGCCAAATATTGGCACTTGCTCTCGGTCGCAAGGGGGGCCAACAAGGGTGAACAATGATGTCAACAGGGTTACACGCTAGATGGCAATAGCTCTATTAATCTGGCCTCTCACGAGCACTGTGCGGCGGTATTTATAGGTACCTGAGCGCCCAACGCCTTGTGTTAAGGACGCATGTGCCCTCAGCTACCTAGGTTATCCCCAGAATATTCCCATAAAGCAGGGTTACAGACTATAATTACAGGGATGCCTTTATAAATTAGGCCCGTAACACACGGCGGCCACGCAGGGCCCGTTACAATGGGCCGGATCGCACGTGGGCCTCTGAGCTGGGCGAGGCTGCACTGTGGGATGACGCCGTCGCAGGCCTTCGCCTGGTGCCGAATCAAGCGAAGGGTGTCCCTGCCCGTTTCATCTCTGTCAGACCAGCGATTGCAGCGAAGGCATCGAGCGAAGGGTGGCGTCTTTGCCTTCGCCCCAACACCTACCTTGAAACACTGTGGTCCTAGTTTTCTGAGAGCTAATCATTGGTCCTAGTAATGCAAGGAACTAAAGCTAATCCAAGGTGAAAAAAGATGTGACATCACAGAGATGCCTCTTGCACAACAAGATTGATTCCTATGGATACGAATGGTTCACAACATATTGATTGTATTTTACAATAACATCTTGCACAATAATATTGAAACAGAGGGAGGGGAACAAAGCACTTATCGTAGTTGAGATGAGCAACACGACCCATAGCATCAATGCCTTCTGCATGCATCTTAATAGAATGAAAAATACCATATTAACAAATAGCTCTAGAAATGAGAGCCCCCAAATCTAGTACCACTAAATAAAAAACTATTGAATTCCAGTTGAAAAAACATTAGCAAGCTTCTATTCAGTCACATGAAAATTAAAGGGATTAACAGATCAAGAATAAACATCAACAGTGCAGCCTTTCTGATTTAAGCAGTCTTCATAAGTAGGCTCCCAATACAAACAATAATTCTGAACACCATAGAAAGCAACCATTGAACACATAAGAAAAATGGGTGGTAGCCCAAATCCCAAGTTTACTTTGATTTTGGAAATCCATTATCGTAAGCCTTTTGAAATTCACTCTCAACCTAAAATGGGGTTTTAAAATGGAAAACTAAGTCATTTTTAGGCTTTAGAATTTACAAAGAGCATACATGACACAATAGGAAATTAATTTAAATACCACTTGCATCCAGTTCTAAAAATTGTAAATAAATCACAAGAAAATGCAATTTTATTTCACAATTATGATATTATACTTTGAAGAGAGCATGACAGAAGTGGAAGGACTCACCTGAAGAGCCATTACTCTCGTGGTAAACTGTGTCATAGGATGTGCATCTACTGGGATAGCATCTATTGTCTATATACATGAACTGCAACTGCAACCATATCAAGTATCAGCTGCTAGAGAGCAAAGTGGCAAGATAGAACATATAAACTTAACACAATCATACTAACAGAAACATATAGAACTCTCTATGATCTGTGACTACCATCGAATTTGAGAACAGGGAGACAATTGCAACGATTTGTTCAAATAAATTATAGATTTTATTGGTCAAAACAATAACACAAGTAGCCAGCAGTGTGCTTAAAATACCTGTGACAGTTGAAAGCGCAAACAATTCCTTTGATAGTGCATCAACTTGCCCTTTGGCTGTGACCTGAAACAAGGGGAAAATCACATGCATAAATATGTGAATTTTAGAACAGGGAGACAATTGCATCAATTTGTTCAGATAAATTATAGATTTTATTGGTCAAAACAATAACACAAGTAGCCATCAGTGTGCTCAGAATACCTGTGACACTTGAAAGCGCAAACAATTCCTTTGATAGTGCATTAACTTGCTCTTTGGCTGGGACCTGAAACAATGGAAAAAATCACATGCATAAACCTTATAGAAATAGGATGAGTAGTACTTTCCTAGTTTTACGGAGATCATATGCTAGAGAGCAAAGTTTCTGCCTTGAAGTTTTCAGTTTGCTTCTTTTCTCCTGAGTACTGGTCAAAGAATGTTGTCTAGCTGACTTCTGAGAACGCCTACTACTCGAATGTCAGCTAGATTTTTATGACGAGCTTCTAGAAGTAGGATTTTTGAGCTTATGAACCAGAACTTCTGTTAGCATGGTCATCTTATAGAAATGGTACATTTCATTTTATTACAGCTATTATATGGTGTTAATACTTCACAGTTGTGTGTGGCATCGCAACACACGTCCCAATACCATTTTATGCATTCGAGAAAAATATTTACTACTCACCATTATGTAATCTGCATTTTCTGTCCAAGATTCACTCACATCCGTAGGATAGCTTGAGAGAACTCTTATAAAAAGGTTGTAAACTCCTAAAATAAAAGCAACATTAGCATAGTTTACACTCATTAGATTGTATTGACAAAGAAAGAGCACCTTCAGATTTCCAATAACATTATGAGTCTATGGATCATCGTAGAGCGGTGTGACATTACTAAATATTTTGCAGCTTCATAATCAAAATGAAAGGAAAGAACATGTGACTAAACGATGAAAGGGTGAGGAACAAATGGACAAAAAATCATAGAAAGCTCCCTTCCAAGCCTTGATTTATGACAAAGCACACCTAAAGTTAACTAAGAGCACGTCCTAATCTCGGCCACTGGCGCTGCCACACTGTGCTGGCTTACATGAAGCTAGTGTCGATGATTCATTATCAAGGAGACAGAAAAATGTTTTAACAAATAACTACAAACATACCTGAAAAAGACAGGCCAAGCAGAGTAGTGTGGTACCATCATCTAGAATCTCAAATGTTGAGAACAGGTAAATGGTAACAGAAAATATACAAGTAATCAGATTCATGGGTTAATGGTAACGGAAGGGTAAGAACAGGTATAAATGATACCTACAACCTAACGATTCCAACATTAACAGGAAGACTTTGTAGCATTTCGAGCTCATCTCATTCTGTACCAAGAACAAGTTAAGCTTCAACGACATGAAAACACACAGTAGAAAGGTTCAGATGGTAAGCGAATATACCTCATGAGTAAAATCAAGGAAAAAGAGTGAGCAGACTTGCTGGCCATATAGGATAATGCTAGAGAGTATAATAGAGATGGACTGAATGGGTACCGTGAGCCCATGGCAATCTTACACAGACCACTTCATCAAGTGGCTCTCCGACACCTTTGCCATCATCCTTAAGTAGACACCTGAAATTAATTGACAACATATGATATATGTACCTTGAATGCACTCGTGTTAGCTTCAGACAAAGTTGTCGATGAGGCTTCACTCGCCGGCGATGTCTAAGATCTTCAAAATCTCCGCGACCCGGATCACGATGTGGAAGGAAAAGTTGCGCGTAAACAACTAGCTACAAAAAATAAAAAACCTAGGATTAAGAAGCTAAAAAATTGGCAGTTCATGCACACATGTTCAGCCACGCATGGTGCACTAATCGACCCATGTAGATAAATTATGTGCTATTGTTTGTGAATAGCATAATAAATCTAATGAAACGATCATGAGCATGACTGTACTTATTAAAATAAATCTAATGAAATGATCTACGCAACACTGTACTTATTAGAATTAATCTCATGAAAACATCCACGCAACATTGTACCAATGAGATGCAGTAGGTCGACGTACCTGGCTGTAGTATTCCTGGGACCACGCCGAGAAGGATGGGGGTTCATCGGCTTGCCCACGCTTTTCATTTCATCGGTCCGATGATCCTGTCGATGGAAACCTTGCGCCGGAGCATGGATGAAATGTTATCCCGTGTCCAAAAATCGTCGGCCTTCCATGGAGAGCAGATCGGTTATGGGGGGAGTGGATTGCGCTGCCTTCCATCAGTTGGGCGCACCATGGGCGGGATTGGCGTGCCCGGCCGTGGATCGCGCCGAGGAGGAGACCGCGACCCCACTCGCTATATATGTACTAATCAGAGGACGCTTCAAACTCCAATACTATATTACTACACTGTAATAGATTGAAAGAAAGTAGATTATTGTTGTCCTCGTGATCAAGGTCAGTTTTGCATTCCAATCATAGCAAATCTTTATGGAGCGTTTATGTCTTTCATTTCAAATTACATTCGTTCCTGAAAGACCATTGCGGACAACCCCTCAAATCAGTTCCATGTCCGCAATTTCTGCATTTCATTAGGTACGATGGAACTACATGTGTTGTGGAACATCTATATAACAAAGGCAAGTAGATTGGAAAGTCGAAAGATCTGCTCGTTGTCACTTTTTGATGTCGTACCACACAGACAATCAAAGCTAGGTATATATACAGAGAGAAACGAACCAACAATTCTTGTGACTCCATAATACATTGTCATATGAACACATCAGGATAAACGCCTTCCCCAAAGACGTGCTAGAAGTTGAAAATGAGAAAAGAAACACAGGAACGAGAAAAAGGAAGTACCTGGGTGTCCAGGCGCGCCATGGCCTTGAGCAGGTAGTCGGCGCCCCAGCGTACGACCTCCCTAACGTGCTGCAACTCCGATTTCATGAGACCGCTGAACTCCACCACGCTCCATACATGCCATCATCCAACATCGTCATGTTGAACGCCATCAAGAATCCACTCGTCGCGGTGCAGTCCTTCGTCGTCGTCTGCCTGGGAGCGCGATCGCTCCTCCATCGCACCGTGGGCGGGTGGCTTCTCGAGCGTAGGCGCCGGGGTGGGCAACTGGCCATGACTGGCATGAGGATGTAGATCTTGCCCTTCTACTGCTCGGCACTTGGCCTGGAGATTGAGCGCCGACACGGGGGCGAGGGCCACGGTCGACGCGTCGGCCGCTAGCGCAAGCGAATGGGATGGGGATGGTGGGGTAGCATCGATCGACAACGCACGAGAATGGAGTGAGGATGGGGACGAGGCGCGACTGTGAGATGCGGTGCGGGGATGGGGTGGATGCGGATCTACCGGGGCGCGACTGCAAGATGCGGGATATGCCCGTGCGGTAGGGGTGCGACTGGTGGGAGAAATGCGGCGATTTGTGGGCGGCGATTTCCATGGAACACGTGGACCTTCCATGATGGCGGCCGAGAGAGGAGAGCGGGGGCGTGGATGCTCTGGTGGCAAAATGGAGCGCTGAAAGTCGCCTAGAGGGGGGGTGAATAGGGCGAATCTGAAATTTATAAACTTAAGCACAACTATAAGTCGGGTTAGCGTTAGAAATAGAAACGAATCCGAGAGAGAGGGCGCAAAACAAATCGTGAGCAAATAAAGAGCGAGACACGATGATTTGTTTTATCGAGGTTCGGTTCTTGCAAACCTACTCCCTGTTGAGGTGGTCACGAAGACCGGGTCTCTTTCAACCCTTTCCCTCTCTCAAACGGTCACTTAGACCGAGTGAGCTTCTCTTCTCAATCAAACGGAACACAAAGTTCCCGCAAGGACCACCACATAATTGGTGTCTCTTTCCTTGGTTACAATTGAGTTTGATCACAAGAAAGAATGAGAAAGAAAAGAAGCGATCCAAGCGCAAGAGCTCAAATGAACACAAATGTCGCTCTCTCTAGTCACTTATTTGATTTGGAGTGATTCCAGACTTGGGAGAGGATTTGATCTCTTTGGAGTGTCTAGAATTGAATGTTATAGCTCTTGTAATGTGTTGAAGGTTGGAAACTTGGATGCCATTGAATGTGGGGTGGTTGGGGTATTTATAGCCCCAACCACCAAAAATAGTCGTTGGAAGACTACTGTCGCATGGCGCACCGGACAGTCCGGTGCGCCACCGGACACTGTCCGGTGCGCCAGCCACGCCAGCCAGCCGTTGGGGTTCGACCGTTGGAGCTCTGACTTGTGGGGCCTCTAGGATGTCCGGTGGTGCACCGGACAGGTCCTGTAGACTGTCCGGTGCGCCTCCCACGCGTGCTCTGACTCTGGCGCGCACTGTAGCGCATTTAATGTGGTTGCAGTCGACCGTTGCACGCGAAGTAGTCGTTGCTCCGCTGGCACACCGGACAGTCTGGTGTGACACCGGACACTGTCTGGTGCTTCACCGGACAATCCGGTGAATTATAGCGGAGCGCCCTCTGATTTTCCTGAAGGTAGCGAGTTCAGCTTCGAGTGCCCTGGTGCACCGGACACTGTCCGGTGGCACACCGGACAGTCCGGTGCGCCAGACCAGGGTGCCTTTGGGTTGTCTTTTGCTCTCTTTGTTTGAACCCTTTCTTGGTCTTTTTATTGGCTTATTGTGAACCTTTGGCACCTGTAAAACTTATAGACTAGAGCAAACTAGTTAGTCCAATTGTTTGTGTTGGGCAATTCAACCACCAAAATCAATTAGGAAAAAGGTGTAAGCCTAATTCCCTTTCAAGCGCAATCTGCGGGGCTGGCGGTGGATAGCAGAGAGTGGGGGCCCGGCTGCCATGGATGGAAGGGGGCGGTAGGGGCACGGCTGGTGGTCGATTTGCGGCTGACAGAGCGCGATTTGTGAGCGGTGAGAGATCCAGCAGAGAGGGCGCGGCTGCCATGGATGGAAGGGGGGGTAGGGGCGCGGCTGGTGGGCGAAATGCGGCGATTTGTGGGCGGCGATTTCCATGGAACATGTGGACCTTCCATGATGGCGACCGAGAGAGGAGATCGGGGGCGTGGATGCTCTGGCGGCAAAATGGAGCGCAATCTGCGGGGCTGGCGGCGGATAGCAGAGAGCGGGGGCGTGAGAGAGAGCGGGCGACTGCAGACGACAGCACCGTGCACCAAAGTTTGTGTACGTCTACACTAACGTCTTATAGAGTAGTAGAAATAGGTATATGCCCGTGCGTTGCAACGGAACCAATACAACTTTCATCATCAGCTAAAGCAAAGTCCCGGCACAAAAACTATTTACAAAAATGCTCCTCGCCCTCTGTCGGACAAGAGCGTCTCTCAGCGTAGTACCGAATTTTCCTCTATCGGGAAAAAGGCGAAGAAAGAAACTAACAGACAGACAGTCATTAAAAGCTCCAGCGACTATGCTCCCGCCTCCGTCGGCGGTGAGCAGTTTAGGTCGATATCGAACACGACGGGCTTCCTCGCCGACACAGCGGCCGGTGGCGACGGCGACCGATCCACTACCGAAGAATAGTCTGAGTCGCTCTGCGCCACGGTGACTGCCGACGCCAGCTTGAGCACATGGCACCCTGCTTCCGCGGCGGCTGCAGCCTGCCCGAAGAAATAGTATGAGTGCGTAACGGGGATGCTGCCGAAAGGGAAGTGTACGGCGGCGGCGCCGGTGCCCGCGGCCGCCGCGTGGTGGAACATGTCCAGCTCGAGCGACGGCGGGAGCGGCATGGGTGCCTACGCGTCGCCGCTGCCTCACAAACAACGCCATTAGGGTCTTCAACCATGGCAGGTTCTCTTCTCTTCCTGCATTCTTCCAATCTTCATTCTGCTCTGACCGACCGTGCCTCTCTCTCTCTGTGGTGTGTATGCAACAGTAATTGTTCTTCCAAGTCCTGTCATGTTTGCAAATGCTTCAAAATTATCTTGCTTAGTTACTTTACAATAAGATTTTGGTTCCTGAATTGAAAATACTGCCGCATGGAGATGGAATTATTCAGCATCTGTGAAAGAATTTACTTGATGGAGGTGCTTAGATGTTTCTTTAGCTGTTATCGTTTTATTAATCTCAGTTGCAGTGCTTACTCACACTATTAGTAACTGGCAACTATTGGGCCTTATGATTTATGATGAAATGTTCAGGTGGCACTGCCAGCAGAAGTGATCCGTTGACTTCGGCTATGGGCAACCTGTGCTGCTGTGTTCAAGTTGACCAGTTGACTGTGGCCATCAGGGAGCAGTTTGGCAAGTTTGACAGCGTGCTTGAGCCAGGATGCCACTGCATGCCTTGGTTCGTCGGCAAGCGTGTAGCTGGGCATCTCACACTTAGACTGCAGCAACAGGATGTGCCCTGTGAGACAAAAACAAAGGTATGCATGTATGTATGTATGTAAAAATTAATGGATTGTGGTAGCAGCTTCTAACACAACTGGATTTGTGCAGGACAATGTTTTTGTGAATGTGGTGGTATCTATTCAGTACTGCGCTCTGGCTGACAAAGCAAGTGACGCTTTCTACAAACTGAGCAACACAAGGTCCCATCTGCACTTCAATACAGAAAGAAGACCATTCTCATCTTCAAGATAAGCGAGAATTTATAATAGAAAAGTCAAAGCGAGTATGATATTAAAAACATTAAGTAGTCGTGTTTGTAGCTTACATCATAAAGGTCCCTCTATGACTGCAAAAGCAGTAATGTTGACATCCCACTACGACGAATAAAATAGTTGCCTGAGGTGAGTACAAAAGGACACTGAATTTTATATGCCATGAATCTCAGAGTTGACATCTAGCAACAACCTTTTCTCAATTCAAAAACTTCAATGAAAAGAAATGGATACATTTAGAAGACCCAAACACAAGTATGTGCATCCATAGTAATAAGACATGGCTCTAAGTAGAAATGAGTTATCATGGTGGTTCTAATATCCAGCACTCCAGGAAGACAGAAGTTTGCCATAACAGGAGGTGGTTCTGAGCGCAGTTAATAACTCAAGTAAATCTACACAACATAACTTAAAATACACTATGTGGCAGTGACAATTAAGATGAGAATTTTACAAATACACATAACACAACTCCAAACCAATCAAGATGAGAATTTTACCAAGGAATATGTGGCGATGGCAATTATGAGTAGGCCAACAGACCTAATTTTCTGAATGGGGCAACAAATGCAGGTAGTAACTGAATTATATCCATGCAGTTTTGTGCCACACACAATGCTTTAGAAATCTGAATTGCAGATGCATTATGAAGTATATGTTCAAAGAATGACAAAGTGTCACCAAAATTTGGCCATGAAATTGGACAAAAATAGCCACAATTTAGCAGTCAACAATACAGTGTATAGATGAAATGCATTAGCCTGGGATTCAAGATAGATCAGTGAAAAATTTAGCTCCCAAAGGGAGCTAATGGATAAAGTGCCACTCTTATTTGCACATATAAATAGGAGTAGTTTTTTGCTTGCTTTGAAATGATGCCTCGATATTTCTGAAAAGGAACACAATGAAAGATACACAAAATTATAATTTGGTGGAATGAAACTTAATGTTTTTTAAGACCACAAAGATCCCAGATTTCTTTCCTATTCACTTTGAGGTAGAGGACAACCTTCACATTGTCATAGTCACTCTTGTTGACTTGGACCTGAAAGAAATATATCAGTGTGATTTAAGAAAATAATTCTGAAGAATATATTTGTTTGTATCCACTATCAACTCTGAATCACGAGTCACCAGACAAGTTATCACTTTCATCGGTTGAATTCATGTTTAAATTCATGCTATGTGTCTTCTCCTCCACATGTTGATCATCTAATTTGTATGCCCAAGATGAGCCCACTTTTGCTGGAACAGAATCCCCACAAAGGTCACTGTAGATTCTAGGTATTATTGCGCTCTTCACTCTTTTAAGGACCTCTTATAGCTTATCTCGTATAAAAGGCTAGGAGAATGTGATGTATTAACAATAGATAAAAATGAACCATGCAACAGGAAATTCAAGTTCTAGCTAGTCTTTGACGCCAGACAGGGGCAAGAACTCAAAATTAGCGCAGATTGAATCATCCAAGCATGGACGAAGGAGGAAGGGAGCCGAGCAAAGGGCCACTACCTAGAGCGGATGCACACAGGATCTGCAGAACAGAGAAATCGAACAAGATCCAATCGATGGGCAGGGGTAGCATCAACCTGGGGATTCTGGGGAACTTGGCAGAGGCGGAAGAATCATTTGGAACTTTTGGGGAGCGTTTGTAGGAAATAAACAGATCGGTAGGCGTCTGAGCTGAGAAATCCCTCGCGTCACCGGGCATTCCCTTGACCCAGATTTGCTTGCCGGCCTAGGCGAGCCAGATGAGCTCGTCCATGGCACACGCCGCCATGTCAACTATCAAGGGGTGATCCATTTCCGTCACGAGCGTTGGCATCTGGTACGACAGCCCGAACGAGCAGCCACTGAGGAGGTAGAGGCCCAACGATGGCCTGCCGAGGGAGCTCTACTCAGGAATCCTGCCCACGGACAGGTCCAACGACGACATGGACATGGTAACGCTCTCCGTAGCTCCCAAACAATTTCACACCCGTGTCCACAATGCGAAGGGTAGGGGGCAAGGGATGGGGTCTCACCAGGATCTGGATGATGATGGCGACGATACCCGTACACCGTAATGGCAGGTACCGCCAGCGCGAGCTCACAGTCACAAACGGGATCCCGCCGCTGTCACCATTCCCGGGTTCGCTGTTGGCTTCATCAAAGGGTTGGATTCGACCACCTCCATGAGCCAAAGAACCACGACCCGTCGCCGCTGGGGCAGGGCACCACCGTCATGGACGCGGACCCCAGCCGACCATGGCGCACTTAGGGCAGCACGAGGCTGGGCTTCCCGAACCCGAGGTCCCTGTCGATGGAGAACGGAAGCAGTCCGGACATGATGAGCGCGGGGCTCCCGAGCCCCAGATTCACCATCTCTGTCCACTTATCGTCGTCCCTGAACGCCGCCTTCCGCTCCTCCATCCAGTCTACCAGCTCCTGGAACCGCGCCGCCGTCGTGACCCCCGCGATGGCCGCGCGCACCATGCCTGCCACCTCAGGGAGCGGCGCGCGAGGAAGTCGGGGCGGCCATGGCGCGGTGGAGGAGGATGTCGCAGGGGATCCAGGATCTCATCGCGGCGTGTGTGGCGGGCGTGGTGGGGACGCGCGACGCGAGATCAGGTGGCGGTCGTGGGATGGAGAGGCTATCGCGGCCGAGATTTTCGGAGGCAGAACACAACCGCATGTGGACGCTGTAAGGAAAATGGACCCCGGGCCATTTGGCTAAGTAAGTTTTGGTGTTTGATGATTGACACAATCTGTGGACTAATGTGTTTGCTAGTGTTTATAATTATAGTCCACAGGATGCGGTGAGGATTGGACCTAGGCAATGAGGATGCAACACCTCAAAAGAAGACATAAAAAGATGCATAGAAGTCTAAGACTCAAGAACAAAAGAAGCCCGAAGGGATCAACAAAGAAATCCCAGAAAATGGCTGTCAGCCAGCGCCTGGTGGCGCACCGGACAGTGAACAGCACATGTCCAGTGTGCACCGGACTGTCCGGTGGGACAACCGGACAGTCTGCGCAGAGAGGCCGCAGACAGGCGCTCTCTGGCTGTAGCACCGGATTGTCCGGTGTGCACCGGACTGTCCGGTGTGCCACGGGCAGACGGCAACGGTCGGATCCAACGGTCGACTGCTACAGGCGTCAACGGTCGGCTGACGTGGCGTGCACCGGACATCTACTGTGCAGTGTCCGGTGGTGCACCGGCATGTCCGGTGCACCCGACGACAGAAAGCTGCTGCTTTCTGTCCAACGGCTATATTTGTGTTGGGGCCTATATATACTTCACCCAACCGGCCATTTGGAAGTGTGGGAGCCCAAGCAACATACCAAGTCATATAGTGCACATTTCCAAGAGCTCAAACACCCAAGTGCTTAATAGAATCACTCGGTGATTAGCGTAGGTTCTTTGCGAAGTGCTTAGTTTAGTTAGACCGCTTTAGCGCTTGCTCTAGGTGAACCCTAGTTAGTTGAGTGAGTTTAGACAAACCACACAACCCCTCGGCTCTTGCGTGAGTCGTTGTAATTGTACCGAGTGGGGCGAGAGTCTTGCGAGACCGTGACAACCGTGTTTGTGTCACGGCCGCCACCGTGTACGGAGGGAACGAGGCCCGCGACGTTTCGGCCGGAAGCTCGATAGTGGAGACGGCGGGGAGCGTCCGAGAGGAGCCGGAAGCGGAGCACCACTTGCGTGTGGAGAAGGCCCGTGGCTCTCTACGGAGTTACTCGACCGAAGGTGCTTGGCCCTCGCGTGGGCTTCCCTTTGCGTAGGGGCACCAACGAGGATTAGTCGGAACCTTGCGTGGTTCCGGATACCTCGGTAAAAATACCGGCGTCATCCACGAGAGTTTGCATCTCTACTTTGCTCTTCATATTCCGCATTTATATTAAGCATTTAAGTTTCAATCGTGTATTCATACTTATATAGTGTAGATTGAAACTTAGCCTTTTCGGTAGAGGTAGCAACACTTAGACAAAACCTAGTTTGCACATTCTAGTTTGTTTATTTGCATAGGTTTTGCTCTAGGGATTTAATTGTGGCCTAGTTTAGAGAAACTTTTAGAAGTCCTAATTCACCCCCCCTCTTAGGCGTCACCCGTTTCCTACAAGTGGTATCAGAGCCTGGTTTGGCTCATTTGAAACGTTTTAGCTTCACCGCTAAAAGAGCCGACGCTTTTTAGAGGAAGGGATGGATACCCATAGGCCACCACACTTCGACGGCACTAACTTCCCATATTATAGTGCTAGAATGGCTTGCTACCTAGAGGCCGTTGATCTAGGTGTTTGGAGAGTCACTCGTGATGGGATGAAACCCCTCAAGAATCCCGAGAAACCAACCACGGGTGAGGAAAAAGAAATTCACTTAAATGCTAGAGCAAAAAATTGCTTGTATGAATCTCTTAGCATGGATATTTTTAATCAAGTATTTACCTTGAAAACTGCTAATGAGATTTGGCTAAAATTGCATGAGCTCCATGACGGCACATCCAATGTCCGTGAGCAAAAACATTGCCTAGTCTTAAATGAGTATAATTCTTTTGCTATGAAAGATGATGAGCTTGTTAAAGACATGTATTCTCGTTTGAATCTAACTATCAATGAGCTCAATTCTATTGGCATTAATAAGCTAGGTGATGCGGACATTGTGAGGAAGATTATCTCCCTACTACCACAACGAAGATATGGGAGCATCATCACTATCCTTCACAACATGGAGGACTTGGGTAACATGACCCCAACCATTGTAATTGGAAAAATCGAGGCTTTTGAGATGTCGCGAAAAATGTGTCGGGGAGAGGAGCCAACTTCCTCAAGGCCATATGCTTTTGCATGTGATGAGAGGAAGGGTAAAAAGAAGGCTTCCACACCAAGTTCCTCAAGTGAAGAAGAGGAAGAAGAAGAGAGTGATGATGATGAAGATAATCAACCATGCACATCATCCTCCGAGGACGAAGAAACAATCCGACGCGTCGGAAAGGTAATGGGGATGATTCGCAAGATTAATCTAATGGGTGTGCTCCTGCAGGTCGAAGATATTCTCTTTAACATTGACAGGAAAAAGCAAAGAAAGAGAGGATGCTTCGCATGTGGGGAGAAGGGCCACTTCAGGGACAGCTGTCCAACTATGGCCAAACCCAAAAAGGGGAGGAGCAAAGGCAAGGCGCTAACAAGTGTTAGAACTTGGGATGACTCTTCAAGTGAAGATGAATCTCCAAGGACGCGCAGCCACCGGACCTCATCACGCTCATCACGGTCATCACACAAATGCCTTATGGCAAGAGGTAACAAAAGCATTCCATCCTCTAGTGATGAAAGTAGTAGTGATGATGAAGGTGAGGGAAAGCCCTCCGTAGATGAGCTTGCGGAAGCCGTTGAATTTTTCTAGGATGTTTGCACTAAGCAAAAAGCTCAACTTAAAACTTTGAAAAATAAGTTGATTAGCTCCCAAAATGATTACAAAGGTTTGCTAGAAAAATTTGAAACTTTTGCAAACTTAAATAGTGAGTTGTCAACTAAAATTGAGCTATTAGAGTCTAGTGCTCCATCCACTGCTACCGATGATGGCCTTTTTAAAAAGAATGAAAAACTTAAGGCTAAGTTAGCTAGCTCCCAAAATACCATTGAAAATTTGCTAGAGAAAATGGAAATTCTTAGCATACACAATGATGAGCTAACTACTAAGCTAGAAAATATTGGTAGCACCCCAGTAGCATCTTTAGTTGAAATTTCTGAAATTATTAAAAAAGATGCTTCTACCTCTTGCTTTGATTTAATAAATGATACTAACCCCTGCAACCAAGTTCTTGTTGAGAATATTGTTATAGAAACATGTTCGGATGAGGTTGCAAAGGAAAATGAGCAATTAAGGCAAGAAGTGGCTCGTCTTGGCAAGGCTTTGTATGAAAAGAAAGGCAAAGCCAAACAAATCCAACCTCCACAGGATAACACCACTGCGGGAGTGAACAAGCCTATGGAGGGAGAAACAGTGATTTGTAGGTTATGCCACAAGGAAGGCCACAAGTCTTTCCAATGCAAGACGATGACCGGGGATAAACAAAGGCAAAAGCTCAAGCAAAAGCCATCAAGCAAAATCTCCAACACCTACATCAAAAAGGTGGACAAAAAGGCTGCTACACCATATTTGATCAAGAAGAAAAAGAATGGAAAGGTGATAGCAATCAAGGCCAACAAGCAAGCCAACAAAGGAAAGGGGGCCAAACGCATCTGGGTGCCAAAGGAAATAATTTCAACCATGAAAAGCACCAAGAAGGTTTGGATCCCGAAAGGGAAGTGAGTGGACCAAAGGTCGTCGGGAAATTTTGGAGGCTTGGCAAAATTGGGATGTATATCATGGGATACATCATATTGGATCAAGTTTATTGCCAAGTGGGTTAGTAAAAATTTTGGACCCAAATTTCCCACCCATGACTAAGGTAACTAGATTTATTGTATCTCCTGTTTTTAGATATGCGTATCTATTTACCTTGTATCTAGTTTACCTTTCTTGCCTAGTACTACATTTGTTATTTACCTTTGTTTTAAATTATGCATACTAGGTGAATCATATGGTAGGATTGCTTGTTTTTAATTCATATACTTAAGCAAACCTACATGGCTTAAAATGTTTATTTAAAGCACGGCACATAGCTTTTATATCACTCCATAGTAAATGATGCATCAATTGAAAATGTTGATCTCTACAAGTTGTATCATTTAACTTATATGTGCCAAAGCTCGGATAACCTGCCCCTCTTGATATCAAATCAAAGTGCATGTCTCCTACAAGTATTCAAAAACTTGTATGCACACTTTTAGGGGGAGATTACTCTATAATCTAAGACTTTGAGACTAACACCTTTTTCAAGTCTATTTTCTTGTGATAGTCTCATTGTAAGGAAAATGAAGTCCCCGGAGAAAGACAACAATCTTCCACTGCATATCTCCAAGAACTGTCATTTTACATCATTTACATGTCTTCTCCGACATTTGGTTAGACTATTATTTCACATCTTATACTTCCTTGTTGCTATAAATGCATAAGTGGTTCAATCATTTTTTGTTACCTATGCATAAGGGAAGTTAGTCTATTCAAATCATGACTTGCTCCGCTAATTTTCACATGCTTTTTCCTAAGTAGATGATCTCTGTCAGGGGGAGTATTTCTTCATCTCTCAAAAGGGGGAGAAATTTCTTTCTAAAAGAGAACACTCATTTAGGGGGAGTTTTAATATGTTTTTATTCTACAAGAGTTTCAATTCCTTAAGGGCAAGTTTTATTTACTTCCTACATGCTTTTAATGTCTTCATTTTCGGTGGTTGATTCCAAAGGGGGAGAATTTTAGGGACCAAAGCAATGAAAAATGAATCAAACACCAAACACCACCAATTTAAAAATTTTAAAATTCTGCAAGTGCTTGTCAAGTGGTTTTGGTAATTTGGTCCAATATAAGAAGTAAGTGAATTATGGAGTTAGGGGGAGGCTTAAGTCCATAATATCACATTAAGGGGACAATCATGCATCCTAGCAAGTAGATTGCACATTTACATTCAAATACTTGTATTATTTGCTTGCTTTGGTTGTGTTGTCATCAATCACCAAAAAGGGGGAGATTGTAAGGAAAATGGACCCCGTGCCATTTGGCTAAGTAAGTTTTGGTGTTTGATGATTGACACAATCTGTGGACTAATGTGTTTGCTAGTGTTTATAATTATAGTCCACAGGATGCGGTGAGGATTAGACCTAGGCAATGAGGATGCAACACCTCAAAAGAAGACATAAAAAGATGCATAGAAGTCCAAGACTCAAGAACAAAAGAAGCCCGAAGGGATCAACAAAGAAATCCCAGAAAAGGGCTGTCAGCCAGCGCCTGGTGGCGCACCGGACAGTGAACAGCACCTGTCCGGTGTGCACCGGACTGTCCGGTGGGACAACCGGACAGTCTGCGCAGAGAGGCCGCAGACAGGCGCTCTCTGGCTGTAGCACCGGACTGTCCGGTGTGCCACGGGCAGATGGCAACGGTCGAATCCAACGGTCGACTGCTACAGGCGCCAACGATCGGCTGACGTGGCGTGCACCGGACATCTACTGTGCAGTGTCCGGTGGTGCACCGGACTGTCCGGTGCACCCGACGACAGAAAGCTGCTGCTTTCTGTCCAACGGCTATATTTGTGTTGGGGCCTATATATACTTCACCCAACCGACCATTTGGAAGTGTGGGAGCCCAAGCAACATACCAAGGCATATAGTGCACATTTCCAAGAGCTCAAACACCCAAGTGCTTAATAGAATCACTCGGTGATTAGCGTAGGTGCTTTGCGAAGTGCTTAGGTTAGTTAGACCGCTTTAGCGCTTGCTCTAGGTGAACCCTAGTTAGTTGAGTGAGTTTAGACAAACCACACAACCCCTCGGCTCTTGCGTGAGTCGTTGTAATTGTACCGAGTGGGGCGAGAGTCTTGCGAGACCGTGACAACCGTGTTTGTGTCACGGCCGCCACCGTGTACGGAGGGAACGAGGCCCGCGGCGTTTCGACCGGAAGCTCGATAGTGGAGACGGCGGGGAGCGTCCGAGAGGAGCCGGAAGCGGAGCACCACTTGCGTGTGGAGAAGGCCCGTGGCTCTCTACGGAGTTACTCGACCGAAGGTGCTTGGCCCTCGTGTGGGTTTCCCTTTGCGTAGGGGCACCAACGAGGATTAGTCGGAACCTTGCGTGGTTCCGGATACCTCGGTAAAAATACCGGCGTCATCCACGAGAGTTTGCATCTCTACTTTGCTCTTCATATTCCGCATTTATATTAAGCATTTAAGTTTCAATCGTGTATTCATACTTATATAGTGTAGATTGAAACTTAGCCTTTGCGGTAGAGGTAGCAACACTTAGACAAAACCTAGTTTGCACATTCTAGTTTGTTTATTTGCATAGGTTTTGCTCTAGGGATTTAATTGTGGCCTAGTTTAGAGAAACTTTTAGAAGTCCTAATTCACCCCCCCTCTTAGGCGTCACCCGTTTCCTACAGACGCCGCGCAGAAATCGGAGGCCGCCGCCATCATCGGCCCCAACCTCGCGAACGAACACGGCGCAGGGAGCAGAGATCGGCTGCGTGAAATGTGGAGGCCGCGGAGCACAGGGGAGCGCGAGATTGGGGGATTATGGCGGCTGCGGGATGCTATCGCGACCAAGATTCTGGAGGTGGCGGCCGCGGGATGGAGAGGCTATCGCGACCGAGATTTCCAGAGGCAGAACACAGCCGCATGTGGACGCCTACAATGAGTACTTAATTAGTTGTAAAGATAAAGATTTCTTTATGATATTAGCCTTTTTATCACTTTAACCTGGTAACATTGTGTATTATGGTAGTTTAAATAGTCTATAAATTTTTAAACTTTAAAAACTGATGAAAAATGTTAAATAAATGAGTTATATTATATAGAGGGCTAGATAGAGTGAATGGTTGAAAATGTCCTGTATGTGAAAATGTCTAAACTGCCCCTAAGTGTTAGTTTAAAATAAATTAGATTATATATAATCTGGTTAGATTATAATCTCAAATATATGCAAGCCCCAGGTGTAACAAGCACTAAATTTATTGTCTAGTGGCTTACTAAAGTAGCACGATTACCTAAATTTTAGATGAAGACCACATGATATTTGTTAATAAAATAATTCTCAATGGTAGCAGAGAACAGGAATCAAAACGTATCGAAGCGAAGTGGATAATATCTCTCCTACATCCTAATCAGCTTTTTTTATCGGATTTGGAGCGGAGGGGTTATTATACGAGTGTGTATGCAGATGTGGATGGTTTTGTGTGTTAGAACTGGTACGAATTTGGAGTGTTAGAACTGGTACGAATTTGGAGCGTAATCGAATCAGACACATATTTAGGGTTTGTTTGGCAGAGCTCCGCTCCATGATTCTCTATCTTCGAGAGCTAATTCTCTAATAAAGTGACTCCAAATGATTCTCTGGTATAAGTGAATCTATCTTACGAAAATTGTTTGACAAATAGTGTGTGAAGTGATTTTTGAGGAGTTGGAGAGTGGGGAGCAGGTTGGGAGCGGCGAGAAGTGGTTTTTTTGGCTCTCACTCTCTAATACAAAATGAAGACTAGATTCACTTCGTTCTCACCATGGATCGATTCACTTTTTGACTGTTTGGCTACGTAGAAGTGATTCTTGCTGGAAGCGGAGTTGTGGGAG